>NC_073745.1:2264312-2595145 GCF_029784135.1 Toxorhynchites rutilus septentrionalis | reverse complement strand
GAGCTTGTCTCCAGCCAAGGCCATAGGTGAGGCGGCTGCTGATGATGGCTTTAGCCACCCGTAGCCGAATATTTCTGTTGTTGCTCCGGTGCGGTTTGGAAATGGTTTTCAGAAGGTTCAACCGGGTGCCACAGCTCTTCTTAACTTCCTCGAAATGGCGGAGGAAGTTAAGTTTGTGGTCAACAAACACTCCAAGGATCTTTAGCGTTTTTCGGCGGGGAATGTTGTTTTTGTATAGCTGGACCCTGGAGTTGGGACCCTGATGTCTATCGCTGCAAATCACCATATGGCCGCTCTTCTGCGCTGAAAGTCTAAATCCTCTCTCGGCCGCCCACCGGCCGATGGCATTGGTAGCTGCCTGTATCCTGATGCGTGGAATCCTATGGGTGTCACCCACTGCCATCAGAAGAATGTCGTCCGCGTAGACAAACACGAAGACTCCCCCAGACAGGACCTGGAACAGGCTATTCATGGCGACGAGAAAGAGGGTGACGGCAAGAACAGAACCTTGAGGTACTCCTGTTTCCTCGTGGAAAGCTCGGGAACTGATGTTACCAATTTTGACCTCAAAGGTTCGGCGTGTGGCGAAGTTCTTGATGAAGTGCAGTAATTTCCCGTCAACGCCCCAATCTGCCAGAGTTTTCAGCACTAACGGGATCCATGTTCTGTTGTATGCCTTTTCTAGGTCCAGTGCTACCATCTCCATGTGCTGACGGTTCCTGTTGGCTTCGGCTATCACGTCTCCGAGGGTCGCGAAGTAATTGTTGGTGCCCATACCCGGTCGGAAGGCGAACTGTCGATAGTCCAATTTCCTATTTTCGGTTAGAAAGGTGACCAGGCGTCTATTCGCCATTCTTTCCAGGATCTTGGATGAACAGGAGGTTAAGGAAATTGGACGGTAGCCTTTCACGTTGTTGCTGCTTTGACCGACCTTAGGTATGGGTATTACTAGGCTGTGTCTCCAACCCTCGGGAAATTCGTGTGTATTCCACAGGTCGTTAAAGATGCTGAGAAGGGTGGACTGTCCGAGCTGAGACAACTGTTTAAGCATCTTATAGCCGTTACCGTCAGGGCCAGTTGACTCACCTTTTGCGGAACGTAGGGCAACAGAAAGTTCCTCGATGGTGAAGTTCCGGTTGAGAGGATTATTAGGACGACTCATAGGGACCACAAAGTTGCTGACCGAAGTGATACCCGCTCCCTGTCGACGGATGAAATCGGGCTCATATTCGGAGATCGAGGACAATCCCGCGAAATATTCGCCGAGCGTGTTCGAAGTATCTACCGGATCGCTGAAGGTTATACCATCCACTTGAAGAATGGGATTGTATGGCCTTCTCTTCCCATTTAGTGCATTTACTCTGCGCCAAAGATCCGCAGAGGACTGCTTTTCGTTGATAGACTCCAGAAAACCAGTCCAACTGTCTAACTTCGCCTTCCGGATTAACCGCCGTACTCTGATGTGTTGCGCTCGATACCTGTTCATAGCAGCTTCCTTCATTGGGTCTCCTACTGGTAGTCGTTTGGCCGTACGCAGAAACTTTCTCCGCTTCTTGACCTCCCACATGATGTCCTCGGACCACCAATGCAGCGCTTTTTTCCCCGGAGTGGTTTTCGTTCTTGGGATGGAGGCTTCGGCCGCCTCCATAATGGTTTTGTTGAAAGTGGCAATGGTGGTTGGGTTGTCTCTAGATATCAAGAAGTCGGAGGATGTTTGAAAGGCTGTCCAGTCAGCTCTTTCGAAGATCCATCTTGGTCTGCGAGTAGTGAGCGGCGGCGGGCCGTTAAAGCTGATGGTTATCGGGTGATGATCGCTGCCATGAAGGTCGTCGGCTTTGTTCCACCCTAACCTATCCACCAAGTTGAGGCTAGCTGCTGAAATATCAATGGCTGTGTGGCTCGTTCCTCTACGGAAAGTGTCAGTGCCGTCATTTAAGACCGAGAGCTCCATCACCTCCAAGAGGTCGGCGATGATATTCCCTCTGACGTCTGGTGTTTGCATTCCCCAGTTGCAGTGATGAGCATTGAAGTCCCCCAAGATGATTTTTGGGTCCTCCAAGCCTGCTACCGCTTCAAGCAGCTTCCGTCGTAGTTCCGGGATTACGCCACACGGCAGGTATATACAAATGATGGTCACCGGAATCGGGGCCTCGATTCGGACTGCTATTATTGGCAGGTCAGTGGATATTTGTTTTCGCAAATGGGGAATGTTTCTCCGGACACCCAAAGCAACGGAGTGTTGCAAAACAGAGCCCCGCTTAGTGTACCAGTGGAATCTACCCCCGACAATTTTCTGTATGTTCGTTGTGGAAATTCGATTTATCTCTTGGAGTGCGATGACGGACGGACATAGCTCTCGGTCAAGGATCTCCAGTTCTCCCAAGTTGTTGTACAGTCCATTGATGTTCCATTGCAGAGCGAGGTTGGTGGATGTGTTGGTGGACATACTTTCCTGGTGATGGGCGGTGTGGTGGGGTATCAGAGGTGTAGTGGTACTGAATGTGACGATTCCCGGTGGAACTCCATCGACGATAACAGGTTGGGCAGCCATTCCACTCGGAAGCAGCCGAGGAAAGGTGGTGAGGTTCGTTGGGGAGCTGGAACTCCCGGCCATAGCTTGCGTGAGATCTCCTCGGCTACGTCTCCATGCATCATAGATATTGGCATCGGACCTCGCTTCGGCTGGTATAGGCGAAACAGGCCTGTCATGAGCTTCCAGTGGAGTGGTTGTGGCGGCCGGCTTAGCCCTGGCGGCGAGACGAGCGGATCTTCGGCGGATTGGGATATTAACTGTGGATGGTGTTGTGTCGGCAGCTGGAAGGATCGCAGTGGCAACGATACGCGGTGTTGTCGAACAAGACAGCGGTGCGCGGCGACTGGGAGTAGAACTCTCAACCAGCGTTCGTTCACTTGACCCGACGACGGGAAAAAACGGTTCGGCGTCACTGCAATCCTCTGCGCTACTTTGTGATTTGGCGGTGGATACTTCGGTGATAATGGCACAGGGTAGCGGAAGTTGCACAATGTCGGCAGAAGAAACTCCAGGGGGTATAACGTCCGCACTGACGGGGCCTCGACTACCAGGGAATATCGCTGGGTTTCGTTCTTCATCGACGTTGGTTTGTTTCTTCGTCCACAGGCTGCAGAGGTTGTCCAGCAGTTCCGGTGGGGGTGTAACGTCCGCATCTACGGGGCCCCGACTATCCCTACCGGAGAGCTGATTGGTGGAGTAGTGGTTGGCGACAGGTGAGGTAAGAGTTGGACGAAACACTATTTGGGCTGACGGTCCTTACCGCTAGTCAGCGGTGGGTATGGAGAGTCTGATCGCTGATTAGATCGAGGGTTATATGGAGGCAAGGCGGGTTGCTTGCCTACTGTTGACGATCTCTGATGGATGTCCTTCGGTGGTTGTGTAAGCGGGGATTCAGGTTTTCTTTTATTCGAAGGCGTTGCATTTGTAGTTCGATCTCCAGACTGGGCGGTAAGAAGTACTGGTGTAGACGGAGATGGTGTTTTCGTAAGCGTGTCATCTAGTTCGTTGGATTCTATGTCGGAGTCAGAGGAATTGACCAAGCTGGAGTTTTGTGGTAATATGCTTGTGGATTCGGCCGGTCGGGAGGATGTAGGGGTGTTTAACAAGGAGGGATGGCTGGAATGGGTGACTTTTATTACCTCGGATGTTTTGACACTTTTTGTTTGGGGCAATAATGACCTGGCTTTCGATATCTCCTTCTGTTACAGAGTGATGATTTTGTCCTTCTGGGTCAATCGTTGCTCCATGGCCGCTAGTGTATTGGTCATCTGATCGATTTTATCCACCAGAGACTTGATCATCTCCGTGTTTTTTAACGCCTCGATACGTTGTAACTCCATTGAAGCGGCCATGTTCGCGATAGTAAGATCTTTTTCTTCTATTTTTTTCACCAGGTCATTTATTTTTCGATCCGGGGCTGCCTACTTATTTGGTATGTGGTCGGGTACTCTGTCTCCTCTGACAGCTTGGGCATAGCTTACCGACCGACCATTTTCTGCCTCAAAGATTAATCTTGCCATTTTGTAATCGACGTCCCTGTCCACTTTAAGCTTTTGTATTGTATTCTCCTTCCGGTATTCCGGACAAGAACGGGAAGCAAGATTGTGACCTGCGGAATTGCATCTGCTGCAGAACGAGGGCTGCTGGCATTTGGGACCTTCCGCCGGAATCGCATGGTTAACGGAACAATTCCCACAGGTTGGCGTATTTTGTCTACACTTGGTTTTTGTGTGACCGAATGCCCAGCATTTAAAGCATTGCATGGGCGATGGGTAATACGGCCTCGTTCTTACTCGCAGATAGCCAAAGTAGATGAATTCAGGTGTACATGTACCATTCACTGTCAGGATTAACGCAGGAGTGTTTTCTACTGCGTCTGGACCGGTCCGTCGTTTGAGTCTTCTAGCCGCTGTCACTTTTTGGTCTTTGAGGCAGTCCACAATGTCCTCCTCCGACATATTAATTGTTTGTGCGCAACTGACAACACACTTGGTGCTGTTCAAGTGTTTGTGGTAGGTGACCTTGACGTTTGTACCATCAGATAATTGTGTCAGCTGTAGTAGAGCATCCGCTTTTTTTTTTATTACGAACTTTAAGAGCGTAAGCCGTACCATTGCTCTCTGGGAAGGCGCCCTCGATTTTCTTAACACAGCTCTCAATAGATTTACGAATGAGAAAAGGTGCGGGGGGGAGGTCCTTATCTTTACCGTCATCGCCAACACCAGTAATGCGCAGTACAATAAGCTCACCGTGTTCACCATCCGGATCCATATGTTCTGGTAACGTTGCTCCCGAATAACTGCCTTGAATATTGCGGTAGTTCCCACCGCCTTTATGGCCCCACACCGTGGGTGCGGGGCCGGGGACATCCGCCATAGCGGCGGCCCAGCGAATACTCAATCACTGCCAAACACCACTAAAATGTTTTTTTGTTATCACGCACTACGGGGGAGGCCCGACCCTTACCCGACAACCGGTACGGCTTCTATGTCCACAAACAGCACGAAAATTATTTGTTTTGTACAATTAAAAAGTGTTACAAATTGTACACCAAACAGGAGAACACAAACGATATGTCCAAAAACTTGTGTACGGCGCTGTAACCGCACCAGCGCTAGCTACTCAACAAACGTAAACAATTGTTCACAATACTACTGGTACACACGATATTCGCGGCGGATAAACAGGCGATACGGACACAAACTAACGACGGTAAAACTCACTTCCACGGCCTGCGTGGTGCCCCGTGAAATTTACACGTACAATTATATATAATGTTAGACAAAATAAACATAAACAACGATTATTCGCAGCGGGAGAAAAATCTATGTCTACTCGCTTGCGATATAACAATGGCTGTGGCATAATACCCCTGTTATAGAAGCTCGCTTCCTTATTGGCAAAAAACTCGGATAGCCAATTTTCACAGACCTCTTTTGTGGCTAACTTCTGACTACCTAGCTCGTTCGCCATGGACAAAAACAGGTGGTAGTCACTTGGTGCAAGGTCCGGACTATACGGCGGATGCAAAAGAACCTCCCATCCGAGCTCCCGGAGCTTCTGGCGCGTCACCAAAGAAGTGTGTGGCCTAGCGTTGTGCTGATGGAAGACAATGCGTCCTTTGTTTATCAAACATGGCCTCTTCTTCATGAGTGCTACCTTCAAGCGGTCCAGTTGTTGGCAGTACAGGTCCAAATTGAGCGTTTGGCCATAGGGAAGCAGCTCATAATAGATTATTCCTTGACAATCCCACCAAACACACAGCAGAACCTTCCTGGCCGTTAATGAGGGCTTGGCCACCGTCTGAGCCGCTTCAGCGGGCTTCGACCACGACCGTTTGCGCTTCACGTTGTCGTAAGTGACCCACTTTTCATCGCCAGTCACCATCCGCTTCAGAAACGGGTCGATTTTGTTGCGATTCAGCAGCGATTCATATGCGTCGATACGGTCAAAGATGTTTTGACGTGGGACTACGTCTAACCGGAGTATATGGGGGGTAAAATGAAAACCTAAACACTGAACATGCAGGATAAAATGAAAGATTCCGAATGCTTATAATGCGAACATTTCTTACCGGATCAGAAAGATGTTGGCATCAATTGATAGGGAATATTTCTACGCTTCTATCGTACTTAAGAAAATGTTATTTTTCATTAGTTGAACAATTGAATAACTGTAAAATGTTAAACGTTATCTAAACGCCCTAACTGCCTCATTTTGATTGGCCCGATCTACGGTTTCCCTAACACAGCCATCAAAACCAAGCAGCCTTGGGAAAATCGGCATCGCAAATACATGAAAGTATGTTCCCTAACACAGACTTCAAAACCAAGCAGCGTTGGAGAGATCGGCATTGCAAATACATGAAAGTCGGGGGTATTTTTGTTCCGACTGAAATGTATTTCCCTAACACAGACTTCAAATCCAAGGAGCGTGGGGAAATTGGCATTCCAAATACATGTAAGTCGGGGACATTTTTGTTCCGACTGAAATGTGTTTCCCTAACACAAACTACCAATCCATGGAGCGTGGGGAAATCGGCATTGCAAATACATGAATGTCGGGGGTATTTTTGTTCCAACTGAAATGTATTTCCCCAACACCGACTTTAGAACCAAGGTGTCTGAGAAAGTCGGGGGCATTTTTGTACCGACTGAAATGTGTTTACATAACACAGACTTCAAAACCAAGATGTCTGGGGAAATCGGCTCAGCAAATAAATGCAAACTGCGGGTACTTTTGTACTCGCTTGCCTTTGTGCAAACTAGAATATGTTTCCTTTAATACGGTCTTCCGGGGGTACTTCTACACTTGCATGGTTTTTTGCACTCCTAAAAGTGTTTTCCTAACACGGATTACAAAAGTGGGTACGAACACTACGCTTTGGCTCGGCTATTCAAGATTGCATTGAAGGATATGCCTTCATATCCTCTGCTCACTGAATTCCTACGCATACCATTTGATGATTGGGCAAGATGTTGATAATCTATTGCTGCGATGACGCCTGTTGATTAAACAATATGCGTTCGACGTACATGTCAAAATCGAAACTGAGTGCCTGAAGTTCATCAAATCAAGCAAATTCGCGGTTCGAGAAATACGTACACTTGAGTGATGCAAACTTCAGAAGGAAACGTGAAATAAAATAATCGTTTGATAATTCTTCCGTTCACATGTTTTGTCCTAGGCGTCATACCAAACGTAAAAGGACTGTCATTAAATTTACTTGTAACGAATGCATGAATAGATCTTATATGGAATAATACAATCTTTTTACTCACATGGCAAATATATTGAATTCAATTGAATTCGGGAATTGTTCTATTCAATCAAAAATTTAATCAATACAAACAAATGATTGCTACGCTAAGATAGTCCCACGTCAACCTTGCGGTTATATCATAGATATAACCCACCCATTTTTTTTTTGCGTCAACGTGTGTGGCACCCATACATCGAGCTTCTTTGTGAATCCAAACTTCTTCAAATGGTTAACAACGGTTTGATGACTTATCCCCAGCTCTTGGCCGATGCTACGGCTGCTACTATGTCGGTCTTTCTCGGCTAATTCAGCGATTTTCGACGACAGGCCTTCCGGAGCGTGGCGCATCTTCGACGACCTCTACACCAGAACGAAAACGTTGAAACCATCGTTGTGCGGTGGAAATGGAAACTGTATCGGGTCCATAAACTGCACAAATTTTATTGGCAGCTTGAGATGGATTTTTGCCTTTGTCATAGTAGTACTGTAAAATATGTCGGATTTTCTCTTTATTTTGCTCCATATTTGCGACACTATAACTCACGAACGACTTAACCAAACAAAACACTGTCGAGGACTATATTATAGCCCGCAATACCTTTCCAACAAGCTATAGTATGACTCGATACAATGAATACAACTAGAACTACGCGCTTACAACGACACCTCGCAGAAATACCGCAGGACTTTTTTGACAGCCTAATATATAACAGTCATCTAGCATCCCTGGATATGAGTTCAATGTTTACATTTGGTTGTGTTGTTTGGAAGAGGCCCATTTGAAAATCTGTAAAATTAGTAATTACTGAACTGAATTTGATGGTTGCAGTTGAAAACATACATTGCTTATGTAATACTAGTTTAGCCGTGAAACAATTTTTGAAGATAAAGGCAGAATAAAGGAATACTGATGCTTTGAATCAACAAGGTGAACAAACACGAGCCAGACGAGCTACTCGTCTGTTTTTAGTCGAGCTCGGCTTCTGGAATATGAAAACAAACGAGACCAGCGTTCGTCTGCTCGTCTCGTTTTCTGGAATAGGGCCCAAAGTAAAACTCGATTCTGGGACCAACCGTTCGGGGGAATATAGGGTCATTTAAAAAGTATTCGCGGCTATTTGTCACTAGATGGTTTTGATGGTCATATATGGAAGATGGCGCCTAAAAGGAGGCATTTTTGATTACATTTTATGTAAACGAAGTGTGATTAAACAATCGAATAAAAAATAGAGGAATTATGGTAACATCGACACCCTAAGAATTTCCGCACATTTTCAAGACATTCCATATTTTATTGACATCAAATTGTTACAGAACCTCTCTTTAATTCTTCATAAACCATTCTTCAGAATCTGTTCACCACTTATTTAGTAGAACTCGAATTTTGATGGAATACAGAACATTGTGTTTTTAGGTGAAGTGTAAAATGGGTTAAATTAACACCTTGAAAAAAAAATTAACAGGAGGGTTGTGTCCGCGACACAGCCACATAGTTGACGTAGGATTTCGTTACACTATCTAGATTTTGGATATGTTTAAAAAATTACACCGTTAAACTCTTTGATAATGATTCTGTTATCGACGAAGATCCAAAACACGGTGTTTTTAGCGTGCTGATCCAGCAGCTTTAAAGCTGTAATTTATTAAGGCATGTTACATACATCTGATGGAATCAAATAATAAATTTCTTACATTTTCAGTATTTCAGCTTCTCTTCTCGACTAACTCGATTCTAACCCTACTTCTGGGATGCAACAAAAGTACAACGAGGTCTAAATGCAAAGATATAGAAATTGAAATTTCTACCAACTTCAGATGAATATTGTTTGTTACTTACTAATCTCGTCTTAGATTTTCTTTCATAGTTCAAAAACGGCAATAAACCTTATCTACGCTAGCAAAATACTCCGATTTTTTATTTAAACAATCCGATTGCGCTTCCAAACGATATCTATAACTCACTGATTATGACTTTTTTTTCCATTTCCGTTACAAACGTCAGAGTGACATATTTGCCCGCGCGAGGGAATGGTCAGTGGATTCACTCCGATGCTCACACATCACAATCGAGTGATCATAACAGAAGGATGGTGATTAGTCGTTGGATGGTGCGTGTTACTTTAAATGAAATACCGAATTTAATCTCGACTATAAAATAGCTTCCGTTTATTTCGCTTCTCTCGTATACAATGCGTTTTTCCCGATCCTCTCTTTCTTCCCCTCTTTTCTTCTATGCAAGGGATCCGTCACTGCTGTTACACTGTAATTCGATAATAAACATAACACTTTCCCCTTTCTACAAATAGATCCTTCACTCCGTATTATGAATCTCATCCAGCACATAGTCGTCGAACCGAAGTGGCTTTCTGATCTGCCGTTTCATCTTCGTTGAGGACAGATCAGGCTCTGGAACCGATGGTGTACGTTTGCCACTTTCCGATCCAGGCGATTCTCGCTGCTGGTTCAAAGGTGTACTCCACTCTAAAGTTTCTTCAACATCGTCTTCCTCCGCATGATCAGTTTCGGTGCATTCCTGAGTTTGCAGCTTCTTCAGGTGAGACGAATTACGTCGGTATCTCTGCCCTGCAGGTGTCTCGACAACAGGGAAATTCCATCCCTGCTTGTGTACCACACGTGTTGGCTCTGAATGAAAAGTTGGCGTCAACTTATTGGCAGGGTTCAGGTTCTTCATAAGCACACGATCATCAATACGTAAATTTGACTCCTTTGTTCTTTTCACCGCATCATAGTGCACTTTGGACTTGAATTTGTACCTTCTGTCATTATCTCTTACTTCGTCATTTAAGCCTTGACTTGATTGAGAGAGTTGTGGGATCCAGTCGCGGAATTTTCGTCCAAATAGAATCTCGGCTGGAGAATACCCTGTCGCCGGATGAGGTGTCAATGCATACACGTAGTTGTATTCTTCCAAGTCTTTCTTCCAGTCTGATTGGTTGAGTTCCGCTATCCGTAGAATTTTGAGAATGCTCCGATTCTGACGCTCGACCTCACCATTGGCTTGTGGCCAATATGGCGTGGTGTGACGCAGCGTTAATCCAAACTCCCCACAAAAGTCTTCCATTTCTTTGCTGGTAAAATTCCTTGCATTATCTGTCAACAGTATTTTAGGAACTCCTAGTCTCATAAACAGAGGACGCAATCTGGCAATAATGTCCGATGTTGTGGTTTGTCGCATCACTTCGATGACTTTATAACGGCTGTAAGGGTCGATGATCACCAACAGCGATTCTCCTGAAGGCAGAGGTCCAAGAATATCCAGATGCAAATCTTCCCATGGCTTTTGTGGTAGTTCTCTAATCGCCATTGGTTCCGGGGGTTCCGGGGGGGCCGCTTTCCCAACTTCTTGGCAGTCCAAACAGGTACGTACCGCTTTCTCTACGTCTCTATCCATTGTTGGCCACCAAACTTTGGACCGCAAACGTTGATTTGACCGTTCAATTCCTGGATGGCCGATGTGGGCCAGGCGAAGCACCCGTTTTTGTAAACTATTTGGTACTATCAAACGCTCTCCTCTCAGTAGCAGTTCACGGCAACAGTACAACTCGTCTTTAAAAGGAGTAAACTTTTTAATTGCATCATTCCAACGACCTGTCTGCAGAGCCTCTTTTACTTCCGCGAGGATTGGGTCGCTGACGGTATGCTTCGACATTTCTTCGATGGTCAATGCATTAGGTTTCGCACTCTCCATAATTGCCAAAAGTGATGCTTCTCCAAAGCGATCGTAAGTAGTGCAGTGCTTGAATCTTGGCAATCGCGATAGTGAATCCGCAATGTTTATTTTTCCCGGAATATGTATTATTTTGAAACGGAAAGACTGTAGCCGCATGGCCCACCTTTCGATTCGTGGACAAGAAACGTGCCCTGGTCCAAAAATCACTTTGAGTGGCTTATGGTATGTCAACAGTAAAAACTCCATCCCTCTCAAATAGATTTGCAATCGTTCCGTGGCCCAAACTAACGCCAAAGCTTCCTTCTCGTTTTGCGCGTATGACTTCTCAGCATCCGAAAGTCCTTTGCTAATGTAGCAGATGACTCGTTTCAAGCCGTCTTTCTCCTGCAGTAGTACACCTCCTAAACCAGTGGGACTGGCGTCTGCAATCAAAATCGTCTGATCATGTGGAGAATAATATCCTAGCGCCTTCGGATTCATCAATACGTCTTTAATTTTTTGGAACGCTTCCCTTTGCTGGACTCCCCAATGAAACTTCGAAGTTTTTCGAAGAAGATCACGAAGTGGCGTCGTTAACGTTGACAAGTCGGGTATGAACCTCCCAAGATATGTTATAGTACCCAGAAAGCTTCGCACTTCCTCGACAGTAGTGGGTTCTCGAAGTCTCCTTATCGCGTCCACCTTGTTCCACGTTGGCCTGATTCCGTCCGCCGAAAGAATATGTCCCATAAAAACTACCTCTGATCTTCCTAGCTCGCATTTCTTGTGATTGATAGTAAGTCCAAACTCCTTCAAACGATTCATTACGTCACGCAGAGTGTCGTCATGTTGTTGTTTCGTAGGGCCAAACACGACTATATCGTCGATGAACACTCGAACGCACTTTATTCCTTTCAAAACACGCTCGATAATACTTTGAAATACTTCAGATGCGCAATTCATCCCGAAGGTCAACCTTTTGTAACGATAGTATCCCTGGTGAGTAGCAAACGTAGTGATGAATCTGCATTCCTCCGCCAAAACTACATGATGGAAGGCCTTGGTTAAATCTATTTTAGAAAACCATTTGCAATTATGCAAATGAGGTACTATGTCATCGAAGGTAGGAAGTGGGTAGTGCTGTGGAACGATAGCTTTATTAGCGGCTCTCATGTCCACGCACAACCAAACACTCACTGGATCACCAGCCTTTGGACTAATAACTAGGCGAGATATCCATGGGGAATCTCTCGGAGCTGTTTCGATTATATCCTGTTCGAGCAGATGATCTATCTCACTTTGTACTTTTTCCTGCAACGGAATTGGAACATGACATTTCGTATGTTGAACTGGCTTCACTTTATCGTCAATTTGAAGCGAAACTTCAAAGCCTGCTACTTTTCCTATTTTGTTATTCTCATTCACAATCCACACGTTTGTATCGATTTTGAGAATCTGCAATTGGGTGGCTGTATCACGACTCAGCAGACTTGCCCCTTTGTTCTTCACAACGAATACTTCAGCAACCACATTGTTATACTTGGTTGCGATGTTAGCCGTAAATTCACCGATGACTTGCAAGTTGATGTTTCCGTACGCCTTCAGGGTTCGCGTGGAGACTTTGGATTGAGAAAGAACGTTTATTTTGAGTTTCTTCAAATAAGACCAAGTGTTGCTATCAATCACATTCACTCCGGCTCCAGAATCAACGATCCATTTGATTTTTACACCCCCCCCCCCCCCCACACTGCAAACTACTTTATCATCTTGCGTGTCATCCGTACTAGCAGCAAAAACATATTTAACATCATCTTGCGGGTCTACAATTCCACTGCCACTATCATCCGAATCACAAATGCTCTCACTTCCACCTGAAGCTTCTTCTCCAACCTGACGAACACGCCAATGTTTTCTCTTGTTACGATCATTCACTGCCTCACGTTCCTTCGTCTTACAGCATCGCCGGAAATGCCCAATCAGACCACACTTCTCATACTTTTTATCTTTTGCAGGACAACAATCATCGTTGGCAAAATGTCCTATTCGTCCACAACGGAAACACTCGTTTTTGTAAGTTGTAAGTTTGTTAATATCTGCTGATTGCTGCAACTGTCGTCTAACTTTCTCAATCGTCTCTAGAGAACGCCCTTCTTTGATGATCTCCTCCAACGTTATTCCTGGTTTCGTTAATATTTTTGCACGAAGTTCATCCGATGATCCTTTTTCGAAAATTTGTTCTTTTATATTCTCATCGAGCCAATCTCCATATTCGCATAGCTTACCTTGCTCCCTTAAACGCAGTACGAATTTCGAAATCTTTTCATCAGATTCTTGCTGCAAATTCCGGAATATGTGACGTTCCTGAGGCAAGCACTTCATGGGCAAAAAGTGCTTATCCAACACATTAACAGCCTCCTTGTACGCGTCTGATCCAACCGGTACTTCCTGCTCTTCGTTTCCCACCAAACTGTCGTAAATGTCCTGCACACCTTCACCAGCATAATGCAGGAGATATGCCTTTTTTCTTGAGGCAAGCGCCACATTATTCACGTCTAAAAATATTTCAAATGCTCGCTTCCACTTTTTCCACCTCGAACTAACGTTGGTCGTGTCGTCCGGATCAAACGGTGGTACTCCTGCTCCAGGATTCATCATTAATTCTTTCCGACTTCAACTTATCACCAGTACTGTACGATACAGTGCGTACTAAAGTACAAGAACAAAATGGCGTCTTCACTGCTTGTAGTATTTTCTCAAAAACTTCTTCGTTCTTCCTAACAACCGCGCACCGTTAAGCTTCGATTTTCGACCACGAATTTAATCCACGAACAAACGCTTTCGCATTCGCGAAATCCGTTCCTCGTCGCCAATGTTACTTTAAATGAAATACCGAATATAATATCGACTATAAAATAGCTTCCGTTTATTTCGCTTCTCTCGTATATAATGCGTTTTTCCCGATCCTGTCTTTTGACGTGGGACTACGTCTAACCGGAGTATATGGGGGGTAAAATGAAAACCTAAACACAGAACAAGCAGGAAAAAATGAAAGATTCCGAATGCTTATAACTTGAACATTTCTTACTGGATCGGAGAGATGTTTGCATCAATTGATAGGGAATGTTTCTACGCTTCTATCGCAATTAATAAAATGTTATTTTTCATTAGATGAACAATTGAATAACTGTAAAATGTTAAGCGTGATCTAAACGCCCTAACTGAATCATTTTGATTGGCCCGATCTACGGTTTCCCTAACACAGCCATATAAAACCAAGCAGCTTTGGGGAAATCGGCATTGCAAATACATGAAAGTGTGGGGATTTTTGTTCTCAACGAAATGTGTTCCCTAACACAGAATTCAAAACCAAGCAGCGTTGGAGAGATCGGCATTGCAAATACATGAAAGTCGGGGGTATTTTTGCTCCGACTGAAATGTGTTTCCCTAACACAGACTTCAAATACATGGAGTGTGGGGAAACTGGCATTCCAAATACATGTAAATCGGGGGTTTTTTGTTCCGACTGAAATATGTTTCCCCAACACAGACTTTAGAACTAAGGTGAGGAAATTGACATTGCAAATTCATGCAAGTCTGGGGCATTTTTGTTCCGACTGAAATGTGTTTGCCTAACAAGATGTCTGGGGAAATCGGCTCTGCAAATAAATGCAAATTGCGAGTACTTTTGTACTAGCATGCCTTTGTGTAAACTAGAATATTTTCCTTAACACGGTCTTCCGAAGTTACTTCTGCACTCGCATGTTTTTTTTTGTACTCCGAAAAGTGTTTTCCTAACACGGCTTACAAAAGCGGGTACGAACACCACGCTTTGGCTCGGCTATTCGAGATTGCAATGAAGGACATGCCTTCATATCTTCTGCTCACTGAATTCCTACGCATACTATTTGATGATTAGGCAAGATGTTGATAACCAATTGCTGCGATGACGCCTATTGATTAAACAATATGCGTTCGACGTATAATGTCAAAATCGAAACTGAGTGCCTGAAGTTCATCAAATCAAGCAAATTCGCGGTTCAAGAAGTACGTACACTTGAGAGATGCAAACTTCAGAAGGAAAAGTAAAATGAAATAATCGTTTGATAATTCTTCCGTTCGCATATTTTGTCCTAGGCATCATACCACACGTAGAAGGACTGTCATTAAATTTACTTGTAACGAAGAACATAATCTATCACAATGGATGAATTGACCTTACATGTAGTGATCCCCGATAATCGTTCGATTAATCGATTAATCGAATACTTCCTACAGAAATCGATTATTAATCGAACGAATACTGCGCAACCAATAATCGAAGCGAACAAATAATTTACGTCGATTAATCGATCCAAAAAAAAACATACGGTCGCTGCAGTTTTATCCTGAATATCAATCATTATCTTTGACGATCCCCTAAACTCGTAAACGAAACTCAATGCCGACACGCGAATTGAGCTTCGTTTACGAGTTTAGTGGAGCGTACAAGATCATTATTGATTTTCAGGCGGAATGAACACTTTTTTGATTCAAGATGGCTTTCTAGCAAATAAGAAATACTAATCTAACTAATTATTCTTCTCAGTGTGACGATTAATCGATTAATCGATTAATTGGGGCGATTAATCGTATCGAATAACAAACTGTTGAAAAGTATTCGATTAACTGATGAACGATTAATTTTAAAAATCGGGGATCACTACTTACATGGAATTACACAATCTTTTTACTCATAAAGTAAATATATTGAATTCAATTGAATTCGAGAATTGTTTCATTCAATCAAAAATTCAATCAATACAAACAAATGATTTGTACGATAAGGTAGTCCCACGTGAACCTTGCGGTTATATCATAGATATAACCCACCCATTTTCTTTCTTCCCCTCCTTTCTTCTATGCAAGGGATCCGTCACTGCTATTACACTGTAATTCGATAATAAACATAACACATACATTAGTACGTTATTTTTGGCAGCAATTTTCTTTTTTATTGCTATACTATGCCAAACTACACCACTTTCACTACAATAGATCAAACTAATGGTCGCAGTGGTCGCAATGCTCCTATAGAAGATTCCAAACTTTCTATACTATATGCTAAAGCTATCCTGCAAAACAATAATGATTTTATCTAAATTACAGGTTTGGATTGACATGAGGGGAAACGTAAAGAAAACACTAGCACACAACAAGCGAGAATTTAGAGCAACAGGTGGTGACCCCAATACAATAAAGCTATTGACACCGCTACAACAAGAAATCGACGCTAAAAGAGAATTACATGTTGCATTACATGGATAACAAAAATTGTTTTGCTAAAAAAAAGTGAAATTCGTGCGTGACTCTTTTCGGAACTCCATAGATTGCAGTCATGAAAATACATGAATAAGTTCATTTTCTGATAATTATATTTTTTGTAAAGCAAATTGTTCCACGCTGTCGTTTTTATTACACATGCATGCGTGCTTTACGCATATTAAGCTTCATTCGTTGAGGGAATTTCTGTTTTCGCCAAAACATAACCATATTAACACTTTTGGAAGTACATTTTCATAGCAGATGCCTCAAAGAAAGATTTGGCATCCTTTCTATAGTGCTTCGTGAAACATTTCGAACTTGTTTCAAAATATTTCATCACATTCGAGCTTGCTAACGAATCGAGCAGTTTTCCTCGATTTCTATAATTCCAGATTTTACTCGGTGTGATAGTGATAGTGATTGTATCGAATCCTCGATTCGATTTCTATAATAGGGCCCATAATCAATCATAATTATCGTTTCGGACCAGTGGCCTCCATTGCCATTTTATGGGGTTGCAACTCTCTGTTAGTCTAATCCTTAAAATAGAAACAAAAAATTTCTATTCATTTAAGGCAATCGAAATTAGACCTTTCGCCATGTTTCAATCGGTCTACGGGAGCTACATTTTGAGTCCTCAATTATATCCCATAGCGCATTTATCGAATCCAAATAAACAAATTCACGTTCTCTGGATACGTCAGGATTTCGTTCTAAAAATGCCACCAAGTGGGTAAATTGCTGTTTGTTTATCTTTTCTTTCTCTAAAAGCAAGACAAGATTCAAAATGTTAGCAAAAAAGCTAAATAAATCCAAAATTAAACTTACTCCATTCCGCGTGACTAGCTTCCACCATCTAAAACACAAGTGACAAATATACTTGTTTTTCCCCGTGACGTGACAGTATCGTGGTATTCGTAATAACACCGAGTTCATCAAAGTTGTCACGACGGATGAACTCTTCCGGATTCTACACACACGGTGACAGCCGTAATAACGTTGTATACAATTCACTTCCTTTTCACCGTGAAGTGACGTTCGCGATCAGGTCCTACACCTCCACCCTCATTGCCTTGAGAAAGGCACTCGATCCCTCGCCGTCCAGCTCGTCCAGCAACGATGTTGTCCAGTCGGTGTCCACACAAAGTGAGTACAAAAGTACTCAACACCAAAAAATACCCCCGACTTGCATGTATTCGCAAAGCGGATTTCCCCAGGCACATTGATTTTGAATTCCATGTTAGGGAAACACAGCTCGGTGGGAACAAAAGTACCCCCAACTTGCATGTATATTTGCAGAGCGGATTTTCACAGACACATCGATTTTGAAGTCTGTGTTGGGGAAACCGTAAATCGGGCCAATCAAAACTTGGCAGTTAGGGCGTTTAGACATTTTACGCTTGACATTTTACAGTTATTCAATTGTTCATCTCATGAAAAATTACATTTTTTTAATTGTGATAGACGTGTTGAAATATTTCCTATCTGTTGCGGCAATGGAACAGAAGTGCTGGGAGCACTGCGTGCAGCCCTATCACTTTCTTGCTGGGCTCATCGGTGACAGCTACATGCTGCCAAACGATAGACGTCAGAAGCTGAACCGGAAGCCGAGTCAGTAGTGATCGGCTATGCAGATAGATGCCTATTGTAAGATATGTATAACGCGTGTTTTAAGTAAAGAGTTAGTACGTTTACGATCACGTTTTATTATTTCCTCTCGATGTGATTATATCACGGCCACCTCCCACAACGTGACGTAACAGTGGCGACTCGGGTACGCGAATTTTATGTCGTTTTCGCGAAATAATAAGTGATAACCGAAAAAATCGCGCCTCCCACGCGAAAGAAGCGCAAGCTTCCATCACCTTCTGAAAACGATTCCGAGATGTCGAATGAGAACATTCAGCAGCCGTCGTCAATGTCCACTGACACGCTCATCCTCCAAGTGCTGAGACAGCTTCAACAGCAGCAGCTTGTTACGAACGAGCTCCTCCGCAGCCAGCAGCAATCCAACGAACAACAGCGCGTGTTCATCCAGCAACAGGAGAACACCCTCCGGAATATCCAGGTCCAGGTTCCGGCAAATCCCGAGGCGATTCTTGACTCGTTGGCATCGAACGTGAAAGAGTTCCGGTATGACGCCGGGAACAATGTAACTTTTTCGTCATGGTTGTCGCGGTACGAAGAGCTGTTTGCTAACGATGCTGCACGACTTGATGACCCAGCAAAGGTTAGGTTGCTGATGCGAAAACTCGGTATCACAGAACACGAGCGTTACTGTAGTTATATTCTACCGAAAACCTCGAAGGACTTTACCTTCGATGAAACTGTCGCTAAGTTAAAAGGGCTGTTTGGAGCAGCTGAATCGCTGATTAGCAAACGCTATCGCTGCCTCCAGATTGCTAAAAGCTCTACCGAGGATTTCATTACATACACCTGTCGGATCAACAAAGCTTGCGTTGAATTCGAGTTAGGAAACCTTTCAGAGGAACAGTTTAAAGTGCTCATTTTCGTCTGCGGTTTGACGTCGGAAACGGATGCTGAAATCCGGACTCGGTTGCTAGCACGAATTGAGGAGAAGAGTGACATTACACTCGAGCTGCTTTCCGCCGAATGCCAACGCTTGCTGAATTTGCGGCATGACACTGCCATGATTGAGGACACAAGTAGCTCTGTAAATGCCATCAAACATCGGTTCCAATACAAGAAGCAACCCCGAGCGTGGAAACAGACCACCAGTCCGTCGTCATCATCATCGTCATCGTCATCACCCAACGAGAATAACAAAAAAGTACCGCCTAGTCCTTGTTGGAAATGTGGAGCAATGCACTATGTGCGTGACTGTAAATATAAAGACCACAAGTGTTCAAGGTGTAACCAAAGCGGACACAAAGAAGGTTATTGTGACAGTGACAAGAAATCCCCTAAGAAGAGGTTGAAGAGACGATTGAGAAATCTAACTGT
Organism: Toxorhynchites rutilus septentrionalis; assembly: GCF_029784135.1. Taxonomy (NCBI): domain Eukaryota; kingdom Metazoa; phylum Arthropoda; class Insecta; order Diptera; family Culicidae; genus Toxorhynchites; species Toxorhynchites rutilus. The sequence goes on along the minus strand of NC_073745.1, from coordinate 2,575,915 downwards.
GGAAGCGAAAACTGTACAAGTGTCAGTAAACAATGTGCGCGGAAGAAGACGATTCGTTCCAGTTTTTCTCAACGGTGTCGCGGTTCGACTACAGTTCGACTCGGCGTCGGATATTACCGTGGTATCCAGTGCAACCTGGAAACACCTGGGACAGCCACCAACCAGACCACCGTCCGTTCATGCCAAAACAGCATCAGGTGATCCTCTTGACCTACAATCGGAGTTTGACTGCTCGATCACCGTCAACGATAAAACACATGAAGGTACTATCTACGTTGTTGCGCAGGATTTGCACATTCTGGGATTAGATTTGGTAGAGAAGTTCCAGCTAGACGCCATTCCCATGAACGTTTTCTGCCGCCAAGTAAACAACTTCTCTTCGTCCATGGTTGAGCGACTCAAAGCCGCTTACCCATAAGTTTTCAGTAGCACTCTTGTTCTGTGCACCAGAGCAACAGTACAGCTAGACCTCAAGCCAGGACAACGACCAGTTTTTCGTCCCAAACGCCCTGTTGCTTACGCCATGTATCAAACTGTCGATGAAGAACTGGATCGTCTGGAGCGTTAAAAGATCATTTCTCCCATCGACTACTCCGACTGGGCTGCACCGATTGTGGTCGTACGGAAGGCAAGCGGCGCAATAAGGATTTGCGGTGATTATTCGACAGGTTTGAATGATGCCCTTCAGCCGCATCAATATCCGTTGCCGTTACCCCAAGACATTTTTGTCAAACTCGCCAACTGCAAGGTGTTCAGTATAGTCGACATGTCGGAGTCATACCTCCAAGTCAGCGTCAACGAATCAACGAGTATGTTACTCGCTATCAACACCCACCGGGGCCTCTATAAAGTGAATCGTCTGGCACCTGGAGTAAAAGCTGCACCGGGAGCGTTTCAACAACTCGTCGACACCATGTTGGCAGGACTGGAGAACACTTGCGGTTATATTGATGATGTAATCGTGGGTGGAGAAACTGAGGGAGAACATTGGCAGAACTTAAACGCACTCTTCCAACGACTGAAAGAGTTCGGGTTCACGGTCCGTATGGAAAAGTGTTCGTTTGGTCGCAAGCAGATAAAATACCTTGCACATATGATTGACCAACACGGAATTCGTCCCGATTCAGAGAAGATAGAGGCAATCAAGTCAATGCCGGCACCCAAGGATGTGTCGGAAGTTCGGTCGTTTCTCGGAGCCGTAAACTTTTACGGGAAATTTGTGCCGAATATGCGTGCCCTGCGTAGCCCTATGGATGATCCGCTGAAAGCGGGAGCCAAATTTGTCTGGACGCCACAATGTCAGCGAGCATTCGACGAATTCAAAACCACCCTTTCGTCGGACCTGCTCTTGACCCATTATAATCCCAAAATGGAAATCATCATTTCAGCCGATGCTTCATCTGTCGGATTGGGAGCAACCATCAGCCATCGCTTCCCTGATGGATCAATTAAAGTGGTTCAACACGCTTCGAGAGCCTTGGCAGCTGCCGAGCGCAACTACAGTCAGACCGATCGGGAAGGATTAGCCATCATATATGCGGTAACAAAATTTCACCGCATGGTTTTTGGTCGCAAGTTCCTGCTTCAAACTGATCATCAGCCTTTACTGCGCATTTTCGGTAGCAAAAAGGGCATCCCGGTCTACACCGCTAATCGTTTGCAACGCTGGGCCCTTACGCTACTATCCTACGATTTCACCACTAATACGTGGCAACAGAAAAGTTCGGTAATGCAGACATCCTTTCCCGAGTCATTAGTCGACATGCGAGACCCGATGAAGATTTCGTAATCGCTTCCGTTACGCTGGAGAGTGATATGAGGTCAGTTGTATATAATACTTTTAACGTGTTTCCCTTGAGTTTTAAAGCAGTACAACAAGCTACCAAATCGGATCCGGTGCTCAAGAAAGTTTATCGGTACATCCAGGATGGCTGGCCGAATTCCCTAGCCAGTAATACTGACCGAGAACTTCTTCGTTTTTACAATCGCCGTGAATCGCTTTCTACGGTGCTGGGCTGCATCATGTTCGGCGAGAGACTTGTGATTCCGTCTCCGCTACGTAAGCGATGCCTTGTGGAGCTCCACAGAGGACACCCAGGGATCCAGCGGATGAAGGCTCTTTCGCGAAGCTACGTTTATTGGCCGTCGCTGGACAACGAGATCGCTGATTACGTAAAGACGTGCTCACCATGTGCTACAACAAGGAAGTCACCCGCCGCAGCCACACCTGTGCCATGGCCCAAGCCAGTTCGCCCTTGGCAACGCGTCCATATAGACTATGCCGGCCCCATTGACGGTGATTATTATTTACTCGCCGTGGATGCTTTCTCAAAATGGCCGGAGGTTATCCGTACACGTCGCATCACGGCATCCGCAACTATCGACATCCTACGCAATATTTTTGCACGTCTAGGTATGCCGGAAACGGTTGTGTCAGACAACGGCACCCAATTCACGAGTTTGGAGTTCGCCCAATTCTGTTCAACAAACGGAATCGACCATGTAACCATTGCACCGTTTCACCCACAATCCAATGGCCAGGTGGAACGGTTCGTCGATACATTCAAGCGGGCGATGAAGAAACTCGAAGAAGGGAGAGAGTCAACCATTGAAGCATTGGAAACGTTCCTGTTGGCTTACCGAAGCACACCAAATCGGTCAGCACCTGAGGGTCTATCACCATCGGAAATAATGTTCGGACGGCGAATACGCACCTGTCTCGAACTTCTACGTCCGCCAACTGAACGTCTACCATCAGTAACGCAACCTGTCAACCAGAAGAAGTTCAACATAAGATTCTTTAATGTCAGTGACCCTGTCTACGTCAAAATTTATACCAAGAACGTCTGGAATTGGGTTCCCGGCAAGATAATCGAAAAAGTAGGACGAGTCATGTTCAACGTTCTCACCGAAAATCGTCGCTCAGTTCGTTCACATCTGAACCAACTGAAAAGCCGAGCATCATCTGTTTTTGATCATGTTCCTGAAGTAAGTACATCGCCAAGACAGAAGCAACTTCCCTTGAATGTGCTCCTCGATGCTTGGAATATTTCGCCAATCAGTGATTCAAGCAGCGAAGTAACAGCTACAACTGCGAATGCAAGCGACGTGGTCCGGACTCCCTCGTTATCATCACCTGCTGGTTCGGGCAAGAACGCCGATCTGTCATCCTCGTCTTCAAGCACAACATCTTCCAGTTTCGAGTCGGCTGCTGCTAGCACACCGACCATACAACACATCATACCACGTCGTTCTTCCAGACAGCGAAGACCGCCAGTGAGATTTAACCTATAATCAAACCTAAAAGGGGAGATGTTGCGGCAATGGAACAGAAGTGCTGGGAGCACTGCGTGCAGCCCTATCACTTTCTTGCTGGGCTCATCGGTGACAGCTACATGCTGCCAAACGATAGACGTCAGAAGCTGAACCGGAAGCCGAGTCAGTAGTGATCGGCTATGCAGATAGGTGCCTATTGTAAGATATGTATAACGCGTGTTTTAAGTAAAGAGTTAGTACGTTTACGATCACGTTTTATTATTTCCTCTCGATGTGATTATATCACGGCCACCTCCCACAACGTGACGTAACACTATCAATTGATGCAAACATCTTTCCGATCTATTAATAAATGTTCGAGTTATAAGCATTCGAAATACGGGTAGGGTTAGCACACAAATCGGCAGAACAAATGTGTGGGAAAAAAGGAAGTTCTTCCAGTTTTCATGATTTAACCGTTTAGAGATTAGCGAATTGTAATGTATAGCATATCAAACAAATCTTAGAGAATTTCTGATTCGATTGGTATGCAAATCATGAGAATTCGTTCACAGTGGAAATATTTATTAACGTTAACTTTTTTTTCATAAAAACGTGACCTGTTTTCTGGTTTGGCACCATTCCTGAAAGACGTAGTTTTACGTAAAAAAATTATGTTTCAAATATGGCCTATTTCGCGAAACAATATTATCAATCAACGTTAAGGTGAATTTCAAGTGGCTGTTATATGTACAGTGGGGTCAAAATCGTGATTTTTGAAGATTTTGCTTGAATTTTCACCAGGAATTGGAATTATATTACATATTATATAGGAATTATATCGATATTGCAGCGAAATTAAGATAGATAAAAGCTGGGTGTCAAAAAAATTGATTATTTATTATTGATAGAAACAATCAAGTTCAATATGAATTTTTAGGACCCCCGCCCCCTTCCTAAGAGAGGGGGGAGGGGTCTCGAACTATCATAAGAAAGTTCTCCGGCCCCAAAAACCCCTACATACCAATTTTCATGTCGATCGGTTCAGTAATTTCCGATTCCATAAGAATCAGACAGACTGGCAGAGAGGAATCGGCTTTATCTATTCAATCAACATTGGGAACAGTAATCACTTCCAAATTTCTTCCAAACTTTGGGCTCGTGCCCAGTTTGCAATCATTTATTTATCAAGTACAACAGTTCGTGACCAATAATATGAAAGCAATCTCGTATCACTTTGAAATTTCCGATTTACGCAAATGTGATGGATAGAAAACATTCTAATTGCAAATGTTATTTTTCGGCTGTATTATTTCGTAAGGCTCACTGACCAATTCAATACTTTGATTAATCGGTTGAACACTGTTCGCAAAATAAGATGATTTTTCGCTATAACTAGGTCTGAATGTTAATTTATTCTTTTGCGTGAATAATGTTCGAGATTTATGTGCAGGGAAAGATTCTTCCAGAGGAAATAACGTCTAGTCGAGTTGACGGTTGAACTACTAATGAAAAATCTTTATTATTCTACAGTAGTTACTATGTTAAATATATAGCAACGGAACGATGTTGCATATGCCCAGGTTGCCTTGATGCTTCAACACTCCTCCTCAACATCGTATGGTACAATCCCAATGGCTTCCCGTAATTGCCGCAACTTCATTGCACCCAAGGGCTTGGTGAGAAGATCCGCTTGCATCTGCTCGGTGGGACAGTACCGAATGGACACGATGCCACTTGCTGCCAGATCCTTAATAAAACAGTACTTGGTGTCGATGTGTTTCGATTTTCGCGAGGTCCTGTCCGCCGCCGCCAGTGCGATACAGCTCTGGTTGTCTTCGTTGACTACGATGGGTAACTCCAGACGCTCGCCCAAGTCTTCAACCAATCGACGCAGCCACTGCAGTTCTTGCAAACATTCGGCTAGCGCGATGTACTCCGCTTCAGTGCTGGATAGGGACACACACGTTTGCTTCCTGCTTCCTCAGCCAACTAGTCCGCCACCGAACTTGAAGATGTAGCCAGTGTTCGACTTCCTGTTGTGGACTTCACCAGCCCAGTCCGCGTCTACGAAGCACTCCATTTGAAGGTTGCTACCGCCACCTAGATGCAGCTCGTGGTCCGCCGTACCTTTGAGGTAACGAAGCACCCGCTTGGCCTCGTTCCAATCTGCCGTGGTTGGTTTGGTGACCCGCCGCCCGAGAATGGATGTGGAGATCCCTATGTCCGGGCGCGTATTGACAGAAATGTACACCAAAGCACCAATTAGACTCTGGTACTGTTGTGCATCTGCCAACGAGTCACTGTTCTCCTCCGTTTGTTGCACGAATCCTGTCACCATCGGAACCCGGGAGGTTTTGCAGTTCCCCATGTTGAACCGCGCCAGAATCTTCGCCACGTATGATTTCTGGTTCAAGACGTATCGGCCCGCATGCTGTCGAACGCGGATTCCAAGAAAGAACGTCAGATCGCCCAGCTCCGTAATCTTGAAACTCTTCTTCAACGCTCCGACCAGTAACCGATAGTCCTGCTCCGTCTGGCACACAACCACGATATCGTCCACGTAAATCAGGATAAAAGTAAACACACCGTCCGAATTCCGCAGGTAGAGACACGAATCAGCTGCTGATGAGTAGAACCCCATTTCCTTCAGTACCGCATCTATTCGCTGGTTCCACACTCGCGCCGCTTGCTTCAGACCGTAGAGACTTCGCTTTGAAGAGCACACCGTATCAGGATCACCGTTAGAGTACCCCGGGGGCTGCTTCATAAAAATCTCCTCCTGCAGGGCGCCATACAGATACGCTGTCTTTATATCGATGTGTTTGACCAACAATCGCCGCTTGCTCGCTACTGTCAGCACAGTACGGAACGTGATTTGCTTCACCACCGGTGCAAAAACCTGATCGTAATCAGTTCCGTACTTTTGGGAGAATCCCTGTGCGACCAACCTGGCCTTGTATCGCACGATCTCCCCGGACTCATTCGCCTTACACTTGAACACCCACTTACAGCCTACCACGTTGCGCCGTTGGGGTAGCTTGGTGAGAATCCACGTTCCGTTGTCCCGGTGAGAGACCATTTCCTCGTTCATGGCCGCTTTCCACTTTTCACTGTCCGGACTCGCAATCGCTTCGCTGTACGTTTTTGGCTCTGCGCTCGTGTTCACGGTCAGGCCAATCGTGCATGTGGCGAACCGCTCCGGTGGAACTCCAATGTTTGCTCTCTGCGACCGTCTCACGCCATCACGTGCTGCCGGAACTACTGCGGTTTGCTCCTCCTGTACCGGCACCGCCTCGTCCGGATTATCTTTGGGTTCGTCGTCGCTATCCTCATCGAACCCGAAAAATTCTTCTTCGGACTCTTCGCTTCGCTTGGCGTCGAACAATGGCACCGATACGTCCACATCTGCAACGGTTGACTCACCTGGTGCTTCACGGATGGTTCCATCTTTCGCGTTCTTGTTCTCCTCGTCGAGTTCCAAGAAACGCACGTCACGACTGATGACTATCTGACCAGTTGACGTATTCAGCAAACGAAAGGCCTTGCTGTCCGACGCATATCCGATGAAGGTCATCTTGATTGATTTTCTTTTGCACCGGTTGCCACACGTATGCACTGCAGCCGAAAATCTTGAAGTGCTGCAAATCGGGTTTGCTGCCGAACCAAATCTCGTACGGCGTCGATCCAATCGCTGACGACGGCAGCCGGTTCTGGATGTACGCCGCGCTGTTCACAGCTTCCGCCCAATAGTGGTGAGGCAAGCCAGCATCCAACAGCATGCACAGTCCCATCTCGTTTAACGTTCTGTTCCTTCTTTCAGCAACGCCGTTCTGCCGTGTTGGTGCGTACCCAGCGGTGAATTCAGCCTTGATTCCCTCCTCAGCGTAGAATTTGCGTAGGACGTTGCTGGTATACTCGCCGCCCCGGTCTGAACGGATGACTTTCGGTTTCCGTCCAAACTGCGTTTCGGTGAACCTGATATACTCACGGATCCTGTCGGCGACTTCGGACTTTTCCTTGAGGAAATAGACGACCGTATAGCGGCTATGGTCATCTATCATCGTCATGTAGTATCTGCACCCACCCGGCGATGTCGTCATGGGACCGCACACGTCGCTGTGCACGATATCCAACACTGCTCTCGATTTCTTCTCAGCTTCCTGGGGAAATGACGGTCGTGCCATCTTCCCTTCGACGCAACACTCGCACGTCTGCCGAACTCCGCAACTCTTGATTTTCATTCCCGACGCCAAACCACGCCGCTCGACCTCGCCAATCACATCCGGATCTCTGTGTCCGAGTCTTCGGTGCCACACGTGCAGACAGTCAGGGTTGTGGCTCTTACCACTCACCAGCAACGATTTTTCAATCATGTTCAGTCGGTACAGGCCACCCGCGCGATCTGCCGTCGCAATCACCAACCCGTCATACACCAACGAACACTGATTCGCATCGAATTCCGCACGTACACCTTTTTCTGCGAGTTTCATCACTGAAATTAAGTTGCCTTCTAGTCCCGGAGCAAAAATTACACCAGTCAACGTAACGGACACTTTTTCATTGCGACTGTCCACACACTCGATTTTACAATCACCAACGCCCGCCGTACGAAGAACTTTTCCGTCGGCGGTCGAAATATCCGGACGAATACTCTCATCGAGACGCACAAAGTCACTGCGATTTTTCGCCAAATGCGAAGTCGCGCCCGAGTCGATCACCCACGCATTAGAGTCAGAAACATACTTATCGGACCGCACCATGAACGTGAACGACTTTGCGTCGTTTTCGCGCACTGTTTTGGCCTTGGCCTTTTCCTTTTTCTGCTCTGCCTTACCGCTTTCCGCCAGGAACGCCTTGCAATTCCGCTTCCGATTCCCCGGCTTGCTTTGTGCGACGCGCCGGATCCGTACATCCGCAGCGCTTGCTCGTCGAACCCGGAACACCTCCGATGTTTATCCGCTTCGTCCAACAGTTTGATCTTGACGAGCACTAGCGTAAGCTCATCCTCGTTCCTCACTTCCAGAGCCGTTGTGAGAGGATTGAACGACTCCGGAAGGCCCCGAAGTATTAGCGCAACTTTGAGGCACTCCTTCATTTCAAATCCGGAACTCTCCAGACGACCATACTGCTTCTCGATATCTGCCAAGTAGGTCTCCATGTTGTCCCCAATTTTGAAATTCTGGTTCGTGATCTGCCGGAGAAGGGTCACCCGCTGTCCCAGCGTGGTATTCTCGTGGTGCGCCTTTAGCGCCGCCCACGTGTCCTTCGCCGTCTTCTTGTCACGAATCAGTCCGAATTGGCTTTCGTCCAGCATTAGCTGAATCGTGGCCAACGTCTTTTCGTCGCCTTCCGTCCAAGCTGCCGTAACCGGTACCGGAGGAGTACCTGGATCCACATGCCTCCAGAGCTGCTCCCTCCGCAACAACGCCTTCACGGAAAACGACCATGCTTGGTAGTTTGAATTGGTCAACCTGACAATCTTCGCCCACTCCATCACTTCGAGAAAAAACAGCATCTATTCACGCTTCAATTTTCCGACTTCAGTAGCTTCCGGACTGGGCCCTTAACCTGTTCGAGATTTATGTGCAGGGAAAGATTCTTCCAGAGGAAATAACGTCTAGTCGAGTTGACGGTTGAACTACTAATGAAAAATCTTTATTATTCTACAGTAGTCGCTATGTTAAATATATAGCAACGGAACGATGTTGCATATGCCCAGGTTGCCTTGATGCTTCAACAAATAACAACCCATCCAGTATGTCCAGGGTGTGACAGGCAAAAAGCAATAATTCTGTGGATAAAACGATGGTGGTCATCAGAAATTGGGACGAATCTGCCAAAGAGAATATTTTTTCAATAGCTTATATTTCTTTCTTTAAACCATGATCGATTTTGTCGGTATATTACATGTGTTTGTTCACATTTTCTTCATTTTCACATCTTTTTTTAATAATCTTAGCTTGTTAAAAATAATATAAATATACAAAAAAGAACATTTAAACATAATATGTTTTGTATCTTCCACAGTTACTTATCCCCCATCTGTCACCGTTATTTCTCCTCTTTTTCTTGTTAAACACAAAATATTTTTGCTACGCGTCCTGCATAAACGACAGACGTGAAAAGAAGGGAAACTCTCTTAACTACTGGACTTATTGCTATCTTACTTGTATTTTTTACATTATTAGATCTCTGTAACGCACTGCATTAAGATTTCTGCTAGGTTTCAATTTAAAAGTTACATTTGACTTTCGTAAAAAAGTAGGCTTTTATTATTATATATTAATATAAATAAAATCGGTACAAGCTTCAACAGAAAAATATCGCATCTAAATTTTACCTTATCTTTCAGTTATTTTTTTTCTTTTTGTTTATTTTGCGATTTTTCTCAACATGACTTAACTTATCAATTTCAATAATTTATTCCTGCGTTCTATTAAGTTTGAATTTGCTTAAATTAGTTTATCTTTAATACAAGATGAAGACGACTATTTGCCCAGGATCCTGGTGCAATGCATTTCTGTCCGTGGATTCTAGTGTGCTACAATTTTCCCTCGTAAATTTTTGATTTTGATAAATTATTTTTTCTCACACTACTCTTTGTTTAGCCATGCTTTTATTTACGTTTGCTATCGTCGATCTAGAAGTATGAGCTATTTTTTGTATCAAGATTTTATTCGTTTATTTAGTTTGCAGTACCAATCCTTTTATATCACTTTAAGTGTTTTTTTTTTTTTACTGGTTGTTTCAACGTTGTCTCATTACTTTGTTCACCTTAGTTTTATATACAAACTATTTGTACTATTTTACACCATGTTTTATCGTTATATACAGCGTTGATCTTTTTCTACAGTGTGTCGATATCGTTCTCTGTACCATATTCACACATAAGTAGCATTGTTAAAGTAGAAATAGTTTCCAAACATATGCACTACTAGTCGCTGCGCTAGTTGAGAAAATTCACGAATCCATTATGTACATTTTTACAAAAGGGACATAATTTTGAGGTGGGAATTTCTAGAAGGATTAAGATAGCGATACGCGAATCACTGGTATTAGCAAGCGAGTGGATAAAACCGAGAAATGTTTCTCAATATGAGCTTTTTTCTCACGATGAGAGAGACACACAGAAGTTTTACGGCTTGGAGGAAATTATTTTTCGCCGATGGTTCGGTTCTTACAAGCTTTCGTGATGGGAAAAAAAATCACTCCAGTTTGCTCCTAACGCTCTACTACTGTTGGCCGACTTTTAATTCATATACAAAATATACATCTTCACAACTTCCGTTTCAGTCTTCGCGATTCAGAGCTTTTGTTTGCGTTCAAACCTATGTACAATGTTCTTGTGTTTATCTTTTTAAACAAAGTAGTGCCTCCGTTCCCTTCGCTGTGGTGAAGAAATTGTGGTGTTAATTAGTAAAAGGATTTTGCAACGAAAGGCTTCTCAATTTGCCGAGAACAGGCAATTATGGATAATATAATTTTTACTCAATCATCATAATTATTAAACTACTACTAGGTATGCATATGGATTTGTTTTGTCAATACAAGTGTTGCGGATAAACTGAAAAATGTCTCTATGAATAAATCTTATAATCATATAGTCTCTTAATCTATTTTCTGAGATACTTATATCTGCCGTTCTCGACTTTCCGATGTGCTTCCTTGCTTTTTTTTCCTTTCACGAAATCTACCGGTTTATATGCCTTCTGCTGTTTTTAAGCTATTTTCTGAAATACAAATAACTGCCGTTCTCGACCTTTAAAATGTGCTTTCGTTTTTTTCATTTTTTTTTCACGAAATCTACCGGTAGGGTATACATTCAATTGCATTATAAGTATTTACATAATAGTTCCAAATGAAAACAGTTTGCGCTAAACATGTTTGTGTGTGTCCATCTATTCCTAGTGATTCCTATTCTTGTTACTAAGATTTTACAGTTATTTTACATTTTATCAGATGAAATAATAATAATTACTTCGCCTGCACTTTCACAATAAGATTATCTGTTTCTCTGCTCGATTTACCTTATTTCAACGATTACGAAACGTTGAGGTTTCAGTTACTTCCCTATTGTTTTCCCCCCGAAATATCCTGCATTTCCCAAAACAAATAACATTCATGAAAATCAAGTGCCACTACCATCTCCTACTCTGCTTGGTGTAGGCGGACTAATGAATTGGATTGCTTGTCTGCTACCACATGTTAATCTCATTTGGTGGTGTTTTTTTTCATCCTCATCACATCTCAATGCTTTTGTGATTCGTTATGATGATGTAACGATTTGGTATGTCAAGTATGTCGTGTTATGTATATAATTGTCATGCTTTGCAGTCCCTGGATGTTAGCCTCGTAGAATATTATTTTCTTTCATCGGGGGCATCACATACTGCATTGCTAAAAAACGTGAAAATAAAACACGAACAGTTAAATCGAGCTTTGTGCGTTGCACAATTTCACAAGTACTTACTTCTGGCGTTCGCTGCAGAATGCAGTTCACTGTGTCCGAGATACGTTTTTCATAAGAGAAAACATACGCCGGGCAAATAGTGTTTGTTGGGAAATTTCCAGAACATTTCGTTCCTGGATAACTCAAAGTTGGGTAAACGAAATTTTAGACTGTAAAAAAAGAACATTTAGAATCCATGTTTGATCACATTCGTACAATGAAAACCACTTACTCGCTTCATCTGCTGAGCTTGTCTGGCTAGCTCCCGCGATAGCTGAGGTATTTATAGTAGAGCTTGGTATGGATGCTGACGTCGTCGTCACTGCCGATGGCACATCTTCCACCACGCCAATTTCTTGTTTACCGCTGTCCTCTTCTTCGGTCTTGCCTAATTCCATCTGCAGCTCAAGACTGAGTTCTTTGCAAATAGAGCTACTAACGTCGTTATTATTGAGACTACTACTGATCAATGTGCTTCCGGTACCATTCTCGTAGAGATTAGCATTGCTGTTGTTACTCACACCAAAGGAAGCGGTAGTTCTTGAACAATCGGCAGCTGTCTCCGAAGATGACACAGTCGAAGAGGTACAGGATTGCATCTTGCGCTGGCGATACTCATTAATAGAGAGCTTCCGTTTCGGAGTAATCGGAGTCGTTGGCTCTGGTATACTCAACGCTGGATTCAATCTGGGATCGGAACTAGCAGTTTTGGTGAAAATTTTTGGATAGGAATTCCCAGCGGTCCCCAAAGTGGATAGATTATCAGTGACCTTCGAGGAGGAAAGAAGATAGGAACTTCCACTGCTTCGATCGGTATTTCGTTCCGTTGTGATAGATGAGGAAAGCGTAGAGAAACTGGTTGACCGCGAACTGGAAAACCCTTTCTCTAGAAGGCTGCTGATTTCTGTTGATGGACGATATTGGTAAATGCCACCACTGTTTCCCATTCCAGCAGTGCTTCCGATCGATGATTTCGGATAGTCCAGCAGGGAAGAAGTACTCGACCGGTAGCTCCCTAGAGTGGAGAGTGGCTCTGAACCAGTCGAAAGAGACGAGAGAAGATTGCGAGCAGCGGTCGACTGGTATGTGGTAGGTGAATTGTAACTTATTTGAGGAATATCTGGACGGAGCGTTGACAGGCTTCGAACTTCCGTTGATTCCCGATAACTTTCAGATGAATGCCAGCATGGATGAGAAAAACTTCTTCCTAGTGTTGATATATGAGTTTCTTCGACTAACGGTTTAGATGTCTCGAGAGATACTGTTGATTCGTCTACAGACTCCGTTACGGTCGTAGGTGGCTCAACTGCTTCTTGAAATTCAATTGCATCCGCGGACACTACTGAATTCTGTGGGGACTGTGTATCTGTGCTACATTCCTTACTGTTGTGTCTGCTTCTAGCCTTTTTCGCCGAACATCCGCGAGATTCGCCACTATCCTCGCGACTCATGCTTTTCTTGGATTTCTTATTTCGTGAAATCAAATTCATTATATTCTCTGAATGGAAGGAAGCTATCACTTTTTGCAGATCTTCCAATTCATTTTTCTCGTGATCTTCTTCCTGTGAAATCAGACGCATTTTCCCACGTCCATTCAACCCATGATATTCATCCGGTGTCGCTTTTTCCGAAACGATGTTCCTATCAATTTCGATTGGAGCAGATGGTATTGTGGCCAATTCTACCGACTCGGTAGCACCACATATTTCGCCAACTAACTCAATTTCAGGTTTATTTTCCACAACATCACATTCGTCCACCACCATCGACATCGGTTCAAGATTTTGTGCTTCATCCTCTTTTTCCAGCACATCTTCCTCCTCGTTTAGCACTGCTACATCGTCATTTTCAATAACAATCTCTTCTACCTCTGTGGGCTCACATGTCGCCGCGGAAATAATCACCGATTGTTCCACAGCTTCCTTTTTCTCAGCCTCACCCCCCGCTGCAATTTGAGTAATTGTTGAGTCATCGCTAACACGATCTACATTTTTACTATTTACAATTTCTAGCTCAGTTCCCTGAGCGGGTTCTTCCAAGAGCTGCTGCTGTTGTTGGTCAGATTCATCATCAGGTGATTCTGAAATCTGCTCCTGCTGCTCGTCTAATAGTGGTTTTTCATTCACGTCTTCGTCAATGTCAGAATTGGCAATACTACCACTGCAGCTACTGCTAGTTACCGAATGTTGTTCGGCTTTTTCTACTGCTGCTGAAACGGGAGATTCTGAAGGCGGAGTGGATTCAAATTTTGCCGGACTTTCGATGTATTTTTTACTGCCCTTACTTCGGGTGATGCACCGAGCAAGTATTGGAGCAACCTCTTCATGCGACTCAGGGTAAGTAGTCACATCAACTCCCTCCTGATATCGGTCCTGTGGTACAAACGGCTGGTCTGCTTGAGTGGTTGTTAAATGATGAATCGGTGGATCTGGCGGCATAAGAGATGCTGGAACCATAGCTGCTACTGCCGATGGTGGAGGTGTTGGTGATGGCTCGTCGTATATTGTCACCACGGAAGTCGGCGATAATTGAACAGGCACTTGTAGTGGTATTCCTCGCGATTCCTGTGAAACTAGGTGTTGATGGGCCTGTACCACGGATGTAGAATTGGTCGTCGCTGATGGCGTTGGTAAAGGCATCGGAATGGGGTCTGGATCAGTGAAGTGCAGGGGTGTCAGCGCTTGAGCAATCGGAACAATTTTGTATGGTTGTATTCGAGGTGGCAAGGATGCTCTCAAATGAGGAGCTGTTCTCGACAGGTCCATAGCCTGTTTTTCGTCCACGATCGAGCGAGAATGTAGAGGATACGCTAGAGACGGCGGTCCAATGTTGGACCAGTATAAACTACTCTCTGAATATTTTGGCGATGTGTTAATCATCACTTGTTGCGATCCCGTCACAAAAGTTGACAAATGCTGTTGAGATTGAGGCTGTGCTGTTTCTTCCGACTGACAAATTACACGTCTTTTTTTAAGTGGTGTTGTGAACCCATTCGGAGGAGGCGGCGAAGAAGATGCTTGCGTAAGCTCATCTGTTTCTTCCGAAATAGCTTGCCTCAGCCAGCGCTTCTTTGCGGCAGCACTTTCAGACATGGTTCCCCCACAACTCGTTGGTGTGTGACTTTGTTCTTGCGTTGCTCCCATTGAAGAACTCGAACTACTGGAAGATTTCTCTTCCCATTTGTGTCCACTGATCTCTTCCGGCTGGGGTGAATTCTGTGCTATAAATTCCTCTACTTTCTTTGCCACTATGCAAATGTTCGGTTCACTTACATCCACACCAATGGGGCCCACTGCCGAAGCAGCCACTTCTTCGAAAGCTATCGTAGTTCTACGTGTAAATTCTTCACTGTCGTTTTGACATTTTTCTTCACCAACGAAACACGACTCCTTATCCGACGTGATTGTCCGACATGGTACAGCAGTATCCACCGTCTGACCACTTAACCACTCTCGACTCATGCTCTTTTTTGTCTTTGCTTTTTGTGGGAACTTAAAATCCTGTTCATGTAGCACTGTCCCAGCATTGGACACCTGCTCCAGGGGAGCAACAGCGGCTTCTACCAGCATGCAAGCCGAGCTTAGCAACGGCAGATTGGACATAATCGACTGCATCGATTCAGTATTGTTGTTTTCGTTGGGCGCTGGCTCAGTATCTGAGGAACTGGTTTTGATCTCATTCCCAATACACGATTCTTGAGGCGATTGCTGTTCGGTTGATTGCGAAAATGTCAACAAAAGATCTGCTGCATGGTCCTCGTATGGTTGAATTTCAGTTATGATATTCACCTGTTCGGGTGACGCCGCTCCCCTTGTGCTCGAAACCTTTTTCGACGACTTTGATGACGATTTCGACACTTTCCTCTTTCGGTTTGGATTTGGCGAACCAAAGTGCTGACTGAGCGATTTACTTTTCTTTTTCTTACGCTTTTGAATGCTGAGCGACTTTTTCTTGGCCGAACTGCACCCCGACGGTGCAGCCTCATCTGGCGTTGAGGAAGATACACTCCTGCGCTTGCCTTCCTTCCGTTGCTCCTTCAGTTCCTGCTTTCGTTGCTGCGATTGTTCCATCTTCTCGAAAGCTTTGACGATTGCTTCCATTTTACGCTCCTCGCGGGTTAACTTTCGCGAGGGCTTCTTTTCCTCTTTCTCCTTCTCTACGTCGACGGTGTCTTTAGATAGTGTGCAATTCTTCTTTTTAGCACCGGCACCCATCTGGTGGTGCACTGAATGGGGGGAGGTGTTTGTGCTATGGCCACTGCTAGTTCCGACCACCGTAGATACTGCTGCTGCTGCTTGTGACTGTAGACACGATTTAATGGGAGAATTCGAATCACTGTTAGACATGCTCGTATTGAGATTGCTGATGCCAGTTGATGACAAGGGTTCATCCTTGTTATTCTCCATGATCAATGTCAGAACTTCCTCTTTGAGTGGTGACTTTGGTTCTAATAATTCCTCCTGCTTAATTGGTGGTATTTCATCCACGACCGAAGGATGTGTTGGTGTTAACTCTGTTTTGACCTCATGTTCAAGTTTTATTTGCGATGCAGCGTTTGTTGAACAATCAAATGCAACAGAGTGTGGTGGTGAAAGTAGTTCCAGAGTCTCGTGTTTTACCTCAACTTTGGGATATTCTAACTTAATCGATGACTGAGTCGCCGGCTGAACTACGGTTTGAGCTTGCTGCTGTTGTTTTTGTTGATGAGGTGAATTTTGTAACGTTGAAGGAGCAATAGTTTGTAGCAATGATAGCTGTTGCTGTTGCTGCTGATAGTGAGAATGGAACAGCTCATTTTTCAAAATTTCCGCGCTCAGAGCCCGTTGTATGATGGGAACAGGAGGTGGAGGTGGAGGAGAAAGCATACAATTTGATGATGATGGAGAAGGTTGTCGCTTGACTGGACTCGTTATTGGCGACTTCACCTTGATTTTCAAAATATCGTTCATAAGTTGCTGTTGATGCATATGTTGCTGCTGCTGTATAACTTCCAAATGAGATTGTTGTTCCACCATAGATTTGTGAACCGGGGATTTATGAGTAACGGTGGGCATCATGGCATTTACAGGTTGCTCTTGCGATGTCATCGATGCTAGCAATGGTGGTGTAAATTGAGCAATCGATTTTCCGGGTGACAACATTGCTGGAATAACCAATGGAGCTTGACCACTCAGATTGAGAGGAGGCGAGTTGAGTGGTGATTTTATTTCTTTGTAAAACGTAGTTCGACTGTTCATATTCATCACAGGACTCGTCGGATGAAGCGCTGGTGGATGCGAAGTCTGCTGTTGAGAAACAATTATCTGCGATTGGTGAGTTGGCGATGAACGGAACATATAGACAGGGTGTGATTGAACAACAGTAGTTTGTGAGAGTTGCTGGTGGTTTTGTTCTTGTTCCAGCTGCTGCTGCTGTTGCTCCTGAAGCAATCGTTGGTGTCGTTGTTCTCTTCTCACTTTCAATCGTTCTTGATGTAATTGTTGTTGATGCTCCTGTTGTTGTTGTTGTTGTTGATGCTCCTGTTGTTGTTGTTGTTGTTGTTGTTGTTGTTGTTGTTGTTGTTGCTCTTGTTGCAGTTGTCGTTGTTGTTGTTGTTGTTGTTGCTCTTGTTGCAGTTGTCGTTGATGTTGCTCTAGATGCAAATGCTGGTGTTGTTGCTCTAGTGATAATTGTTGCTGTTGTTGCTCTAGTGATAATTGTTGCTGTTGTTGCTCTTGTTGCAACGACTGTTGTTGTTGTTGCACTTGTAACAGTTGCTGTTGTTGGCGCTCTTCTTTAAAGAGCTGTTTTTGTTGCTCTTCCTGCAAGTACTGCTGATGTTGCTGCTCTTCTTGTAACTGTTGTTGCTGTTGTTCTTCTTGTTCTAGCTGCAACTGTTGTTGTTGTTCTGGTTTTAATTGCTGTTCTTGCTCCTGCCGTAGCTGCTGTTGTCGATCTTGTTGTTGGTTATGCATATAATGCAAAGCACTTTGATGGAATTGCTGAGAGATCAGCTGCGCGGGTATTTGTTGAAATGGAATTTGTGGAACCGGTGACAGTGGTGACTGTCCAACTATCTGTTGCTGCAAGGGTGATAACATCTGATGCTGCGGTTGTTGTTGCTGCGTGTACATAATCGTCTCGCAAGTGCTGTCACCACTAGAAGAAATGGACCTCAATCGACTGTCCGCATTTGAGCTTGTCGATCGGCTGTTACGTTTTTTAGCAGGTCTCTTATCTGTATCTCCAAAAACACCATTATTGGTCTTACTCTTTGAATGTTTGCTTAGATGGGCATTCTGTCCGCTTTGCATAGGATTTGTGTTAGACGAAACGCTGGGAGCAGCAATTGCATTCGTTCCTGTGGATTGCAATCCTTCACTCAACTGAGCAGAGTATAGACATTCTTTAATCAGCCCACAGGCACACAGATTTGTAACGGTGGTGTGTGTCAATATAACAATCCCTCCAACTTTTTGGATCAATTGCTCATCATGTTTAATAGTTATTTCCGTGTTTGCCTTGATGTTGGACGTTGAAACGATGTATAAATGCACGGAGCCTTTTTCGACGTTGTGTAAAATTTCAGCATTCGGTCTACATGATCTCCGTACGAACCTCGCATCGTTACCGTACGTACGAGTATCTACACAAAGCTCCATAGCTCCATTCGTTATCTGATACAGGAACAAGAACGGTCCAGCGTTCTTATTATTGCTCAATTTACCATTCGCCGCCATATTAAACAACGATTGAAGCTGTTTGTGCTGAGAAGAGAGCATATATTTCCCTCGTATCTCAATGATTGGCGTCTGTGGTTCGATATCCCCTGTGCTGATTAATATTTTACCTCCAGCGTGGGGAACGGTGGTACACTTTTGCACCAAATTCGTTACTGAAGCAGCCGATATTAGGCGATCGGAATGCAACAATGGATTTTGTGACTGCATCTTCCCAAACGCTTGTAATCGGGCTCGCAACTCTGGCGAATAATGATTTGTAATGGCACGCTCATAATTGTCGATCCAAGTTCGGATCATACTTGTCATTTTCTCCGCACTTTGCTCTGATGTTTTAACCTTCTTTTTTACGGCTTTTTTCAGTTCCTTCCGTTTTCCATTGACTCGGCTAATCGCGCTCTCTAGCACTTTTTTGCCGCTCTTTTTTGTTGCCGAAGTCGCACTATCTGCCGCCTTCTTTTTAGCACTACCCCCGCTGGATTTGCTTTTCTTTGAACCCGCCAAAGCTTTGCCCGTTGTATACTGGTTAGCGCCCTTTCCACTGGCCAAAACCGCATTTCCACCCGATGCGCCGATCAAGTTGGTGCTGCTAATGGAAGGATCAGCTACTTGCACTTGCAAATTGTTATTCGCAAGAAAAAGAGATTGCTCCTTTCGTTTCTCCATCTGCAACATCCGGGCTCGGTTCTTGTCGACTGGTCGGGGCTGACAAATCTCGCAATTGTACTCGTCCGGGATGTTCAAGCGATCAATGCCCATACAATCCACATGTTGCCATGCACTGTTATGGATATGGAGAATGCGACTGTTAGATAATTGAAATGTATTAAAAACACACAAAACTATATTAACTACTTACGAGCATTTGTCGCAGCATATCATGTAGCCATCGTCGTGCGTCAGATCACAAATGCACCTTGTGACGGAGTCATCATCACCTTCGCCTTCCGGCGCAGTTTCGGTCTCCTCGCCCAAATCGTTGTCCATGTTGTTGCGTGAACCGGTACTTATCACCGAGTTTGCATCGTCGTCCTGCGGTTGTCGTTGATAGATATAGTCCAACGTGGTAGCACTGGGAATGGTCGATTTCAGGTTTCCTTCGGCGACGGTTGTGGTAACAGCATCACTGCAGTTATGCGTTGAGATCAGTGCATTCATGCGCACTTGGGTATTTTGCGTTGGGACAGCAGATGTCGCAATTGTGACATTCGAAGGAACTGAGCTCACTGGTGATGGTGACGCAACATTAGGAACAGCAGAGGAGACGAACTTTTGACCAATGAATTGCTGTTGTTGTGCATGGAACTGATGCGTTTGTTGCTGTTGGTAAAGCATGGCTGGATGTGTTGTGTTCACATTCGAAGGAGATGATAACGTATGTTGCTGAGGAGGAGTAGGAGCCGCCGCCGGTTGTGATTCAGTTAA
Source organism: Toxorhynchites rutilus septentrionalis (assembly GCF_029784135.1). Classification (NCBI taxonomy): domain Eukaryota; kingdom Metazoa; phylum Arthropoda; class Insecta; order Diptera; family Culicidae; genus Toxorhynchites; species Toxorhynchites rutilus. The sequence goes on along the minus strand of NC_073745.1, from coordinate 2,556,064 downwards.
GTTTAGCTCGGGCAGGGCTGCAAAGTAAGTATGATCTTGGAGCACCGCCTGCAAGATATGATACCGCCCGTTCGAAATGTCCACAGGAGCAGGCCTAACTTCCACTCCGATCTGATCATCGTCGTCGCGATGATTATAGTTGTACGACGAAGGGAACCCTTCTCGAAGAGGAATGTTATCCGCGTAGGTGACAACCTCCGAGGTGCTATGTGTGACAGAAAACAAATTCAGGTATGAAAACATGAGATGTATACGTTATAATTACAAACTCACCTATTTTTTCGACCATCGAACCTTTCCTCGTGTAGTCGAGGATCACTGGAATCGTTCATTGCAGCACCACTTTCAAAATTTGTACCTCTGCCAGTAGTAGACGAACTACAGGGTGATTGAAGTAAATTGTCCGAACCATAATAGGCAAACGGCTGCTGATGTTTGTGACTTTGCAATTTGTTACCATCAGACGTCTTTTGTCCAAAATTCTGGATGATACGAGCAGATGTTTCATCAGGCATTTGCTGAGCGTTGTTGGACGTTTGATCATCCCGACTGGCATGTTGTATACTTATTATAGCATGTTGCTGCTGTGCGGAATTGGCAAGAGCAGATGACTGTTGAAATTGTGTCTGTGATCTAGACGGTGACGCCGAAAACCGTTGATAAGTTGTCTCCAGCAAATTGTTATTTGATACACTGTTATTCCGTCCTCGGCTCACATTTTTCACTTTAACTGAGGTAGTCGAAAACACAGCGTTACTTTCGTTGTTTCCTAATGTGGAGAACTTTTTGCCTTTCCCAGTGGAGCTGTACCCGGTAACGGTGACGGACGGAATAGTATGATCGCTACTATTTATCACCGTAGAAGAGGACGACGCAGCAGATATAATTGACGAATCATGTGTCGTAGTTGTTGAACCACCAGCGTATATTTGATTAAATGGTTTATAATTACTGCTTGCCGTGGTGCACATCTGGGGTTGAGAGACTGAGATTGGATTTGACTGGTTGTACTGATAACGATTGGATGTTATAGACGTTGGTATGCTGGTGTTACCTTGAACCAACGCTGAACTGGTTGGCACAGTGCTTACAAAACTCGTCGACGGTGTCGTTGATCTTTGTGGAGACTGATTGGGCTGCTGCTGCTGCTGTAACTGAATCAGCTGATTTTTTGATGTTCTGTAGACACTCTTCATTTTGCTAGCTGCGGTCAATCCAACTGGTGTCTGCATCGTTTGCTGCGGCGGATGTGGCGTTGGATTATGGTAAACGGCCTGAGCAGGGGACGTCGTGTAAATAGATGTGGTGGACGACCCGGGCTGATGCGTGGATCCACCGTTTGTTGAGCTTTTAATGTAGTACTGGGAATTAACTCCGGCTATCGCCGTCTTCGAATTAGATCGCACATTTTTTAAATTGACATTCACTCCTTTTCCAACGGGCTTTATAGTGTGTTGATTTAGTTGTTGGTTTTGCATCATTTTCAATGAGGACGCGGTCTTGTTTTTAGTGGAAACACTTTTGTTTATTGTGCCACCAGAATTAATGCTATTGATCATTGATCCAAGCGTGGTTGATGTAACATCCAGTGTTGACGGAGTGTTCATACTTGATTCTGTATATTGGTGAATTGTAAACTGCTGGGTGGGTTGCTGTTGATGAGAGGTGGTTGACGGCATCGTAGATGAGATCTGTGATACTCGCCCGTTGCTGACGGAAATTGTTGAATTCGGTACTCTTGTCACTAGCTGAATATTCCGTGGCACTGACATCTTTTGTATATTGCTAGCCTGTGGCTGATGCTGCATTGGAGACGGCACAATTTGGTTCTGCTGTGGTTGTTGGTGTTGTGCAATATGATTGAATGTTTTCACTTTCGTTATTGGAACACTGATCAGCTTATTCGTGCTTATTTTACCACTGGAGGTGAGAACATTAAAATTCTTACCACTCGCATCCACATAGCTAAATGTGGATGACTGGGCAACGCCCTTAGAGACCAGTTGCACATTGCTGAGCACCTGCACTCTGGAGTTGGTTTGCGATGAATCTCCGGGTATAATATTTACTGTACTCATCTGAGAACCGTTGTTGCCGACAATAGTCGTTCCACTATTGCTATTATTATTGCTACTACTACTATTACCGCTGCTGCTGCTGTTGATGCTACTTGCTGTGTAGTTGTTAATAAGATTCGAATACTGTACAGCACAATCTCTAGTTAACTTCAAAGTGCCCGAGTTGGACAGCTGTTGGAGACCGGCTGCCGCTACGACATCGTTGCTGTCAAGAATTTGATTTTCCAATATAACAATGTTGGACGCTGACGAGAGAACATTGTTCTGGTGGCTATTGTTGCCATTGTTACTGCTGGATACTGCAGACGAGTTAATAGACGACGTTGCAGACATCTTCGATTTGAACGTTCACATCAAATACTCATTCAAAACGATAACACCTAAAACACAGAAACCAAATAGAAGAAAATTGTCAATTCTCATCACTGATGGCAAATATTGTGCTACCTCTACCTTCACTAAACTTGTGTTGTGGCTGATTTACGCGGTGCTACCTAGCGCGAATGTTGATAACAATAAAACAGATATTTCTGCAAAATTTTTCTGCTCCGCTGTGCTCAAGGGGGGATCACCTATGCTTTGAAAGTCAGGATGGCCTTTGATATTCCACGCTAGTAATGGCAAGACGGCCATGACAAAGTAGTTCATATCAGGTGATCCTGAAGATCTGCAAAAAGAAATCAACGTGAAAGAAAAACCGTCATATTACAGTTGGGAGACATTGCTTTCTTAGCTACGCTAAAACATCAGTACAACCTTGATAAAGTGAGGGAGACTAATCTACCTTTTGAGCAATCGAAATATAAAATGTCCGCTTGAAAAAGCGCTAGGATGCTTCACTTGGCTGCAACTTGCCCCCATCGGAATCAAGTTTGTTTCGCGTTTACATACTTTCCAAAATAAGGGAACATCTGCATGTATCTGTGGCAGAGTTCGCATCATTGCTCAATCAGTTGTTGTTACAACAAGCCAGCAGCAGAGAATGCGAATGGATGCCTTCTTTTCATACCTGATTTGATGGTTAGGTGGAAGTGAATTGAAAAACAAGCGAATAGGAGACAGAGATACAACTGCATCCACAAATCTGCCGAGTACCATTCAGTCCGGTTTTCAAATCGTACTTTTGAATCTGCTTTATCAAAACCTATTTAGCGCATTAATGTCTCATTTCTAGTTGTAAATGCTCTTCTGTGTTCCTCCGAATGTCAGCATGTTCGACACTTTGCAAATAAAGTTTTGTGCAAGAGTAAATGATGTTTCGGTGGAGGGAGCCCATTTCAATTCCAAGTGTGAAAAAAAGAACCCAGATTGTTCGAAAACGAAACAGTGAAATTTTGCCAAAGCTTTACCACTGCAGGGAAGCAAAGAAAAATCGCAAACTAGTGAAGGTAGGTAATGTAAACGACTAACTTCACACATCCCGCTTCTCGCTCGGCTTTTGCACACCTATGCCGCTGCTCAACATCAGCACTCTAAACATTCATTAGTGTACGCGAATGAGCGAGAAATCGCGAACTGACAAAAACAGAAAAACAAGAATAATAAACGTGCATAATGAACTGAGATGTAAACGAACACACGAACGAAAAGCGACAGGCGATGGAGCAAGCATTGCTTTTGTAATGCTGGATAAAACGAAACAGAGTTCGCGAATACATACACATCGCCGCCAAGTGTGAAGACATAAATTGAATCTGCAAAACTCAAGATGGAAGTCATTTCTTTGTTTAGTACTTGTTTCGATACAAACAACAAGGAATGTATGATAGTCACTCTAATGATTATAAAACTCTTGACAATGTTGAGACACTCAAATATCAAAAGAAAAAAAATGAAGGAAATTGTTTAGACATCCAATATTGATCGTTTTTCATACACTAACAATATTGGATGGAAGGGAAGCTATAATATATCAACCTACACGGTGAAAAAATTTGCATTTGGAGCTAAACGCCACGAGGAAAAAATGATCTCACAAAGGCGTACAACGCATAGATGAAATGAATAGCGACCAGCAAAAAAAAACACCAATAATAAACATGCGCATTCTGCCCTGCCTCGAAGTTATTACATTTCCTCGCGTCTTGCAGTGCTCTGATATAGTGTCCCACATATACGTTGGACTTCGACGCTTCGCGGACGCAACGCATGCATACTTGGATCTTTCATGCATAGCACTGGGATGAACTGAAGTTCGATAGATGACATACATCATCTACAGAATTGAAAGTGGAAGAGTGTGCTGGTCCTATTCGTTCAGTCAATAACTTTAGTCTGAATTTCCAACGCAAACGCGAATACACGCATACAACAGATATCGCACACAATCAACACAGTTAGTATACTAGGCATATTGAGTAGGACCGGTTTCAAAATGGTTATAATTAGTTCAAAGAAAACAATACATGAAAAGTTGCATGTTTGCATTTACTTTGCCCATAAACACGAATGGTCTGTGGTGATTTCAAATAGACATGGATTTATGACTAAAAGAGAGAACATCAATTTCCGTTAACAGCACTCTTCTCATAATGGATTTAACAACGTAATATGACTCAAATTTGTAAAATGCCAGAGCAACAAGTTTTAACCTTGGAGCACTTTGCATTGAACCCACAGTGATTCAGATATGTTTGTGTATTGTGTAACCCGCGCCATGCTAGCTAAACAACACATCTACATACTAACATTTAATTGATACGCTAAAAAAATGCAATTTCTGTTCAATTTAGCGACAAACATATTCTAGTATTTTGTCGTGTTCGTTTGATCCTACACTATATTGTTAGTAATTGCTACTGTTTCCCTACGAGTATTCTACTCTGAGTTGCATTGGCCACCTACATACAAACTAAACATAATCTTTCACCATATTCTTTCTATCATTTGTGTTGTTTTGACATTTTCATCGTGGTGGGGCAGCTAAAATAGCGCATAAAAAAGGTTTACTTCAATCGCCATACTGTTTGTTCGGTTTGTTCCCTTTGCCACAATCGTCTTTCGGATGAGTAAAGTTGACACGGCTTTCCCGGAAATAGTTAGTTGCTCATACCTTACTCACTTAAAAAATCAACACCAGACATTCCGAGCCTCTCCCAAATCTGATGTGTTATTTTTAAATTGCGAGTGGGGCAAAAATGTAACAAGATGAAAATGAATTCAATTCGGTTTTTAATATGAAAATAACACATACAGTGGCACCGTCAACCGAGTTCTGTTTTATCATTTAAGCCAATCGACGTGTAGTTTGCAAGCTTTTCACTTGTCTTCGTTTCATCGGGAGTAAATTGAGTTTTTTTTTCTCACAGGTTTACACGGCTTGCACTGATGAAAAGCAAAACACACACAAATACTCAATTGCACAGCAAAACTGACGAGAGCCAGAGCAGCTCCGAGTCGAGTCTGAAAGAGAAGTTTGAGACAAGAATCCGATAACGGCAATTAGAGCCGCGGATTTTTTTTAGCCTGTCCCTCTTTCCTTTACCAATGCAATTGATTAATTTCAAAATAAAATGTCGGTCGTCAATGCTTTTGTACAGTTAGTACTCAAAAATATGAAACTGTCGTTTGTTCTGGCGTTATTGCCTCTTTTTCCTCATTTTCCTATCAAAATATTCGCATCAATGTCACACAATGGATGCTACTAAACCAATGAAACAGCCAACTCCAACCGCAATTGCTCCGATTTGTTGACTCAGAAAACTAGCAATCCCAAAGAAATATGGTAAAAAATGGTTCATCCGATATTGTTTTGAGCCTCCTTTGTTTTCGTTGCGTAATAAAAGCCAGGCTTCATTATTTCGCTATTTAGTTTCGTGCTCAGGGTCACAAGGGACAGATACTATTCAATCCTAGCAAACTTCCGTCCAATCTGTCAGATTGCTTCCATACTAAACTAGGGAAAAAATCCATCGTTTGGTGACACATTCTTCGATATTTCCCTCACTGTCTTCCTCCTTCTTCTTCTTCTTCACACCCTCACAAACACTATTCTTTACTTTTCACAGCCGAGACAAATCCGTGCCACTTCCAAATTTTTTGTTCCTCTTATTTGCATCATCTTTTTTCAAAATTGTTTCACTTCTTACAAATCTAGAAAAACATCGCTGTTCGCGGAAAATTAAACCTATCAGTAATTTACTATTTTCATCGATCTTTTTTTTTTTCTCACTTTTCCAGTTCCTCCATGAAACAACACAAACACTCTCATCCTCACAGAAATTGTAGAAAAATTGCTAATGGTTTTTTCGCACCACCAATACGCGCGTATCATTCCGCGGCGTTTACCCAAAATACTCGAAAATTGAAAACATTTCTTCTGGGATCACGAAACGATTCAGCTAATCTGATTTATCTGTTTAAAAACACAAGCGCAGGAAATCAGATAAACGGCAGAACGAAAAATTTTCACTCTTCCTACTATTCCGGAATTCCGGAAGAAAAAAAAACAGAATTTACTTACGTTTTCCTACTTTGTCCAGAGCGCCGTTTTCAGAGTCTATCCACAACTTCCTTCAACGTACTCGCGTAGGTAAACGTATTTCAAATACTTGTATCCACTAATCGGACATAATTCACGGTGAAAACGTCCGGAAAATCAAATCGAATTCAAGTTTGGAGTTTTTTCCGATGAGCTTCTTTGAGGCTTCATTTACTTTTCCCTCTTCGTCGCAGTCGTCGTCGTCTACTCTTTTTTTTTTGCTGCCTTCTCCGTCGTTCGTTTCGCTTTTCGTCACGTCCGGTAGAAAAGTGTTTTCAAGCTAGATAATGTGCGGTAAAATCGGTTCATTGAGACGAGGGGTTTTATCGGAGGTAACATAAAGATTCTTTTAGAGATTACAGAAAGTTCGATTGAGACAGTTATAAGTGAATTTAAATATTTATCCATGATTTATGACGTTTCAATATAACATGCTAAAAATAACAGATTCACATTTCGAATAATCTTTGATTTAAATTTTATTACAAGTATTAATAACGTCAAATATATTTTTGAAGTCGCAAAAACAGCACAGCTAACGAGAAACTACAGAACTATGCTAATCAATTTGCGAGTTTATCAATTCGAGTATCCGCCTTCAATAATGATCTGATTATAGAATATAAAATAGAAATATAAAATTGTTATTATTTTTTTTATTAAAAGGGCCGTGGTTTTGTCGCAACTCTCTAGTAGTTTTTAATAAAACCAGTTTGAAAATATTCAAATTGGCTTTCAACCTTAACGTATCCTGTATTTTAATTTTTTTTAAGCATTTTAATTTTTTAAATATAAAAGAATTTAATTTTGATTCATCCCCTGAAAGTCAGAAAACACCGTTCTCATACAAAAAAAAATATCCAGAATCTCTCAAGAGATGATAGACGATCATGGTTGATGAAAAAAATCCTTCGACGCCTATTCAAATATCAACAATAACAGAGTTATAGAACTTTTTTTTTGTTTCAAACTCTTTTGGTTGAAACTAGCTCTACATCAAGAAGTACTGTATATAAGACGATTCTGTTGCTTCCATCTGAAAGATGAAAAAAATTTGTACATGATATAATAATGGAACATCTATATTAGTAGATTTAAATAAGATTTTGGAAGTGAAAACTTGAAGGCTAGTAATTATCAGTGTGTTATTGCTAGTTTTATCCTAAAAATTCACATTAAACTTTTTTTGTTTCTATCAATTAAATTAAAACATTATAACCACTCTACAACTTGTTCTTGGACACCCAACTTCTATCTTTCTTTAATTTTGCTGAAATATCGATATAAACAATTCAACCAAAATCTTTAAAAATCACTATTTTTACCCAACTGTATTTATAATAGCCTCATGAATTTCGCCTCAACGTTGAAAGGAAAATTGAAATGTAAAAAAAAAATTCAGACTATATAATCGAGTCCAAAATTGTATATAATCGAATCATATATAACCGATTCATATATAATCGAGTCTGTATAAAATCGAGTCCGACCTGTACTACTTCCGAAACAAGCAAGGAAACTAAACAATGGATTGAGGACGAAAAACTTATTTTTTATGGACTGACTGGTTCGCACTCCGGTGTTGAATCCTGAATCAGAATCCACACTGAAGGAAAGCGATACACCACGATTGAAGGGCTCAAGGTCGCAATTTTGGAAAAATGGAAAAACATCGAGAAATCCGTTTAGAAAAAAAATGGTAAATAGTATGCCAACACGAATTTTCCAGGTTTTTAGCCCAAAATGGCAAGGTTGCCAATTATTGACATTTAATCAGGTAATAGTTTTGAATTTTTCATTGATAACACATATGAATTTTGAAAAGGTCTTATAGCAATTTGACAGCTGAAATTATCATTTTAAGCACAATAAATAAACAAACAATTCTTTTGAACGAAATTAACGTTAAATATACTTTATTCTAAGCATTCAACAATGTATGAATGTATCTTGTTCATATTCTAACTGCTTGTGTTGCAACTAAATATAATCAGGGCGATCTTATAGAAGTTGTACAGAGTGTAGAGTAATGGTACAGATGTGAAATTGCTTGTGGCTTTTTCTTGTGGCTTGTGTTTGTGAAATTGCTTGTGGCTGTATTCATCTTGTCTAGAAGAGGAAATGCATTACATCTTCTTCTTCTTCAATGGCACTAACGTTCCTAGAGGAACTTCGCCGTCTCAACGTAGTATTACTTGCGTCATTTTTATTAGTACTTAGTTGAGATTTCTATGCCAAATAACACGGCTTGAATGCATTCTGAGTGGCAAGCTCTAGAATACGCGTGATCACAGTGCAAGTCGGAGGAAATTTCTTTGACGAAAAATTCCCCCGACCAGAACATTTCACCAAAAAGATATTTCAATACAATTCAATTCAACGATCCGATGCATTCTAAAGTTACATCCGAAATATTTAAAGAAAATTGATTTTTGTTTGTCGGGGGAGAGCTTGTTTGATTTTAAGAGTATTTTTGGATTTATTGGTATATGGTGACATTCCTACCGGTAACTCAATTTTCGTGAAATCCATTTTTTTTTTTTTTTTTTTTATCTTCGCTTATTTTTCGTCGGCCTATTTCCGCCACTTTAGTGCCAATCACCGACATCAGGGAGGCGACTCCACCTGTTCCTACCTATCAGACTCAACAACTCATGAGCCGGGCCAACTTCTTTTACTTCCGCTCCGAAGGAAGACGTAACCAGAGATTTTTCGCCTCAGAAAATCCCAACGACGCCAGCTGGGATTGAACCCAGGCCGATCGGATTGTGAGGCTGTTACGCTAACCATACAACCACTGGCGCCGTCCGTGAAATCCATTGTTTCCGGGTTAGAAGTGGCCTCAAAGTACAATTCATTGCAAACCAGATGGGAAGAAGCGAGAGTTGTGTTCTCCGGTTGAAAACTGAAGGTGAAAATTCATTTCACTACATTGCTCTAGTTGTCGCCAACACAATCGATTCCGAATATTCTGTTGCCGTTCTGCGAAAGATGCTACATAGTATTATTTGTGGATTATTTCTTCTTCGATTTTGGGAGCGTTGGAGATATTATTTTTCTAAGAGATACTGAAAAACTACTTGTATATTCGGTAAGATATTCAGATTGACAACCCTGTTGTGCAGGGGGTCTTCGTAGCCACTTGGTTACGCGTTCGCTTACTAAGCGATCGATCGTGAATTCAAACTCAGGGCCCTCAATTGACCATCTTTGTGTTGTTATAGAATAACTACGTCCACGCAACCATCATCAGTGATGGAGATCGATCCACGGTGGAACAAAGATCGATTCATCCATACAACTGCTCTGCTCTGCTAGAAACATCGGGCTGCTGTTCTATAAATAACCCAACAATGATCAATATCAACTGTCTCTGCTGTCTGGTTTGCTGAACAATGGAATAACAGAAAAAATACCCTTACGCTTAAATGGCTACTACTACTGTGTAATTTACAATTTATAGAAACCTAAACATATGTACATGTACACGATTAAAACCCGGCTCTGTAACAGCTAAAATGCTAATAAGCTTAATAAATAAATAGATGGGATAAGAAAAACACCGGTGTATATTCCTACCTCTCTCCGGTTATATCCCCACTTTCAACTAGGGGCCAAAATTTGGGTCCAAAACTCGTCAGCGTAATCTCTATCAGATTAGAAGACACGAAACCAGTTGTCAAATGTTTGAATGAAAATTTTTCACATCATGTTATTTAATTACAGGAAGTTACATTTAATGCGATATTCAGCTAATTGCACAGACCTGTAATTGGACTTTGGACTTTAATTGGACATTTTTACCTCTAATTGGACATTTTTGTAAACATCGAATTCGGGGCCCAAATTATGGCCCCGCATTGAAAGTCGCCACCAGACGTCGACGCTGTACCACTATCATTGCCAATGTCCAATTACAAGGCAAAATCGCCTCCAATGCAACACTGAGTACCTCGACATGTCGCATTGAATGTGAATTACTAAACTAGAAACACGTATCTCTGACTTTTATTCAACCATTTGTATCTACATTTCTTGAATCTATACTAGATCTTTTTATTATAATATAAAGTTGCCTTCAAAAACGCTTTTCGGATGGAATTTCAACTGTAGAAAAATGATTTTTCATTTAAATAGGATATTAATTTGATACGGAAAAGTTAACTTCCATACAAAATTTGAATTTTAAAAACGCGTTCATTTCGCCTGAAATCAATTCAATTATTCTCTGACGCTCCCCTAAACAGCCCTAAACTACCAACCGAAGATCAATGCCGTCAACGTGAATGATTGTTATTGTCACCGGACCTCTCGGTGTCTAACGCTCCCACAATAGCAACGGGCGAAATCGGTCTGTGATGGGTTGGGACGTGTCGATGCAAATAGAGTGATAGGGATAGTGAAAGAAGGAAAAAAGAAAACAAAAGCAAATGTCAAAAGTTTCAGAAAGTAAACAGAAGAAATCTATTGGCGATCTAACGTACAAATCTACATCTAGGTGGCGCTGCGGTGAAAGTGATGATGGTTTTAAATTTTTCCATGTGAGCTTATGGAAGGTTTGTAGTTCTTTCCATAAATTAAAATGTTATAATCATAAAAGATTATTTGATTGCGATGAGTTTGAAAGAAATTTAATTCTGCGCAATTTTATATATAACATGTTATTTATTTACCTTTTTCAGTAGTGAAAACTATAAAAATGTTGACAATGGTTGAATTAAAGAAGGAAATTCGAGAGCACAATCAAACACAAGTAGAAAAATGCACGATTCCTGCATGTGAGAACTACCTTGGAAAGCCCGGAAGTAAAATATACGTGTTTTGTTTTTGAGTTTTAGGTTACAATAGCATCATTTTCTTTGTTCAAAAACAAAATCCAGATGTCTCACCGATCGTTTACGTTTTGCGTTAGATCGCCAATAGAATAAAGATTGTTTCATCCAAGTTAGAAGATAAATAGAAGAATTTATATCGCTGTATTTATAAAAGTGTACTAAAATTAATCCTTATTGAAGGTATTTAATTACCTCATATAGCCTATTTCTACCTAACCTAATAAGTCTATGTTTTAGATACTTATTCTAGATCTTATCTAACTTAATCTAAAAGTACGGATTGATTAGTACAACGATTGTGTACGTGGTAAGAACAATCAATTTGCTTAAATTAATTTAAAACGCCACATTCAGCACATCCCAGCAAACATTAAATCGTATAATTTTGCACGTGCCAAGTCTTACAAGAAATCCGAATAAATCATAATCGCATATAATATCAATCAAAGTATGTATCGTGTATATTTGAAATCGCATTAAATGTAAAAACTCGATTTTAAACACCATTATCAAATTAAGTCGCAATTCGGTATAATAAACATCAATTTTATTATGCACATTGTCGTAAAATATATTTAAGCCGCATCATATGCGTATATAACGCTGATGTAGTTTGTGTGTCGTATAAGCGTATAATTTAAATCGATTCAGTACTGTAGTGAATCGTGTTGCATGCTGAAGAAAATCAAGAAACAGTGAATCATATTAGATCCTAATAAAGAACGTATTACTTCATATTGAAATGTCAATGAAATGCTGATGCACTCGAAAGTATTAACCGCTGTTGAATTAAATTTCAGATAGCCGCGCGAGATAGCTGGTGGATGATAATCCAGACGACCGGAGTTCGAACCCACATCGGAGCAGTTTTCACCAAACATCAATCTGTGCCATTTCAAACATTCATATTCCACTCCCAACACAAGTCAATCAAACAATTATTATTTCTACAAACATAAATACTAATATAAAAAAATGGCGATTCGTGAGGCTATAATAAAAATTTCTTGAAAATATTTTGCGCCATTTGTTTTTTTCCTATGCCTGTAATCAATCGTATATGAGTATGGCAAAAGTCGCTATTATAGCCGGTCAAAGTTGCATATTCATCCAAACAAATTCGGTAAGCATTTGCTATGTATGTATATGGCCTCCACTTTTGCATGCATATGCCAGTTAGGCGCATTATATGCCAACCAAATTTTAGGACATATGATGTTATATATACGCTTGTTATGCGATTTAATGTTTGCTGGGATATATTAAATAGAAAAACAATCAATCGGAAGCCGGATCAGACAGTTAGCGGAAGTATAAATGAAAGATAAAAGATAGGGAAGAAGCACTAAAACATATGAAAGATTTGTTTAAAACTTATCCTAAACATAAGATAGTGTATTTATATGAACAGGAATTTAAAGTGATCTGTTACGGACACAGTAAAATTGAATGATATGAGCGCTTCCAGGCGCAATGTAAATTTTAATTTAGTAGCGCATTTGGCGTAATTAAAAGAACAAATTTATTTGTAAACAGATTCAGGCGAGCATATGTTTTGACTCAGCCTGGGTCTGTATGAGATAAGTGCAAGCGCATAATTTATGACGCTCACAAAAATAGGATCAGGCAAGAGAAGCCATAAAGATCATGAAAGGCAATCTTATCTACTTGAACCCGTCTTTCGGGTGTCAATAATTTTTACATATGAAACACGAGGCAAGAGTACTCGATAAGGACCACCAAGGGGTGTTTTTACGATAGGCGTAAACATGCGCAAAGCGCACTAATTTGTTTAGGTCCCGTCCTCTTCGGCGCACCAGAGATAAGCGCGAATGACGGGAGAAGCATAGGACCGCAAACAAGTTGTTACGGACCCAGTAAAATTGAATGATAGGAGCGCTTCCAGGCGCAATGTAAATTTTAATTTAGTAGCGCATTTGGCGTAATTAAAAGAACAAATTTATTTGTAAACAGATTCAGGCGTGCATATGTTTTGACTTAGCCTGGGTCTGTATGAGATAAGCGCAACAGGCGCAAATAAAAATCAATACCAGCGAAAAGGGACTGTTTCTCTTTCCATCTTTAGCTTCCAACAAGATGACCGTGCCAGATGTTTTTACATCCGAGCCTTATGAGTTTAGATAAGACCCAAGCGAGAGCACCGGGCCACCCAAGAGGTGCTAGTTTGATCAAGTGCAGCCCAGATAGGGAGCCAGACAAAAATAAATATTTAATGACGGCAATTAGCCAAGTTCGTTCCTTATCGCATGAGGACGAAGAAACCAAAAGAGCGTGCAAGATGATGTTTGTTTAGGTTTCCGTGCGGAAGGCAAAGTCTAATTGCTAACCGCATGGTCTCGCGCCTTATCGCATGAGAGCGAATAGCCGAACCAAATAGGACGCTAAACGCATGCGTTTAAGCGATAAGCGGCGTAAATTTATGACGCACGCAAATTAGGGCATATGTTTGTTTGGGACTCTACGCGGTGGCGTAGTGGAGGAAGAGAAACAGAAATTCTCAAGCTGGTAGATAAGATTAGAACCGCTCCGAACAGGCGGGTAAGAATTATCAGGCAGCCGAATTTTATTGAACCCTCTAAGTGAGGGCGAAGGACCGCAAAACAAGCGGATAGAAATAGGAGTTAGGCAAACCACGGCTCGGTTGTCTGAGCAGGGGAGGGAGATCTTTTTTCTCTCTCACAATTTTAGGCTGGGTAGGAATCTCGGGTATATAAACTTAAGATTCTTGCCCAGAAAGACAGTTCAATATTCGATTTCAAGCAGTTCAATTTCTCAGTTCAATTTCTAAGCTTCATAGTTAAGTTTGCTTAAATAAATTTAAATACAAGTAAATATCTTTTTTTTTAAAACAGTAGTGCAAATTCCATTAAATCCGAAACCTTTCACCAGCGTTGGCAACTAGGCGCCACGCATCCAAGGCCAGAGCTCCTAACAAGGAAGGAGCACAAAATTAAAGGTATAACCAAAACGACCCAAATTTTCCCATCCGAAAGTAGTTACAAGTTTCACTCGGACGGACCAATCTGGAGCCGTCTGATTCTGAAACGTATTCGTGATTACGGGAATTTTGGAAGGGGCTTAGCCCGTAAGAGACAAAAAACAAGTCCAGGGAAATAGGTTCCCTGGCTTAGCAAAGATTTGACTCCCGTGATTCTTAGGCCTCAATTGCCGACATCTAGGGAAATAAGTTCCCTAGATTAATCACGAAGCGCTCGAGAGAGGACGAGCGAAAAGTCTTGCCTTCATAGCAAGCATCTAGGGAATTTCGATTCCTTAGATTATACAAGTGGAAAAGTTCCATGCGGTAAATACAGATAACCGATATGTTTTGGTTATCTGAATAGGAAACAGCTGGGAAAAATCCCACGCTGAGAAATTCGGAGGCAGATAACCACGTGGTTTGTTATCTGTGAGAATAGAAAAGGGAGATTGTTCTCTCCCTTAAAAACATGTATATATAGTTTAAGTGAGGAAGAAGTAAGTTAGTCCAATTTAGAGGTGTGCAAATCAGCTCATCATGATGAACAGCTCTGATCATATCAGCTCATCTAAATGAGCTGTTCTTTATGAACAGCTCTTCAGCTCAGTTGTCAGTGCCGACTTTCAATTTGGGTCCCAAACTCGATAGCCACGAAGCCAGTTTGAAAATGTTAAAATTCAAATGAAATTTTTCACACCATATTATTAATTACTTGAAACACGTATTCCAGACTATTATTTACAACAGACTCGGCGAGTACAACATTTCCGACATTTTTACTGAGGCTTTACATTACAATAGAAAGTTTTCTTCAAAAAAAAAAAAATCTTATGAGATTTTTGCACCGCCTGCAAACAAAGTGTTTTTCATTGAAATAGAATACTCATTTGATGCACAGAAGTTAATTTTCATTAATAATTTGAATTTTAAAAACGTGTTCATTCTGCCTGAGAGCCAATTATTATTTTTGGCGCCCCCTAAACTGGTAAACAAAACTCAATGCCGTCAACGCGAATATAACAGTTGAAAAGACGAGGGACAAATGAAACTAAACTGATGTCTTAACACGAAGAGCGAGAGACGGTCAGTTCATTTGAATCTTACAGCTCACACACTCTCTTCAATTCTACAGCTCTTTTCTCTCCTTCATCATCATCAAAGTGAGCTGAAGAGCTGTTTGATTTTTTTTGCGAGCTGTTCCGCGTCAACTCACTTCAAAGAGTCGATTCTTCGGAACAGCTCATGAGCGGATGGCACATCTCTAGTCCAATTCTAAAAATCAAACCAAACGGTTCATAGTTCATTTTCATCTTTCAATTCAAATTAGTTCAATTCGTTAATCCAAAGTCCAAAAAATAAAGGTTAAGTTCATTTTCAAAATAGCAGATTGGTGATTCCTTAAATCCGAAACCATTCACCAGCGTTGGCAACCAGGCGCCACGCACCCAAGGCCAGAGCTCCTAACAAGGAAGTAGCTCAACCAAAAAGGTAAAACACCAAGAAACCAGGAAATATCCCATCCGAAAGTAGTTACGAGTTTCACTCGGACGACCCAATCTGGAGTCGTCTGATTCTGAAACATATTCGTGATTACGGGATATTTTCCGCCGGGCCTAGCCCTTAAGAGACAAAAAACAAGTCCAGGGAAATAGGTTCCCTGGCTTAGCAAAGATTTGGACCCGTGATTATTAGGCCTCAATTGCCTACATCTAGGGAAATAAGTTCCCTAGATTAATCACGAAGCGCTCGAGAGAGGACGAGCGAAAAGTCTTGCCTTCATAGCAAGCATCTAGGGAATTTCGATTCCTTAAGGTGGCCGTACACTGTTTGCCCGGAGGTCAAATATTTGATATTTTTTGACAGATAAGGTTTGATTTGATATTTGTACAAACACTATTTTGTTTGCCACTCTTCAATTTTCAACAGTAGTAAACAATATCAAACACCGAACATGGAAAAAATCAACTGAAATATTCAAGGTAACCTAACCATGTACCGACAGGTTCGAAGAACAGACTGAAAAAATATTTTAGGCATCCAATAATTGAATATTTGCTTGTCGTGTTTTGTGTAGAATATATTTGATCAGTACACGTTGACCAAATTTTATCTGTCTCAAAGAGTCAAATATTTGGCTTCGGTCAAACAGTGTATGAGCACCCTTAGATTATATGATCCGAAAATTGAACTTGGAAAAGCGACTCCATTTTGTTACAGCGATCCGTGAAGTAACAGTTATGAAATTGTCATAATAATTCGTGTGATACATAGGGCCCCTCGTTGTGCGGTAAAATCAACCAATTCTGATTTCCTTGCTTGAAAACGTAATATCAAACGATAACGATAAGCTTTCCTTTCCCTCGGCTTCGAAAAATGGACGATGCATTAAAAATAACAAACAAATGTAATAAGAAAAACAGATTGTTTCTACAATATAAAATGCGTTCCCTCTGTCTAGTATACAAGTGTAATAAATATATTCACGTTCATTAAGTATGGCTAGTTCTTTTCAAACGAGCAAAATTTATGTTTTTAAAATGAGATGAAAAATTTTCGTATAGAACTGATTAGCGGGTTCTAGCAATAAGTCGAATGCATAAGTGGTCTAAAGTAGACGGGATGTTTAGAAAGAAAATCTCATCAGCATGACAACCAATTGTCATTAGTGATAACAAAACATCATCTTTGTCAAGTTTCATTCGCTGCGCGACTTCAGGAGCATTCTCTTCTCATCGCTCCAGCAGAGGATTAGTTCTTTGTGATACTGCATACTGTTAACGTCTTTTAATATTTATATTGTTGCTAGTCACTTGGCAGTCGGCGTAAGAACATTCAAGACGATGACGAATTTAAGGTTTGTAATTTGTGCCATTTATATCCGGTTCTTATATCATAACCCTTGCGTGGATAGGCTTAAGCGTAAACATGTGTTGCCCGACCAAACTCCCAGCAATTCGTTGATACGCGGCGCAAAATTAAAAGAGGGCAAAGATTAAGGTGTCAAAGGCCTCGTTTTATATAGATAGAAGCGATTAAATGTGAATGTTACTCTTTCATGCTTTCCGGCAAATTATGAATATTATTCATTTCAGAAATGGAATTCTGCTAGGTTGTGGAAATCCTTTACTGGACATATCGGCGACAGTAGATGAGCAGTTTCTTGCCAACTATGAGCTGTTGCCAAACAATGCTATCCTAGCTGAGGAGAAACACATGCCAATGTAATTTTCAATTTCAAGTATGATCAATTTCTTTTCAACAAATGCCAATAAAACTAGCGTATTTGCAGCTACAACGAACTTATTGAGAAATTTAGCGCGGACTACATTGCTGGTGGAAGCGTACAAAATTCATTTCGTGTAGCACAGTGGATACTTCAGCAACCTGGGATAGCTGTGTTTTTTGGATGTGTCGGCAAGGACAAGTACGCTGAAATACTTTCTAAAAAGGCAACGGATGATGGAGTGAACGTGCAATATCAGTTTTGCGAGCAAGCTCCAACAGGTACCTGTGCCGTATTGATTACCGGTACTCAGCGCAGTTTATGTGCCAATTTAGCGGCAGCCAACAAGTTTACTGTCGATCACTTGAAGAAACCCGACAGTGATAAGCTTTTACAAAATGCAGAATATTTCTACATTTCTGGATTCTTCCTCACTGTTAGCATTGAAAGTATTATTACGGTCGCCGAACATGCACTCAATAAAAATCAACTTTTTATGATGAATTTGAGCGCTCCATTCATTCCCCAATTTTTTAAAGATAATCTCGAAAAGGTGTACCCGTATATCGACATAATATTTGGAAACGAAGCTGTGAGTGTTTAATTCTACATTTGCACCAAAGTGTTATGTTTAATAATATTTATTTTAAGGAAACGCTTACATTTGCCCAGGAACGTAATCTTGGGACAGAAGATCTGAAAGAAATCGGTTTGAAAATGTCAGCCCTACCAAAGAAGAATGAGGCTCGTGGACGAATTGTCATCATCACCCAAGGAAGTGATCCGGTGTTGTTAATCCAGAATGGTAATATCACCGAGTTTCAGGTTGAGAAACTAAACACGGAGCAAATAGTAGACACGAATGGAGCCGGCGACGCTTTTGTCGGTGGTTTCCTGGCTCAGTTAGTCCAGGGAAACAGTTACGATAGTTGCATCAAGTGTGGCATTTGGGCCGCACGACAAATCATTCAAAGATCTGGCTGTACGTTTGACGGTGTACCTGACTTTAAGCTATGAATATTCGTCTAGCTGATATTATGTGTTTTGAAGGGTTTTCTCTATCATGAATACAGCAGCGACTTAAAAAACTATATTTTCAATAAATCTTTTTTTGCCGTTAACGCATCTTCAAACTTGTTTACTCTCAACTTTGCTGGGGTGCCGTATATAGGCTGGCAATAGCAGGATCTTCCGTCTCGTATATGATTAGCACATCCCGAAACTTATCCACTAGTTGTAACAATTGTGAGCGTCTAAGATTTTCAAAGTACATTATCTCCTCGAGATGATGCTCGCCTTTAAAATACCCGGCTTGCCAGAGACGAACCATCAACGAAAGATCATCCGGATTGGACGCGGCAGGAATCTTCAAAATAGAATTGCGATCGCATTCATCAAACGCCAACAGAAGACGTTTGGTTTTGTCCTCGTCTTCCATCGATGTTATACTTTCGTCGTTATCAGTACTGGAAGCAGTTTGACCTACGCTCGAATGACTAATATTGGATCGATGACTAGCGGATGATGGTCGTGTATTCGAATTTGCGGTGAGGCTATCAGAATATAGTTCTTCCGAGAGGGAATGTTTGCGATTCGTTGGTACAGCTAGTGGTTGACTGGAGGGGTTTGGAAGAGAGCTACAAATGCTAGAGTAGTTCATTTGAAAACATCATCAGTATTATATCTAGTTTTAGTAACTTACGTGTTAAGTTTTGAAGGTTGCTGTTTACTGTTGATTTCTTGTAGTTCGACGCTGCATTCTTTGCGGTCATCGAATGGACCATCGCCGGAAACTGCTTCACCGCTCTCTTCATCGTATGAGGCGATGAACTGAACGTAAGTGTGGAGTTGCATTAGCAAATGATGCTGCAGCATCCACAGAACCATTTGAGCAAGTCGTCCCTGACGAGCTGGATGTTGTAGCGGTGTAGTCAAATGTCCAATCGAGGTAGGTAGAGAAAAATCACTGATTACTTCGAACAGAGACATTCCGGGGAACTTGGTCGAAAATTTATCCGGCAAATTGGAGTGTATGTTAAGCTGAGCGTCCGGAGCAATTACATACACATTTGTCTCACATAAAGGATATATGATGGTTGCTTTCGCCCAGTACACTAAATGACCAACCAGCTGGTACACGTGATCAATCATTAGATCCGCATCGGAAGCCATATTTTGGAGACTTTTGAGGGGATTGTAAACTTCGATTAGCTGGAGTAGCATTCGCGCCCCGGAAGGAGGTACACAATCCAATAACTCTGATGGATCTACCAGTAGTAACATTCCGTGATACGGTTTCAGTGCATCAAGGCATCGATCAATAGCTTCTGGTTCAACGACTATACCTTTCTTATGAAACTGATGTGCTTTTTGTGGGAGACAGAAACTTAGAGTAACAGATTGATTCATTGTAACGTTTAGCAATCCGGTTGTACATAGATCCTGATAAACAGTTTTTATAAACTGAGCCAATGTGCAATCTTTCAAGATGATATCGAATACATTGATGTTACCGGTACTTCCATGATTATGTTCTTGGGCTGCTGCAGCTACCTCATCCATACATGAAACCATGATTTTCATTTCGTTTGAAAGATAACATGCGCGTCGCTCCTCGTAAAGCAATGCAATACTTATTCGTTTACTCAGCTCATAGTAACACTTTACGATCGAATAGCTTGCATGAGCATGTAAAGCAAACACAATATTAACTCGAAAGTATGAGCAATTTTTCTGATCTTCGCTCTCAATCTTCATCAACGTCGGATGAGATACAAATCGTACATCGTTTACCTTCAGCTCGAATTTCTGATTGCACAATTCAGTTTTGACTGCGAAAAGATTGGCAAAAACATCATCTGATATTCCATATAGTTGATCTAGAGAGAGATGAATACATCCTTGAGTGAGTAAATAAAGGAATGATAAAGTTGAAATACCGCAACATATATTTGATGCCATGGAAGGGGTATTCTGGAGGATATCGTCGGTATTGTTGACAATCGAGTATGGTGTTTTCCGCGCTGGAGTTACACATGTTTGGAATTGCTGTGGAACAGTGTATGGGTAACGGAACAGCAATCGATCTCCTTTGCTGTCTGATTTAACCAACAAAATGCTAAGGGGATTTACTTCCATTTTTGTTACCAATTTAGCTAGAAGTATATATCAAATATGTTTCTAAATAACTTATACAAGCACTACAGCCGTGTTAAATGTTATCAAATGCAAAAGCATAATTTGACATGAAGCACAAAATAAATACAGGGGTGGGACAAATTGCGAAATAAGTGTTAATACTGCGCTGTGCGTCGCGTCGCTTTGACAGTTAATTTTGAAAAAGTTCGCTTCCTATTGTTCCTTTCGAGAATACAGTAATCGATATGCATCACATAAATTTTAATTATAGAATTATTCGTTCTATGACTGTTTGTTTCGTTTTCTTATAAGTCGATAACAAATCTACCTATGATAGCTAACGGGATGCGACGCCAAATGTTTCATAAAGGGGTGCTAGATCAGCTTACTCACATGATTGAAAGTAAAATATACAATATAAAATGTTCAGAATTGGTAACAATTTTGTTATTTTTGTTGATTGAATTTCTTTGAACCTAAACACAGAACATGCCGGAAAAAATGAAAGATTTCGAATGCTTATAACTCGAATATTTCTTACTCGATCGGAAAGATGTTTGAATCAATTGATAGGGAATATATCTACGCATCTATAGCAATTAACAAAATGTTATTTTTTTATTATATAACCAATTGGATAACTGTAAAATCTTAAGCGTTATCTAAACGCCATAACTGCCTCGTTTCGATTGGCCCGATTTACGGTTTCCCCAACACAGACTTCAAAACCATGCAGCCTTGGGGAAATCGGCATTGCAAACACCTGAAATTAGGGGACTTTTGTTCTCATCGAGATTTGTTCTCTAACACGGACCTCAAAACTTTTTGTACTCGCTTGCTTTTGTGCAGGCTGGAACATTTTTCCCGGACACGGTCTTCTAAACTTAGGAACCTGGTTACCTGGTAATGGTGCAGACACTAGAGAGGAATGAACTTTCAAGATTAAAGCCTCTATAGTATGAAAAATATAAGTTGAAGTTGTTGATTCATGCAAGCCGGAGGTACTTCTGCTCGGCATGTTTTTTTTTTGCACTCCGGAAAGTGTTTTCCTAACACGGATTACAAAAGCGGGTACGAACACAACGCTTTGGCTCGCTTATTCATGATTGCATTGAAGGATATGCCGTCATATCTTCTGCTCACTGAATTTCGTCGCATACCATTTGATGACTAGGCAAAATGTTGATAACCATTTACTGCGACAACGCCTATTGATTAAACAATATGCGTTCGACGTACATGTCAATATCGAAACTGAGTTTACTCATCAAATCATGCAAATTCGCGGTTCGATAGAAGCAAACTTCAGAGGGAAATGTAAAATACATTAATCGTTTGATAACTATTCCGTTCACATATTTTGTAAATCCTAGGCATAATACCAAACGTAAAAGATGAGTCATTAAATTTACTTGTATCGAAGAACATAATCTATCACAATGCATGAACTGACCTTACATGTCACTTGTTCAATCTTTTTACTCAAAAAAGCAAATATATTGAATTCAATTGAATTTGGAAATTGTTTCATTCAATCAAAAATTTAATCAATACAAACAAATGATTACTAAGCTAAGGTAGTGCCACGTCAACCTTGCGGTTATATCATAGATATAACCCATCCATTTTTTTCTTACAAAATTGAACACGAAAAGAAACAAACCAAAATGTCACGGGTATTGCCAAGTTTCAACCCTTTGTGGTCGTATTAAATCTGAACATGTGTGTCGTCATTGTCGAAATTATTTTTAGTTGAAAGAGCAGTGATATATATTTTTTTCATCCCATTTGTTTATTTTATTTGGGCTCATTTAACATTCAGCTGTAACAGAGCCGAATTTCACAATGTCGCCCTTTCGGCGTAAGAGTATTCCTATAATTCGAATGTTAATAGTTGGACTGTACACAGCGGGACAGTTGTGAGGCTTCCATTGTTGTGTTATTAATAGCACCAATTGCCGATATTGCTTGCTGCGCGCAGCAGGGCGTGTGTGAACGGTGAGAGGCTGGGATCACCAAGACGCGACGCGAGACAAGACAAACACTTATTGTACTTACATTTAAAAGGTTTAAAAATTACCTTAAATATCGACCGGTTTCGGGCGCGAATCTGCCCATCTACGGGACAATGTCCGACTGATTACTCGTTATCTTCGTACGTGTTGTGAAGTCGTCTGAAGGTTGATAAGTTAAGTTACTGAATACTGAATACTTAAGTTGAACAAACATGATGTGATGGGAGTAGCGGCTTCTGGGAGTTGCTGATGAACATTGATTCCCATGCGTTAAGTTGTGTTGACTTTCGGACGTATTTTATCAGCTTTGCTTTCGTCCAATCGATGTTGTGGTCAAGGCTGGTGGTGTGTACCGCTACTGCTGAGTCATTTGATTTGCTTTGATTATCTACTGCCGTTCTATGCTCCCTTATGCGTACCTTAACTTTTCGACTAGTTTGCCCGATGTATACTGCAGGGCAATCTCGCCACTTACCCTAGTGTACCCATCATAGAAGCTTTAAAAAGCTTACGCCGACACGGAACGAAGTCGTGCGCAGCCTCAACCTTCTTGTTGCCGAAGTGTGTATGAAGCCGGTCGAGATTTAAGGTAATTTTTAAACAGTTTCAATAGCAAGAACAATAAGTGTTTGTCTCGTCTCGCGTCGCGTCTTAGTGAATGTCGTGAAGTTCTTACGTAGCACAACAAATCAAAATAAAAAGCTGGGATCACCATCTCATGTTGATGTTGCGTGGATGTAGCTGGTAGAATAAAGTGCGATACACATACAACGTCACCGTCACTGTCCCGTCAACTATTCTCTTGGACTTATTTTGCCGACATCAAAATTGCCGGTGATGATGTAGTGAATACCATACGATTTCCATGTGATAATATTTGAATTTTCATTTCTTTACGTTGACTTCACGGTGACTGGACGTTGTTTGTGTATCCCACTTAACTCGCAAAGATGGTTAAGTTTGAGGGTCCTGAGTGTGAAGATCATAATCGTTCGGTTAGTAGCAGATACGCAACCAGTAAGGCTGCGAAGATACATAATTTGTAAGATTATTAAAAATAAACAAGATTTATTTGTGAACTTTAGATATTTATCTACTGAATTATGTATTCATTGTTTTTATGTTAAAATTATATATTTTTAAAAATTGTTCTTCGTTTGATATCTTTCGAATATTTTATATTTTTTTGGTCCATAGAATGCTGCACTGGTTTATGACTTTATATATCGTAAAAATGATCAGATTGGAGTTTTCCGTTTTTCATTTGAACCTACAGAACAACCCTTGTTCTTTAGATGTACAGCATACAAACATACCGACCGAAACGGTAAAAAAGGTGTGACTGAGAGAAGGCATACGACCACAAAGAGTTAGTTTAAAAAACACCTGAGTCTGCCGCTTGGGAATGTTGATAAGAAATTTCTGCTCTAACACAACAACATTAAAATTCTTTTATTGAATTAACCTTTTTATCACTTTATTATCTCAGAAAGAAACAAAATTCAATAATTAACTCTTTAGTAGAGTATTCGGTGGTCTTGAAAAGGACCGTTAATTTGCATGGTTATATCGCAACTCTCTCGTTGCCGTGAAACGCCGATTCAAGGAGTTCTGAATTTACTCTCAGAAAGATTACTCGATGGCTAGAGCGATGATAGAATAAAAACTGCCGATGACTTCTTCCATACTCTCATACTCGTATCCCAATTAGTTGCGTGTCCGCTGCTAAGCGAACGATCATGTGTTTATAACTCAGGGCCCTCAACTGACCTTCTTTGTGTGTTATTCTAGCTACCACTTCCATGCAACAATCATCATGTGACGGTAATCCCAGTCCCTTACCGCTCACATTACGATCTGCTGCATCGGTGATTGGTACTATTAATAACACAACAATGGAAGACTCATGTCAACAGTCCCGCTGTGTGTGGTCCAACTGTGAATGTTCAAACAATAGGGATATTCTTACACCGAAAAAGCGACATGTGTATCCAGTGGCGTCGAGTGAAGCATTCGCACCCGGGGCGGAAGAGTCGATTTGAACCGCCTATTCCCCGCCAGAAAAGGAATCAATCATGTTTATTCAATTTATTCATACAAATTCGGTTCATTCTGCACCCCTAAAATCGTGTGCCCGGGGGCGGTCCGCCTTCTCCGCACCAACCAGTTGACGCCATTGTGTGTATCAATAGGACAGGAATACTCTTAAGCCTAAATGGCTACTGTGTAATGTACAACAAATTATCGTTATGGCGGGTTTACATTAGGGAGATCTATAGCTATAGATGGATTTATTCACGTGAAAATAGATGTAAACGGGTGAGAATAAATATGATACACTTATTCGAGGTATATATAACTTGAATAAGTTCAGCATATGTAAACGCTTGTGAATTTCTCACTGGTGAGAAATCACTAAAGTTAGATGCAGTTCTACTTCAGGTGAATAGATTCACCGAAGATATGAATATATTCATTATAGAAGTCACGCTAGTGTAAACGGTTGATGCGATTTCTATAAATCTCATCATATTTCTTCACATGAATATATACCTAGTCTAAACCCACCCTTAGATAAAAATGTAACGAATAAATTCGGCTCTGTTACAACTGTATTACTAAATGCGCTGTAAATAAAATAAACAGATGGGAAAAAAAAGTTTCATACTTTTGCCCGGTGCAAGGGCTGAACTCACGTTGCAAACTTTTCCGATTCGCACAGCAGCACTATAACAAAAAGGCCAATTATCAACCGGCTGATAGTTACCCATAACAAATGCTGTTGAATACGCTCTGGATAAAGTGGAATCGCAAATGACATTTTTTATACTTTCGCCCGATGCAGTTTTGGTTTCCCATTTCCATAGAGCTCAGTACAAGTACTTAGTGTGCGAACGATTTGACAAAAGTTTCCAACTATACTCTAGAATACGGGCTACATTCGCTTTACGCGACCATAGTTTTTGCCTCAGAAAAACTGCTTTTTGAGTTGTCATCTTGTAGCGCTGCACTGATTTTAGTATTGTTGAGCCCCTCGTTTCTATGAGTATGAACGTCAGTTTCAACACAACTCCCGTGTGTAGAATCTGAGTGTCTTTTCATATGTGTATGTTTCGGATGAACTGCAAAGCGAATGCTTTTCCCCTTTCCGATTTCACTGCTAGTTATAATTGAGTGCCAGATGTAACTCGACGGCTCAATTTAGCCAAGACACGTCTCAGAAAAATGTCTTAGACACTCGTGTGAGTTTTTTCTAAGAAATTCACGTTTCCTTAACCGGGAGAGTTTTTGGCGGGTTTTCTTGGTATTTGAATTCGGAATCCGGCGAGCGACTCGATTTAAGCTGCGCTCGGGAGATTAAAGATAATCGCCCGAAAATGTTTGAAAAGTGGACAGATGTAGGCAAGGGGGTTGAGGGTAAGACTACGTATTATTAATATCGTTAATCATTGCGTAGTTCCGGTCCTTTTGATCATTGCGCTGATCTGAGGACTTCGAAGAAATATTCTTCCATTTCAACTTGGCCCGTGGAAGAGGCAGCAGTGTGTAGTTCCGTTTGTGAAATCGCGAGTAGTTCAAAAGGTAGTTGATACTTTTCACGCCATAGTTAGTGTAGCTCATTTGTGTTTTTTTTTCTTTGTTTGTTCTTTTTCTTTTGTTTTTTAGTGAGCGCAGTTAGCTCAATTTTAAATTTAAAATTTACTCCTCCAGTGCGTAAAAGTTCAAATTCAATTGGAGGTAAGCATTGGCTTTTTTTTTGCAAAATGTGGCTTTATGGTAAATGGCTTGTGTGTGCGCTTTTTTATGTGTTGTTTCTAGGTGGCACCACTTCTGACCCCACGTCTACGTTGGAATTGGCCCTCTCCGTCAACACGAGGGCCCCAGCAAAATTCTCGCGCTCCCGGCGGCTCGTCATCAGCGGAAGTTCATCGCTCTTCGCCGCCGTACCACGTAAATCCACGGTAGTGAGTACCCATTTTTATTTTCCTTTTAACATGCGCATGTAGGGAAATAATACTCAACACGCTAATAATGAGAGGTGCGCTATAGAGCGCAAGAACAGAAGCAACACCACACAAAAGTACACACACAATAGCCATTGAATGTGAGTGAATGGAGAAGCCATAGCATAGCAACCGCCATTACCAAATCTATTTAAATGTGCCTTTAGTGTAGCGAGCTAATTGCTATGTCTGCAAATCCAATGTTTTGATGTTCGATTCTGGAGTTAGATTAAATTTTTCTGTTATGTTATAAATGAGTTGAATTAGTTTTTTTGTCGTCACGCTGAATATTTTATAGTCTGAGTTATTTATTGGCTAGCGGTGTGGCCTAAGTACCGGCAACTGATTTTTTGTTGTTGTAAAGGTTTTGAGTCTGCAAAGAGACTCCTTTTTGTTGCAGTTAGTTGAACATTCACTCCTACGCTCCGAAGCGAGCTTCGTTGTGGACAATATTTTCGCTAATTGGTCCAGTGAGGAAAATTTGCCGAAATTTGTGGTCTGGGGATCGGCCCACGCACTCTCGGGCTTTAATCTTGTCCTCTGGACAAGCGGTGTTCGGGTTCACTTTACAGCGCAGATCAAATTGAGAAACAAACCGGGTTTGGGGGAAGAAAGAAAAACCCGCCCTGGGAGTTCGATTCTCATTGGCCGGGCAACTAAAAACACGGCGGTTGGCCTCCCTTACGGGAGTGGCGCTTAAGCCAACTGCTTGACTGCGCAGAGTCCCGGTTAGGAAGGACTCACACGCCTAGAAGGCGTGTCGGGTTACAATCTACTTTTCTCCCTCCGAATATATATTTCATCAATATTTATCCCCCCTATAACTTAAATAAAAAAAGGAATTAATATTACCGTGTATTATTGATAGATGTTGTTCGTGAAATTGTCCGCAATACGTGGAGATTAGTACTTAAATCTAGGACAGCATTTTTTATCGAAGCGAGTAAAGGTGCAAAAATTAATGCAAAGAATATAGTCCACATTTTGCTTCTAAGGCTTTGTTAGTGCTATTTGATTTTGGTACTGGCGCTGGAGTTTCTGAAGATTTGCCCGGTACTTGTCCTGCTTCTGTTCAAGGTTGGAGATATTATCGGTGCATTTCTTCAGCTCCTTATTAATGTAATCGATTCGTTTGGTTACATTTTGCTTACTCTCCTCCAATTCTTGTTTCACAAGAACAGGACCGTACAATTTATACACCTACGATATCACAGATATGGTAACCAAATATAGGATATAATTATAACCATGATTCATTTACCGTGTTGGCTGGCTTCAAAAGCTGCAATTCCTCCAAAACATTTTTGTTCTCGTTGTATTGGCCATCCAGGAGTTGTTGCTGCTGGACCAATTTATTGAATTCTGTATAAGGATATGTTATTAGAATATAAAGGCCGATGATTATAGAAATTTTACCTTTCTGTGCATCTTTATAGTTTTTCAACTCAGATTCCAGTTTACGTTGTAAGACGGCTGTTTCTTTGTCCATTTTGCTCCAAAAAAGGGAATTTTCACACAGCAGCGATTTAAAACAGAAAAACTTTCAAAGAGTTCCTATAGCGATGACCGCGATTCGGAATCTCGTGTGTGCCGAGCAGAAATGAATATGACAGCTTCTTCCGATTCAGGCTCATAGTGTATTCATAACAAGGTAGACGATGTGTGCACAGCTCTAGATACACTCAGCAGAAAAGTGTTGACATACTAAGCAATCATGTTAGGTAGAACCAAGGCGCTTGTATAAATGTATAACAGGTGTATATAGATATATAGAGACGCCTTGGGTAGAACTTAAGCAATACAAGAAACATTTGTTGGTAGTAAAACTTCTCACCCCTATTCCGGAATCCGATCGGATTTGAAATTAGCATGATGTTGCGTTCTGTATCCTGATCGAGATCGATTTTTGCATTTAGAAATCCGAATTAGGTCAACTTATATGTTCTAAAATTCGTCCTAGATTAAAACTCAATCGACAGAAGTGGCAACAGTATCTTGACGCGAAATGAAATTGTGTTTGATGATTTTTATTGACGTAGGACTACGTCTAACCGGAAGATATAGGGGGTGAAATGGAAATCTAGGCACTGAACAAGTAGGAAAAAATGCAAGATTTGGAACGCTTATAATTCGAGCATTTCTCAATAGATCGCAAAGGTTTTTGCATCAATTGATAGGAAATTTATCTACGCATCTATCATAACGAATAACATTTCATTTTTCTTGAGATAAATAATTGAATAATTGTGAAATATCAAGCATTGTCAAAATGCACTATGTGCCCATTTTTGATTGGTCCATTTTGTGCTCCTCAAATCGTACCGACCAAAACAGTCAACCAGAGCAGCAGCGAAATAGAATGAAGCACGATTGGAAAGGAAAAAGAAAAAAATGAACGAAACATTGGTCGCAGTCTCACACATGCGTAATTCTCGAGCCAGCCAGTCAGCTTAAAAATCCCCGCTCCGCTGCCGTAACGATCATTCTCATTCAAACCGTACACCACATCGGTTCGCATCACAACACATCAACAAACCAACCCAAGCAGCCATGTCTGGACATGGTAAAGGAGGAAAAGTGAAGGAAAAGGCAAAATCCCGCTCGAACCGTGTTGATCTGGAGTTCCCCGCAAGGGTAGCTAGGCCGAGCGCGTTAGTGCCAGTGCACCAGTCCACCTAGCCGGCGTTATATAGTTTCGGTCGCCGAAGTGATCGAGTTAGCTGGCAAAGCTGCTCGCGACGATAAGAAAACCGGCATTCGGAACAGAACACATTCGGTTCGGTGGACATCAAGACAACAGGCAGTTGCAGCGAGTGGCGAGTGGCAAACACAATCGCAAAACGGCATCAGGTAGCAGAAGAAAAATGTTTGTTCTTTATACAAACTGCTTTGGTGGCAAATCCAGAACAAGGCGGCATCGAGGGCGTTCGAAATGGTTTTTTTTCAAAACCACGAGTACTAAGTTTTCTAAATTGGAACCATTCCATAAAACAAGGCGCTTTTCAGGGCCTTAATGGCCCTGAAAAGCGCCTTGTCCTTCCAAAAAAGAGTTTAGGAAATACAGTTCAATGCTTTCTAAAACATTATCCAAAATAATAATAAAACATAAATTGATTTTTTCATAATTTGTTTGCCAGGATCTGATGAGTATGTGAATTTGGCAGTTGTTCTAAGCTTATTAACTATCAATAAGCTCAGGGACTTTCCTGATTATTCAATTTTCACCAATTCTTAAATTGTTTCCAGATTGAAAGTACAGTAATCTACAATTAGTTCGACATTTAGCTAATTGGACGTACATGTAATGCGACTTATTTAGTTGGACATTTTTGTAAACATAGAGATCCAAATTATGACCCCACATTGAAAGTCGACACTGTACCACTGTCATCGCAAATGTTCAATTACAGGTTAAAATCGCCTCCAATGCGACACTGAGTGGCGCTTCGGCACGTCGCATTGAATGTAATTTACTGTACAACATGTCACAAAGCTGGATGGGAAGAAATTTTCCAACTGTGAAAGCTGTGGCGAGTGGCAACAAATCGCTAAACAGGAAGGTTTAGCCGAACAGGATGGGGATATCGAGTGATAACAAAACAATAAACTCTTTACATTGAAGATAATTTTGTGATCCTGAAAAGGACCCTTTTTAGCCTGCATGTGAATCCAACGAGCGAACGAATCGTAATGAATATATTTTTTTGCCATCGCTCCCTTTTAACGCTCATTCGTTCGTCTCGTTGGACTCGCCCCTCTGGCTGAGTCTGCCGATTTGTCTCTATCCTGTGAGTGTGTACCGCTAGAGTATGAAACACGCGGACCCCAAAAAAATATCTTATTTTCTTTCAAACCGTAAACCCGTAACAAAGGAGGACAAGTTAAGGGAAAGGCAAAGTCTCACTCGAACCGTGCAGGTCTCCAGTTCCCTGTTGGTCGCATTCACTGATTGCTCCGCAAGGGTAACTAGGCCGAACGGATTGGTGCCGGAGCACCAGTATACCTAACAGCGATTATAGAGTTTCGGCCGTCGGAGTGCTCGAGTTGGCTTGCAAAGCTGCTCACGACAATCAGAAAACCCGCATCAAGAACAGAGCAGCTTCGGTTCGGCGCTCATCAAGGCAACAATTAGTTTCAGTGAGTGGCAAAGTGTTTCTTAAGTGTTCTTAAGTGTTTCTTAAGTGTTCTTCTTTCTCCGGCACGTCGCGTCAAATGTAATTTACTGAACAACATGTCACAAGCTGGATGGGAAGAAATTTTCCAACTGTGAAAGCTGTGGCGAGTGGCAAACGCAATAGCTAAACAGGAAGGTTTAACCGAACAAGATGGGAATATCGAGTGATAACAAAAACACAACACCAAAGGTTCTTTTCAGTACCATCAACATATTCATAAAGAGCAAACAGTGAACTAATCCATTTTCCAGGTAGATAGGTAGATATTCACGTAGGAGATGAAAATGAAACAATATATTTAAAATATATATTTAACAAAAGCTGTGTGTTTTTTATAGTCCTACGTCACTCCGGTTATGTCCCCGACATTACCCACCCGTATTTTTTTTTGATGAAGTTGGAGTGGAAATACTAACAAAATTTTAAAAATGGTTAAGTGAGGGTTAGAACTACGAGTTCACAGTATTTAAATAATATCAAGTAATAATTCTTATTTAGATTTTAACAATTTAGAACTACATTTGTGCCTGCTTATGTGATAGAGAGTAAATAGCTATGGATAAATCATTTTTATGTTTGTTTCGCGCCATGTTGCCACTTTTACATATGTCAATTGGGTTTGAACCTCGACCGGATTTCAGTATACAGAAGTCGATCTCGTTCGGATTGCGAAATTTCAAATCCGACCGGGTACCGGAATATGGATGATGACTGCCACGTGCTTCATAATCCATTGTCGAGAGATGTTTACAGTAAACACAAGACGAAGTTCAAATCCAGGTTCAATTGCATCATATTCCAGCCATACTTCTATGTTGTTTCAGTCGACATTCTCACTTCCTTCCTTTGGAACCACAACAGGTGAAGTGCGCGCACTGGTTTATGCATGGACAATTTCCGAATGGGTTGCTCTTCACGCTTGAAGGATTTTGTCGCTGAGTGATTGGCGGATTGAGTAGGGACATCTGCATTTGAGATACGTCCGAAAACTTATCTAGTCGCAACATACATATCAATGATTCAACGATCGAAGGGCGTATGAATGCGTTTTCTTCCATATAGATGGGAATCATCGAATACTCTACTACTCACTTCCGCGATTATTTTGATATCTATTCTGATATTTGTATTGTGTTGTGTAATGGCGGAGAAAATGTTGTTCCCGAGTTTTTGCTTTGCGCAGCTTAGCAATTTCGTGCATGCAGGCTGACAGGACACCGTTCCGCCACGCTTTCACCATACGGTAAACGCTCTGCACGTATACCAAACGTGCTCGCTTTATCGTACCTCATACTCAGGTTGACGAGACGGTATATGTGTGTTCGGTCGTTCAATCTGGGCTTGCGGTTCGACAGTTCCCCTATCTAATAGCTATACAGCTACCCAAGGTTCTGCTATTGGTTAGGCATACAAATGCCTTGCTGATATGCTGCCTCTGAGTCATGGTCAGTGGGCTCTAAGCTACCTAAGGTGTTGGCAGTAGCTGATTCGTATGGAGCGGCTGAATCAGCACGCATATTGCTGAGATTGAAATGATTCGCTTCCACTGAGTTCTATCTAGTAGGCTTCAGTTACCTCTGGTATTGGTAAGTGTCGTAACCGTAGCCGAAGACTCTACGTGTTGCACGTCTGTTCGCCGAGAAAGTAGCCAAGAGAATCTCGAACGTTTCATTTCCATTCATGTTTCTCATCGATATTCGTTCGCATGCGAATACGAACGAGGGGCTCTCAAATATGATAATTTCATTGTATTAATTCTACAACTTTTCTGTACATACATATTTCAAAATCGTGACATTCCGTTTATTTTATTCATACTTTTTTTTGTTTATATTTTTTTAATTTATATTGTTTATGTGTTCAATTCCAATCCCCTACATTTCCCTTCTTCTCTACACTGATTTATAACATTATACATAAATTTATTATCAAACCTATTTGTCTTTCTAATACATTCAGTAGAAATTAGAATTCAATCTCCTCATTATTTGTCCATTGAAACCTACTCGATTTGATTGACGTTCGAAGATACTATGATATGTCTGCTCGTTATATAATGAATTTATCTGTCAACGCAACCAGGCTTTCAAACTTCAGAATAGCAGCTCGGCTTTCTGACATTTATGATAGTACATAGTTTTTTTTCTCCTCCACCATCCAGCCATTCCCAGTAAATAAGGAACCAATAAATTTCACGACCTGATTATCAAATAAACATTTGGAATAATTCAGCTTAACATCATGCTCTCGTAGTTTATGCAACACCATCTTCAAATTTTAATGCTTAATTTTCCATAAACGAAAATGTCATCTAAATTATTCTTCACACTTACCATATAATCCAAAATAACTGGTCTTTTTTTTTTACAAATCAGGTGCATTACAAAGACCCAAAAGGAAATCTAGTGAAACGAAATATTCCAAATTCGGTGAAAAAAATTGTCAAATGTCGAGATTCATCGTCGAGTTCTATGTGAAAAAAAACGTGTTCGATAGGTTAATCGTTGAGAACCAAGTTGCTTCATTTAACTCAGCCAATATTTTTCTAAGGATGGTATAACGAAAGGTGTATTGGCTTGGTCCCCTCAAGTCTATTACCAAACGTATGTCGTCTTTACCATTAGACACAATAATCATTGATGAACAAAACGATGTATTCATGCTATCGGCGTAATGTCAGCTAGAACAATCTGTCGAGTTCTCCGTTCAACAAGATGTTTTACTACAGGCGGAATATTCGTAAAAATGTTTCTACAAAGTGGTTTCGATTTGTCAAATATTAT
Source organism: Toxorhynchites rutilus septentrionalis (assembly GCF_029784135.1). Taxonomy (NCBI): domain Eukaryota; kingdom Metazoa; phylum Arthropoda; class Insecta; order Diptera; family Culicidae; genus Toxorhynchites; species Toxorhynchites rutilus. The sequence continues at coordinate 2,522,332 of NC_073745.1, read as the reverse complement.
TTTGACCGGTGAATTGTTAAATTTAGGGAAGACATAACAATCTTTCCTGTTTTGTAAGTTGTCCTTAATCTATCATTGTCTCTCATTGGGACTTCTAATCACAACATCCGGACACTATACCTCATTTCTGTTGACCTAACTAATAAAGTACGAGTTTTTCTGAGGATATGCATTTATTAATCAGAACTGGCCTATCTTCCGATATGAAAATATAAGCTCCAAATTTTGCCATTACATGGATCTTTCCAACTGAAGCATACGCTCTGAATGGACTGTCTGATTCAAATTGCATGTAGAATATTTTATGCTTGTACTGTTCCTTATTCTTCATTAAGCAGAAATTATCCTCTGTCAGTGTGCTGACCTGAGCTTCTGAATCAATGAGAATGTCACAGCACCGTCATTTGTACTCGAAATCGATGCAATCAAATGATCATCCTGTTTCGCATCATATTCAACCTGTCGAAACAATAGAAGTAAAATTTTACTAGATGCTAAAACATTACGAACATGAACCTTAAAGTGCATTTTCATTTGTATTTATTTCACATACATTCAAATAACTTCAATAACAACATAGAATGGAATAATAAGGAATTCTAAAACCAGTTGTTGATTTGTTTTATAAGGAAAGATAAACAGATAATTCATAATAATTCAACTTCAGGAACACTTACATTTTTTTTTATCTCTGGATCACCTCATGTATTTGCAATGGATGCAAATCATTTTTGAATCTGATTTATTTGTGAGTCGTTGTCTTCTGCTGATCTCTTTAATGTTTGAAAATTATGAGCATAACGGCATGCTCTCTGAAAATGACCCATTTTCCATTTTATCAATGCATACAGGAGGCAAATGATGAGCACTATTATATATCTAGCATCATTTGATGGAAGTACATTCCATTTGTCTTGTGGTATTTCTTAGCTGATCACTTCCAGAACAGACGTAGAGAGTTATAGGGAAATGTCCTGTTCGATACGGAAAATATGCACGAGTCACAGTACTTTGATAAGGTCGTTCTGGACTATACGAATTCGAAGGATATTCTGCGCTAACCGAAGCGATAACTGTACGATCGGAAACATCGTGTTTTTGCGTGAAGAATCGCGTGAAATGCGAATAGTCTCAATCTCCTGAACTGTATCGACTAAGTCGGTGAAGCTTCCTTTTCGATTCATCATTTTCAAGCAGCTATAGACAATTGAACAGTATCGCATTACTCAAAATGGCACAGTTTCGCAAAATGAATATGATTTTTGGATACAACAGAGTCTTTTTTTACTTCACTACGCTAAAATTGATTTACAAACACATTAATGGAAAAAAACTAAAAATATGTTCAATTACATTTATGTCAAATTCCGAATACTATTTAAATACTAATTTAAAAAAAAGATTTCTGCATAAGAGATCATTTGTTCATCCATTTAAAGTAGTTTTTGTAGCAGCTAACATGAACACATTAAACAAAATAGTTGAAATAACAACAAAAACAGAAAAAATCTCGAAAAAATGCTTGTTTTTACGGAAATTGCTAACGCAAATGGTTTTGAAAGTTTTTTATGCAAATGCCTTAAATTATGGGCTATATCGATACCTGTAAATGATGTTAAAATGAAGCCTATACCCCAAAAAATATTCAATATTTTTATATTTATATACATTCAATAATTTATAATGATAAAGTTTGGTAAATTTACATTTAAAAATGAAGCGTTTGCAATTTGAGACAGAACGACACTATTTTCGTTCCGTAAACTTTTTCTTGAACTTCTTGTTCAAAATTGATTCTATGAATAACATGAATGATCTCATGCACTTTGAATAATAATTGAGTTTTGAATGATGCAATATCAATTGTAAACCTAGTAAGTAAATATCAATAAATTCTAATCTCGAGCTCAACTAGCAATAAGTTATCAAATGTGAAATAATGGAATCTCAGCAGCAGGCGAGTCAACGATAAAGGAGTTTGATAAACATTGTTTTTTGGAAAAAAAAAATTATAGGAGGTTGTGTCCAAGACACGACCGCATTGTTGACGTAGAACTACGCTGTACTTTAATTCAAGTCGCTTGTTTATAACTGCGAATATTATTTTATAATGCTACGAAATTTTAGAAAAATAGCCAATCTACCAGTTTGGTCGCTCTGAAATATTTTTTTTCTTGTAGAATCATTTGACGATTATTGTTTGATAATTCATTCTTGTCTTCTCAGAACAATACATGCTCGAGATAAGCACAGTTATCATCCTTAGTGGAGAAAGTTTTGCTACTGGCAAGGAAACCAAATCACATACAACATTCCAGAACGACATTTATTTTCCTGGTGACTAAATAAACTAAATAAACTCTTCCTGTTATTCTCAACAAGCTCGAAAAGAGTAGCACTGCTTCATTATGATCAAGATTAGCGCAAATGCAATCCTAGTTGAAGGGAGTTTGGTAACTGGCACGCGAACCCAAATAAATTTATAACTTATTATAACTTATTGAATAACTTGGTATTCCCAAATAATTTTTTGATGCACAACCTTAATACCTGCTTTACCATAGCGTCAATTCAATGCATTGATACAATATCAAAGGCACCAACGAAGCCTTTATGATGACGGAAAACAAACAATGTCAACTGCTTGGAAAAAGGCTGAATATTTGTCTCAGCAGATATTCATTACTAATACCCTAGCGCAAATATTTCCCTCCCGCTATCTCCCCTCTTTCTCATCATGTTCGGATCAACATGTTCAACCGCAACAGCGCAATACGTTAAAACGTACGCACGTACACACACACACACACACACACACACACAAAAATATCCATATATCGATGGCTTGAAGCAATTACATATGCACACACTTATCTCCGTATTGCGCTCTTCTCAACAGAAGCCCTTTTTGTTAATATTGCCGGTCTAGATCAGCTTAGCTGTCATCCTTCGTGGAGAGAGTTCTGCTACCCAAGGCGCCTAGAAGTATATCCTAAGGTGGGCCAACTTGCTAAAAGCACTCTTCAGCCATCTTGGTGGTCTACTGTGTTTTGTTTGTAAACAAAACACAATACGCTAGTGCCGAAGCTCGCTCCTGATCAGTCTGTCTCTTTCACGCTTCAAGCTGATAATTCCCCTTCTGCTTTCTTCCGTACTGTTTTCATATACCGCTCCCCTAACCAACTTAGTGACGAAACGGCCTCACCTTAGGATATACTTCTAGGCGCCTTGCTGCTACCGTCATGCGAAACCAAATCACAGACAAAATTCCAGAACATTTATTTTCCTGATGAGCTGACGATAGCCTAGCTTGATGATTTCCCACACAATTGTGTAGCTCAGAACCCTAATGCAATGGCGTCAGTTTGATGCAATTATTGCAATGCTAGAGGCATCAGCGAGTCAGTAATTTGGTCGCGTCCACAGCTCAATCCGAAACTAAGACACGTGAGACTTTAAACTTCTTTAGTTCATTCGTCTCTAACCTTCAAAAAGGCCCTTGGAAAACTTTACTTTTTCCTCGTATTACTCCTCCACTCCTCACCGTCCATGATGTTGTTCAGTCGGTGTCCTCACGAAGAATGAAAGTTTGCCAGCGAGATCCATTGTTTATACTCTAGGCAAATATTCCCCTTCGTTCTTTTTCGTTTCCTTTGTTCACGGAGACTTTAAGTTTTCTGATTTCCCCTTCGTTGCTCGTCCATAAGTTGCTCGTTATTGACAGCTCTGTTCGGGATAGTACACAAATGGACAGAACAAATGTATGGGAAAATGGAAACGCTTATAATTTTCATGAATTTTAACCATTTACACACCATGGGATTGTAATGTATAGCATATCAAACAAATCTTAGGGAAATTCCGATTCATTTGGTATGTTAATCGCCAAAATCCGTTCGCGGCAAAAATAGTGATTAACGTTAACTTAATTTCATAAAAACGTGACCTGTTTTCTGATTTGACACCCTTAATGAAAGACGTAGTTCTACGTCAAAAAAATACAATTTCCCCACTGATCAAATAATTTCAAAAAGCCACTTGGGTTCAGAACGAATATTGTGTCGTCCAACTTCTGACTATTGAATTTAAAAAAAAGCTTAGTTCTTTTACAAACGAATACGAATAATGATACGTTTCTTCTGTTCTTAAATACATAAAATTCTAACTTACTCCAGACGGAAGCTTGAAATAGCTGAGTAATGAATCTCACAATTACGAAATTCTCTGTTTTGCTAGAAAGAAGAGAGGAGGAATGCATTTGAGAGAGAATGGAAAAACGTCATGTTTGTATATGGATAGCGAGAGCAGAGAAACAACAGCAAAGACCATTCAAATACTGAAATAGCACTTTAGTTCCGAACATGAAGCATGTTGATACCATCGTTGCCGTCGTTGAGACGAACTCATCGTGACCAGGTTGAGAAAAGTGTTGTATAATCGGCTGATGGTGTGTTCCTAGAGGATATGACCGAATATTCCTGAACGGGTATCGATTGCTAGAGTAGTATCAATCAACTAGTCATCGAAGCAGGACTCGAAAGTCCGGGGTGGTGTTCGTGCTTTTAATCATTATCTCTAAAAGACGAAATTGTTTTGTATTTTGCAACAGCTGTAGTAATCTGTAGCACCAAAAATATGCCCTGGGCTGTGTCCTATAGGTCATAGATCTAATCAGCATCCTTCATCAACATAGTGTACGGTGTATGTTAGCGAGAAAAGGAATGTGCCAACAATCAGTTCTTCGATAATAACAAATTATGAGAAGCAGAAAGATTGTTCAACTAATTATCGATTGTTATAATTGCAGTAGTGTTTGAAAATTATTTTACTCAAGTTTTTCCAATCATAATGTCAAAGCGAGAAAGTGGGAGCAAGGCATGACTGCATTTTCCGGATTACATAACAGCTGATTGAGAAAAGGAAGGAGAGCAACAAAAATATTGTTCCCGACAAGTTCACGCTAATACCGGCATCGGAAAGATCCACACAGTTCAGCACAATTCGACGCGAGAAACCAACGCACAACGTGCAACGAATCGCAAAAAAGGCATTTTCTTTCAGATAAGTGAAACTCTCAAGAGAGGTCTAGAATTCTCCGAAGCAGGATTCAAAAAATGAAGATTATTTGGCAATGTGTTCAACAACGTGAGTGACGACTAGATATTAACGAAGCGACAGAAACATCACGAGGCACGTGAGTTTTTTTGTAGCAGTAGTTGTAAAGACAACGATTATGCAACGACGAAAGGAGTTGAGTATTCTTAAAAAAAGGAAAGCAACGAAGACGGCATCGAGCTTAAATAATCGTTTGTGCATGTGAGAGAAAACAGCAGCAAAGATTAGCTGGTTCTAGAAAGCGTGTCCCGGTTCATGTTTGCTGGTGAAATTGTTTTTCTCTATTCCGAGGAACTGTTTCTATTGAGCAAGTGGGAAATCATTCAAATTATCAGCAGGTGAAAATTTCAACCAACATAAAGAAGTGTAAGAAGATAAATACGGCACCATCTGTGACAGCTCTGGAAAAAAATATTCGATGGCGAAAGGTACCAGGAAGAAAACCAAATGGGTATCCCTGTCGCTAGTTAATACAAGCTCGACTGATTCTGATGCGACACAGAATCTTAGCGGTGAGTAGATGACCGGTTTGAACGATGTGCTTGGTAATTATGGTTGAAATATTTTTTCACTTCCAATACTGCAATGTGAGAAAATTAAATTACATATTATGGATGTGACAGTTTTTCTATTCCACATCTAAGATACGTAATAGATGCAAGTTCTTCATGACACAGCACAACGACATGTTGAGAATGATAAACTGTTTTTGTTGGTTTATCTGATTATCTGTTTCGAATCATTCTGTTTCTTACAAGTAAGGCAAGGTTCTTTGGCTTCTTCTTCTTCTTTCTTTGTTTTTAAGAGGCTTTAAACTTTGCAGTTCATTCGCCTCTATCTTTGGCTTCATGATGAAAATCATTTATTCATAAGGGCATAATGTGTGCTATCGACACTAATGTTAGTTATTTGCTGTAGTTCACCACACTGATACGATGAAGTGTAACAAATTAGCTGCTAAATAAGATCATATTTACCATGATTCTTTTTTTTTTGCTTTATCTATATAATAAATGAAATAGTTGAAAATAAAGATTTGTGATAAATTATGTCAACCTTTTGGCTATAGTCTGTTATAAGGTCATTAGTTTTAGGACTATTTCAATACTCAGAACAATTGATTAACGGATACTTTTGCGGATCTAAAAAACACAAATAAATAATAATTTTTATTGAGCCAGTAAAACCAATATAATATCAGAAATATAGCGAATCAAACCTGATAATATAGGGCAATGTAAATTAAATTGAAAACTATTCAGTTAAATTATCTCATAGCGAGAGAGACACGTTAATAATTTATTTTTGTGTGTTGCTATAATTTTTCATTCATTGTCGTCCCTTCGCTGTTCATTTTCGTTCTAGACAAATCCTCAACATCAACCCGAGGGATAAAAACATATAAAACTGTCGTCACCGAGAATAATGGCGAGCCTTTAAATCGGTATGCGTCAAAAGTCTACGACCATGCGACATCTGATCGAAAATCGCCCTGGTTTACGTATGGACGTTCCCGTAAGCCACCATCGGACAGTGGTGCAACATCATACTCGAGTACAGAGCATGATCATTCTCATCTTCCTAAACTGTATGCTCCGTATTCGAGAGACCATTACAATAATTTTAATCATCAGAACCACAGCGGTAAAAGGACTTACTATAGTAATAACAATGAAAGTAATTATAGAAGCAGCACATGCGACAAGCCTATTTTTAATAGCAAGAACGAACTAAACGATGAGACAGTTATAAACGAAGGTACGTTTTTTCCAATCACTTGTAGTTTACACACTCCAATTAATCACATTCGTAGATGAATACACGAAAATAACAACTCCACGTCAAGATGTCCTTTTCAAGAAAGGCTATCTATCCAGGCCGAAGAGAAACGGCTCAGCGACAACGACTATTAGTGAGGATGGAATGATAACAGCGAGCAGCTTCGCCAACGGTACAGTCGATGAGAGTGATGTCATGACGGCCAGTGGAAGCGTTTCAGCCACTGAATCGATTATGTCAGACGCCACTTACCTGACTGAAGGGCATTTTGTTGATTATCCTACCCCGTATCCCTATTTTGGATACTTTGATCAAAGTGGAGTTCTTGTCATGAACGGTGAGTAGTAATCATACCCCAATCATGGTCAGAACAAGTATAGCATAAAATGCATCTTCTCTACAGGTTTTGCCGTAGATAATAGCGGGTTCTCTTACATGAACGGTGGCCAGACATACATATATCCTCCGAACTATCACTGCCAGCCAACATTTGAAGGAGATAATCAGATGGCAGGATTAATTGTCAATGGTTCTGTAGCGGAACCTTCAGTAGAGCCAATTCATAGTGAAGTTATTAAGAATTCGCACACAATGGATGCGACAGGAATCGGTGATAGCGCTTGTTGCGATAGTAATTCGTTGGAGAACAATGATAGTGTAGAATCGGAGGGTGCTTCTCGTTTTCAGCAGGCCGAATGGATATCTGATGATGGCGAAACGCTTGTGAATGGGACGGTACACGAACAAGGGAGAGTCAGTGAAGTAGATAATACCGATAATTCGGATCAGCAAGTGCCACAGGAACAAATCGATATGAACTTTTACGTTAATGGATATGACTATGCTCAACTTTATAATACGTTTTATTATCCTAGCTGTGTTATGGCGCCACTAACTGTTTTTGAAAACGGTAAGAATGAATTTCAGGTTTCAATCCTTCTGTAATCAGTGCTTTGTATGTTTTAGTTCCGTTTTATGACCAATGTGGCTTCATCAATGAGGATTACGATTCCAGAGCGCACAGTTTTAAAAAACGAAAGAAGCGATACAGAAATTGGGAGGAGGTATGTAGTCACTTTGTAGTCACTTTTAGAATCCGTAATAACAAAACCATCTCGGCATCTCGGAATTGGTTGAAGATACAAAAAAATGTGTTAATATTAAAATGAAAGTTTCTTCTATATTATAGTGATTTTTAACCTTTCGACTTGCTTGTCACTTGAACTCAAATTGTCTTCTTCAGAAAAGAATTACAATTTTGATGAATTTTTGTAGTTTGGACTCTCAGTTGGTCAACCTCATTTTGTTCCACGATCTGTTCATTTCTGCAGCATCTCGATTACCTTTGGCACACTTTATCGAATTTCCGAATTGAGATCTTTTTCAATATAATCGACCCCATTGTCACGGTACCACTGAAGCACCGTTCGACTGTAGTGGGAGCTAGCCAAATCTGGCCAAAACTTCACCGGACCTTTGAGAGCCCTAATAAATGGAAGGAGATGTTTCTGCAGGTACTCTTCCCTATAAATTTTTGAGACCATTGTCTTGTTTGTGACGAGAACCTTGGTTTTCTGTTCACAGCTGCAATTCTCTTGCCAAATCAAGAACTTCCTGGTAAATTTGTCAGCGGAAACGAACTAAAATTTGCTGGGGACATCTTCTCTGGCAGTAGCCTTATAAAATTTTAGGTATGATGGCTGGCATCTTCACGCACGTTTTGTCATCCATCAGCATACATCCTTCGTACTTCGTCAAAACCTCGTTGAACAACTTTCGAGCGAGTCTTTTGGCCACCAGGATTTGCTTCAGTGTCTTGTGTGGTTGCTTGCGGGCACGGACATTACGATAACCCTCTCGCATACTGATTCTTCGGGCGGTGCTTTAGCTAGAGGGGTTTTTTAGCGATGTCGTAGTCCAAGAGTTCCGGGTTTGTATTAATTGCTCTTAACCTGTTTTATTAATTGCTCTTAACCTGTTTTTGTTTTATGACCAGCATTCGAAAAATCGAATAGCAACTTCGATCATTTACTTGTGAATCTTCAATATTTTGGTTGGTTTTATCCTCAACTATACGTCGTTTTTTCTTTGGAACACACCTATTGTGCCAAATCACTGCCAAAAAAAGATTCACAAATTCGCATTATATCATCCAACGGATGGGTATATCCCAGTAAACGTATTTTCTCTATTACTGTTGACGACCTGTTACCGACGTAGTTCATTACAGTTACACTAGGGGTTGTTAACCCTTTCCCGTATAACATCGAGTCTCACTCGTGGTGTACTTGCATAACATAGGGCGCTAGAACGCTCAGCGGAGTAATCACTTGATGTGTGACGTGTTAAATAATATGAGAAGGGGTTAATACCAGCACTGCATTTGCAGTCCTTGTAAATCCTGTAAATCCTGGAGGGGTTGTATCCGAGACACGACCGCTTAGGACGTAGGACAACGCAATCTTTTCTTTTAATTTGTTGGTTTATCATTTCGGATATTATTTGCGAATACGTCGAAATTTCATAAATAACTCTATAGTAAAAAGTTCCGGGGACACTGAAAAGCTTTAATGGCTTGCGTGGTTTTATAGAATCATTTCGAGAAGCAACGTTTCTTTTCTGCCTCTGCGTGAACAATACACTAATTGGTCATATGTCACAAATTGTTTCTTTATATCAATACACGCATTGCACTGACTTTAAGCTGAAGGTGGAAGCTAGCCACAAATAGCTGCCACAATGGCGCTCATTTCCTCCATCTCCCTCCTTCACCTCTCGCCAAAAATCAATAATTTTGCGAAACAGTGTGAAGAAAATGATCGTTTCCCCGCACTTCCCATCAAGTAATATCAACCAAACTCTAATCGATTACTCACAAGATATAAAATTTTGTATAATGAAAAACTTCGGAAAATTCGAACTAGTGTTCTGAAAGTGAAATTTTCATTTTTCAATTTTCCGCAATGTTTTGTTTGGATTGGTGAAAAGATCGTTATTTTTTCGACACTGATGCCAGACAACATCATCGTAACAGCTATAAAAACCACTCAATAAAATGTTATTCCTGAGTCAGCGTTTCATGTTATGAAAATCAATAAAATAAAATTGTGTTGATATCAATACAATTATTATTTTACGTTTAATGGGTCTATAATGTAAATTTTAGCAACTTTAACTTTGGTTAAGCAAATTGTATTGCAGAGCTCGGAACACTGTCACGGCTGTCTATGCTTCCAAAAACATTTAATGGAAAAGTATTACATTCAATCAAAATGCCTCGGCCAACGAAGAGAAGCGTGAAGGCTGTTCAACGTAAATATGTGAAAACAATACGATCAACGAAGGAAAATATTAATGAATTATCAACATCGAGTAATTATGCGGAAGAACTTGTTAATACAAAAAGAATCCCAATTCGAATGTGTTATAAATTCGCTCGCGTATGATCAGAATTTTACTTCATATGCAAATGTACATTCTATATATATTTATATATTCAATTGTTCATCGAAATACATCGTTCATACATTCTATTATAGTATTGAATTGTAATTTTTTTCAAATGTATTGTATGACCCGTGTCAGTGAAGCGGCACACAGTCTGATAAGTGAATCGATCTATTTACGTGTGCTTTGATCTTCTCTCACAAACACTATTACCTCATTTTTACACGTGGTTTTACCTATACTACTACAATGGCTTGATTCCACCTTCACCTTAAACTTCTTCAGTTCATTCGTCTCTAGCCTTCAAAAAGGGCCTTGGAAAACTCTACTCTTTTCTCATATTTCTCCTCCCATTGTCTGGAGAAAGGCACTCGATCCCTCGCCGTTCAGCTCTCCCAGCAACGGTGTTGTCCAGTCGGTGTCCTCACGAAGAATGATGAATGAATGGAATTTTCCTCAGAGGAGATGCAATACTTATACACTAGCGACAGCTTACTTATTATGCAGGGGTGGAGTTTACTTCGCAAATATTCTCTTTTCGCTATCCCCCTTCGTTGTTTCTATTCTAGCAGCAGAGAAGAAAAGTGGAACTTGAGAGAAAAAAGTGGCAACGATTTGTGGCAAGAAAATGTAAACAGTGAAAAAATTGACAGATAGTTTACGCTCTAAAAATTGAACATAATGTTAAGATGTCTCTAAAAGGGTGGAAGACATCATATATAAGGTGGGAGGTTTGTATATAATGTTATTAATGTTAGCATCATCATGATAAACACGGCGAATGGGATAGAAATTACGAACCGATATTGAATAAAATATACATATAGACGCTAAAACGCAGTGGATAGATATTATAATGCATTTTTATCAGTTTATGTATAATGCATTATCAAATTTTTTTTTTCATATGTATTTTAATCATAACTTGCTGTGCTATTCATAACAACATTTATGATCGTATTCCACCAAAGATGACAAATGTGTAATTTACGAATGAAGCTTCGCCATAGAAACTGAACATTGAATAAAAAAATTGAAATGTGGTAAGAACATCAGTTGAAATATTTTAAAGCATTCTCATCGGAATAAATTGAATGATACAATAATTATACGACTAAATAATGTAGGTATGCTTAAAAAACAACATAAAAATATGATTTCTGATTTTTTTTCAGTTTTGAACACACCCCATAAAAAGCTATTTTTATTTTTTTTAAATACCCTCTGTTGGTATTGTATCTAGAATTTACAAGGTAATAAAACGATAACGTCAATTAGTTTCTAGTAATCAGTTTTTTAGTTTCAGAGGAAATTAACACCAAACTATATTGACGTGGGACTACGTCTAACCGGAATATATGGGGGGTAAAATGAAAACCTAAACACAAAACATGCAGGAAAAATGAAAGATTTCGAATGCTTATAACTCGAACATTTCTTACTGGATCGGAAAGATGTTTGCATCAATTGATAGGGAATATTTCTACGCTTCTATCGCAATCAATAAACTGTTATTTTTCATTAGATAAACAATTGAGCAACTGTAAAATGTTAAGCGTTATCTAAACGCCCTAACTGCCTCGTTTTGATTGGCCTGATTTACGGTTTCCCTAACATAGTCATCAAAACCAAGCAGCCTTGGGGATATCGGCATTGCAAACACATGAAAATGTGGGGACTTTTGTTCTCACCGAAAAATGTTCCCTAACACAGACTTCAAAACCAAGCAGCGATGGAGAAATCAGCATTGCAAATCGGCATTTCAAATTCATGCAAGTCGGGGGTATTTTTGTTCCGACTGAAATGTGTTTCCCTAACAGAGTCTTCAAATCCATGGAGCGAGAGGAAATCGGCATTGCGAATTCATACATGTTGGGGGTATTTTTGTTCCGATTGAAGTGTGTTTCCCTAACACAGACTTCTAAACCAAGGTTTCTGGGAAAATCGGTTCTGCAAATAAATACAAACTGCGAGTACTTCTGTCTTCGCTTGCCTTTGTGCAGACTGGAATATGTCTGTCCTAACACGATCTTCTAAACTTAGGAAGCTGGGAAAATCGTGCAGACACTAGAAGCGAATGAACTTTTCAGTTTCAAGCAAATTCGCGGTTCGAGAAGTACGTGTAGTGATCCCCGATAATCGTTCGATTAATCGATTAATCGAATACTTCCTACAGAAATCGATTATTAATCGAACGAGTACTGCGCAACCAATAATCGAAGCGAACGAATAATTTACGTCGATTAATCGATCCGAAAAAAACATACGACCGCTGCAGTTTTATCCTGAAAATGAATCATTATTTTCGACGATCCCCTAAACTCGTAAACGAATTTCAATGCCGTCAACGCGAATTGACGTTTGTGTACGACTTTAGGGGAACGTACAAGATAATAATTGTTTTCCAGGAGGAATGAACACTTTTTTGATTCAAGATGGCTTTCTAGCAAATGAGAAATATTAGTCTAACTAATTATTTCTCTCAGTGTGACGATTAATCGATTAATCGATTATTTGGGGCGATTAATCGTATCGAATAACAAACTGCTGAAAAGTATTCGATTAGCTGATGAACGATTAATTTCAAAAATCGGGAATCACTAAGTACGTGCACTTGAGAGACGTAAACTTCAGAGGGAAATGTAAGATAAAATAATCATTTGATAATTCTTCCGTACATATATTTTGTCCTAGGCATGATACCAAACGTAAAAGGTCGGTCATTAAATTTAGTTGTAACGAAGAACAATCTATCACAATGCATGAATTGACTTTACATGGCATTTGTTCAATCTTTTTACTCACAATGCAAATATATTGAATGAAATCGAATTTGGAAATTGTTTCATTCAATCAAGAATTTAATCAATACAATGGAACGATTGCTAAGCTAAGGTAGTCCCACGTCAACCTTGCGGTTATATCATATATATAACTCTCCCATTTTTTTGACGTGGGACTACGTCTAACCGGAATATATGGGGGGTAAAATGAAAACATAAACACTGAACATGCAGGAAAAAATGCAAGATTTCGAATGCTTATAACTCGAACATTTTCTACTGGATCGGAAAGATGTTTGCATCAATTGATAGGGAATATTTCTACGCATCTATCGCAATTAATAAAATGTCATTTTTCATTAGATAAATAATTGAATAACTGTAAAATGTTAAGCTTATCTAAACGCCCTAACTGCCTCGTTTTGATTGGCCCGATTTACGGTTTCCCCAACACAGACTTCAAAACCAAGCAGCGTTGGGGAAATCGGAATTGAAAATACATGAAAGTAGGGGGACTTTTGTTCTCTCCGAAATATGTTCCCTAACACAGACTTCAAAACCAAGCAGCATTGGCGAAATCGACATTGCAAATACATGAAAGTAGGGGCAGCTTTTGTTCCCACCGAAATGCGTTTCCCTAATGCAGACTTCAAGTCCAAGGAGCGTGGGAAAGTTAGCATTGCTAATACATGCAATTCGGGGGCATTTTTGTTCCGACTGAAATGTGTTTCCCTACCACAGACTTCAAATCCATGGAGCGAGGGAAAATTGGCATTGCTAATACATGCAAGTCGAGGGCAATTTGTTCCGACTAAAATATGTTTCCCCAACACAGGCTTCAGAAACAAGGTGTCCAGGGAAATTGGGATTGCAAATTCATGCAGGTCGGGAGTATTTTTGTTCCGACTGAAATCTGATTACCTATAAAGACTTCTAAACCAAGGTGTCTGGGGAAATCGCCATTGCAAATACATGCAAACTGCAATCAATACATACAAATGGTTACTAAGCTAAGATAGTCCCACGTCAACCTTGCGGTTATATCATAGATATAACCCACCCATTTTTTAGTATCATATATGCCATGCCAAACCGACATAGTGGTTCTCAGATTTTCGTGTAAATTGATAGTTTTGTTCCTTTTCGTTAAATATTAGATCCCATTCCATTTTAGGGTGGTTCGAAAAATCTAGTTTTCTCCTTTTTTCCAAAAATATTTTTTTTTAGATTCATATCTTTTGAACTACTAAACCGATTCAGATGATCGACATATCAAATTGGCCAGTTAGCCAGTTTTTTTTAAATACTTTACTGGAAAAAAAATAATTTTGTTTTCTTGATAATTGATCGTAATTGTTCTTTATAGTTTTCATTCAAGGGCGCTATGTTTTGTATATTTTTTTAGATAACATATCCAGTTCTTCGTTTTTAAATTATGATTTTTCAAAATTAACCGATGGTTCAAAAAATCATTTTTCTCCTTTTTTCCAAAAATGACGTTTTTTCAAAATTCATAACTTTTGATCTACTGAATCGATTCATATAATCGACATAGTTAATTTAAGTCAATAATTTCACACTTGCAAAAATTTTTTTTTATTTATGAAAAACAGATACAATTATTAATCACGAAAACAAAATTAATTTTTACGCAAGTGCAATTTTTTTCCAAAAAATTCTTGTTTTAATTTGATATATCGATCATCTGAATCGCTCTAGCAGTTCAAATGTTATGAATTTTTGAGAATAGGAAAAAGGGGAAGAAATTAATATTCCGAACTATCGGTTAACTCTAAAAAATTATAACTCAAAAAAGAAAAAAAGCATATATCTAATTTTGAGTAAAAAATATAAATGTGTAAAAAAATCCTCAGTTTTCAAGAAAAAACATAGAAAAATATAGCGCCGTTGGTCCCGAAACCATGTAAACTATAAAAACGGATACAATCAAGAATTACGAAAACAAAATTCAAATTTCTTGGAAGTTTGATATTTTTCCAAAAAGACTAGCTAATTTACTTCAATTTGATGTATCGATCATCTGAATCGGCTTAGTGGTTCAAAAGTTATGAGTTTTTGATAAAAGTCATTTTGGGAAAAGTGAAAAAAATCGAATCACCCAAAAAAATAATAATACAGGTTCAATGTTTTACCATAACGAAAACAAGCTACCAATTTTCCAAAAATCTGAAAACCACTATATCAGTTTGGCATGGAATGGCTGAAGTAATACTGCAATAGTTCACAAATTTCAAAGTTCGCGTTTTTCTTGTCGTTTTTCATGTCTTTTAGTGCGGCCATAATAATAATTAGAATTACTGCATTTGGATTGATGCTAGAAAATATCATTAACTTCCTTGAATAGTGGATGTGATATAATTCACTTTATATCTATCTATCTACTATATATACTTATATATATATATATATATATATATAATATATATATATATATATATATATATATATATATATATATATATAATGGAGTGATGTCTGTCTGTCTGTCTGATTCTTATAGACTCGGAAACTACTGAACCGATCGACATGAAAATTGGTATGTAGGGGTTTTTGGGGCCGGGGAAGGTTTTCGTGATATTTTGAGACTCCTCCCCCCTCTCTAAGGGGGGGCTGCCATACAAATGAAACACAAATTTGTGCATTACTCGGAAATTAACCAAGCAAACGAAACCAAAGTTGGCATGTGAAAGTTTTAGGGTGCAATAAATGTTTCTATGATGGTTAGACAGTCCTTCCCCCACTCAAAGGGGGGGCTGCCATACAAATGAAACACAAATTTCTGCATTACTCGAGAATTAATCAAGCAAATGAAACCAAATTTGGCATGTGGAGGTTTTAGGATGCAATAAATGTTTCTATGGTGTTAAGATACTCCTTCCCCCTCTCTTAGAGGGGGCTGCCGTACAAATGAAACACAAATTTTTGCATTACCCGAGAATTAATCAAGCAAATTAAACCAAATTAGGCATATGGAAACTTTAGGGTGCAATGAATGTTTCTATGGTGGTTAGATACCCCTCCCCCCTCTCTTAGGGGTGGCTGCCATACAAATAAAATACAAATTTCTGCATTACTCGAGAATTAATCAAGTAAATGGGCGGGACGAAGTTTGCCGGGTTAGCTAGTATGTATATATATTAATAAATGTTTTCAAACGAATACATTTGTCAAACCAACTGCAAAACTAAATACTTTTATACTGTGCCTTCATTTTTTGAGTTTAACGTTCAAAGACCCTTCAATAAAAATGGCATTGGAACAACAGAGTAAAACTGACATACAATTATGACAGATGATTGCTTTTTGATTGGCGCGTGCTCCAGCTGGTGAACCGCCAATTAAAAGGCACTCCAACTAAAAAACGCCAATAAGCAAATGGTACTGTAAAACTGTGAAAAATATATGAAAAATATGCAATCTAAGACTCTTTTTGTCGTTTATGAGTTTGTTTTTTTTTAAGTTACTGCTTGGCATGTTTGCGGATAACGGAAAGTTATGATATGTTGGTTTGAAAGTTAAGAATTGGAAAAAATATAAAATTCATGTGAATGGAGACAACTTTTGTGTACAGCACATGCCACTAGGGCCTTTTGCTGATTAAGTAAGTAAGATTTCTTACAAAACGTCATAACTTTACAACCATTGAGTCGATTTCAAAAATCGTCATATCAAATGAAATCTTATTCTTTTATGAATCAACTTTAATCTGTCATTCACACAAACTCAAAAATTAAATACTACAGAAAAACTTTAATTATAACGCTTAGATAATTTGCGACTTAATTTTACACAATTCGCTCTTTCACACCAAATTTTTATCTTGTCTCAATTTTAAACCTCTCAAATTGTATTGTTAAAATGATAGGTCAAAGAACGAAAAGCAAGAGAAATTAACAAATAATGGAGGGTAAATAATAAAGCAATATTAATCATGGATTTTTAATAACCATCTCAGAAAAATATTGAAAAAAAAATCCTTTTTTAATTTCTCTTTCAAGTTTTGATAAAAATGCACTGAATAGTTAAATAAGAGTAATATTAATATTTGAATAAACTTATGTAACTATAAACATGTTTATGTAAACCTTCCCATCTTCTCATTCTTCATTAAAGACCTTGCGTCAAGACAGCTAGAAATCCATACACTCTCAAATCAAGTGTGCCTGAAAAAAATATATTCTTCACGTAAACAAGCGATGAAAATGTGGACACTTTTTAGTTAGTGAATTGTATGGAGTTCCACTGCTGTGCTAGCAGCTTCATAAGTTGCCCGTTATTGACAGCTCTGTTCGAGAAAGCACACAAAAGGACAGAACGAATGTATGGGGAAATGAGTATGCTTCCAATTTTCTTCAATTTAAACCATACACAGACTATAGGAATGTAATGTATTGCATATCAAACAAATCTTTGATTTGTTTGGCGTGGATTTGAGTTATTTGGGGTAAAATTTTTCAAATTCACGATTTTTTAAAGCTACTGGTGAAGTTTCGCACGATTTATTTTTATGCGATTTTTTTTGTGCGGTCCCTATCCCCAAAAAAACAAAAAAAAAGGTTATGTATCCTCACATTACCTAACAAAAAACCAAACCTTACAAAATTTAAAAATATGTAAACTTTTCTTCAATATTACTTTGATAAAAGATCATACATTGTGATGTAGGAAAAAAAACCATTGGATTGAATCTCCTACAGGAACAAAAATGTAGATTTCGGCCAATCTTTTGGTTTGCCGCGTTTTTGATTTTTTGAAATTTTCCGGAAAAACGAAAAAAAAAATCTTGAAGATTGGGGTTTCTGTAACGCCAATAATCAAAATTACACCAATGGCTTTTGTTAACAAAATAATTTTTACAACTTGGTCATTAATGGGTTAATACCTTAATTCTTAGCTTTTGATCGTAAGTTCAACTTCGACGCGTCTCTATCTGAACAACAGTTGTAAGTTCACGGAAACGTTTTAACACATTATACATGGTCGATTTAGACACTTTCAGCTTTTCGTGATTTTAGATTTTTAATGTGGGTGTCCAAAATCAAATTTCATCTCCCGGTTTTCATCCTTTTTTAAAACAAAACGGATCAACGTGAAATTTCTACCGTTTAAAGATACAGGTTTTCCAAACAATTTCCTGTCAAAAGATTTCAGATGCGCCTATTAGAACCGCTGCTATGTAATGAACTGTGATTACAAATTATGAATGTTTCAAGTCTTAATAGGATTGGTCCTTCGATGTTTTTTTTTCACTTTTCTTTCTGGTGCCTTGGCGGCGGCGATGTTGATAAAGTTGTCGAGTGCTTTTGAAATTGAGTATTTGCTTTACACTAAAGCAATATGCAGTAGTATTTGAAAATTTGGAAATACACTTCAATTATAACGGTACATCATTAGGCTTAACGTGATTTTATCACAATATTTCAGTCTTTTTTCAGCGTACAAAGGATGTTCGTTACTAATTTTTCGTTCTATATTACTTTTGTTTTCCAGAACACGGCCCTCTCCAGTATTCTGGAACCAGAATTGGCTCCATCTGCCGAAGTGTCCGCTATCGACGCCGGTGTAAAGTATAATGCTGAAACTCGTACAACTTCTGAAATCCCACCGAATGAACTGACGAAAAACGTACCAAGCAATGAAAGTTCTGCAACTCTACTGGAAAGATCACCGGAAGCGCGCAAACCGGACGATAGATCTCAAATTAATCAGGCCCCTCAAATGCCAATAATGAAATTAAAAATGTCGTTGCCGAAATCGCGGAAGAAGAACTTGATTGAATCAACGTTGGCGTTCGCAATGCAAAACATTGATCTTACAAAAGAAGCTGCTTGCAGACAGTCAGAGTGTGAGGTGCGAAGAAGTGAGGAAAATGCATGGAAAACCATGCGTAATGGAAAGGAAATCATAGCGGAAGAGGACCGTGAACTGCGCTTCATCGACACCACATCAATGACAAAGATGGCTTCCATTAAAGAGATTCCCGAATCGTGTTTCAATGAGGAACGTTCTTACGAAACGACGAAACAGGAGAACGTATTGGTTGCACAAGCACAACAAGAAGTAAGCACTGACCAAAAGAATATCGCTAGTAGGAAGGGAAAAAAGACTGCCAAAGGGAAGGGGAGAAAACAGAAAAAGAACATTTTTTCTCAACAGCAGAAAGGCTTTGAATTGATCGAGCCTGAATTTTCAATCACTTCTACTGTAGATGAGAACAACGAAAATACCATTGATACAGATGAGTCAGATTCGTACCAAAAGGAAACCATTGAAATTGTTCAGCCAGAGGCTGAAACAGAGTTTGAGCATAAGTCGATTGATTCTTTCCAGGAAGTGAAAAATATCGATAGCAATACAGAGAATGTCCTAGGAACAGAATGCCAAAGCCAACAGGTTTGCAGCGTTCAAACGGAAGAAGTTTGTTTGTCCATGGCGGATGCTGCTGTAAACTGTACAAGTATAAATTCGCATTCCCCACAACAAAGAGCTGTGGAAGTGAGCAGTATAAAAACTATACCGGTTGATCCAGAAAAATGCCACGAAAATGAAGTGCCTTTGGAGTTGGCGGAGAGTGGTCATTCTGAGGGCTCATCTACTATGATCAATGATATGAATGGAGAGGAATCAGAAGGGAATTGCAGCTCGCCTATTTTGAATATCATGTATCCAACGCCTGGCTTGATATCTAATTGCGATGAAGAGATATGTGAAGAAGAGAATGATTCGAAATGTGACCATTTTTCAGGAGAGGAATGTTCTGAGAATTTCGATTCTGGTCTCCAAAGTCCTGCTGCGTTCATCCCAGCAACGTCCGATGAGAAAGAGCGTAAACTATCATTTAGTTCCTATAAAATCAATAGCATGCACATGACGGATGCTGTTACAAAATGGCTTTCAGAAACATTAAACAGCAAGAAGCTGGAAGAAATGTTCATTATTCCAGAAGATCCCACTTTGCTTCAGCGAATCCATCAGTTCAATTTAATGAGCTTACATGATTCCTTCCTACTGTCCTCAGATTCCTACAGTAGCAGTAGCGGTGATGAAGCTGAAGACGTCGACAGTGATTATATGAGTGACATTCAACTGAGGAAGCATCAAATCAGCCTTAACGACTGCAACCCAAAGACAGAATCCCAGAAAGATCCTCTTGCCAAGCAGACTGCTAATGGTCATCATCGATTGAATGTTGACCATTCTAATCATAAGCAAAAACGTTGTATTATTATGTAAAGACGTGCGCCAATAAAACATGATTATCATTTTAAAAAAGCGCAAACAACCGAACAAAACTTTCATCGCTCATACATGTAGAATTAACGATCTTCTCATTTGTCATGTACTTAAATTTTCTGTTTGTATGTTTACGTGGCATTCATTTGAATTTATTTGTGAATCTGAATAAATAGACATGTTAAGAAAAATTTATTGTTTTACTTTAAATAAAGTATCTTCAGAGCATAAGGCATTAACCTTGAGACCGATTTTCTTTTAACTGACATTCAAAATTATATTGCAAAAATCGTAGTCATCACGTGACGGGAGGTTTTTTAATTTAGTTTCATAGATTATTATAGAATATGTGAGATCGCATTTCACTCGTTCACTTCGGTCTTCGCTCTTCCAAAACATTGTTTTAAAAATAGCTCCGTCCGTTTGTGTGTTCGGCTTGGCGATTGTTGTTCGATGATGTTTTTGACTACTTTTCTAAAAATATTGAACCAAATCTAGAGTGAGTGTGAGAAGCTACTGTGAGATATGTGAGGGAAGCCGTTGCTTAGTCTAAGCTTGCCTTGTGTTTATTTTTTTAATCGATATTCCTACATTGATCAAACTCGAGGGTGTGTGAATTTTATCCGCGCGCGCATTCTACAAACACCCTTGAACCGTTACGATGACTATTTGCCAAAAATATGATACGCAGGCGTTTGGTCTCAGTGAGTTTGTGATATTTTGTCGGAAGGATTGGACTAGAGATGGATTATGGAGTGTTACACTGGAGCTATCGTGATTTCCGGCAAATACCAGAAGAATTGCGAACGTACTGTGTCTCGATTGTGGAGTTGTATTTAAAGGAAAATTTCATTCCTTTCATTCCACGATGGTTTTTTGAGGAGATGAAAAACCTACGTTTCATTTGTCTGGCTGGAAATCTCATAACTGATATTCCAGAGCAAATCTCACTGATGTTTCAGCTAGAAGATTTGGATCTATCTCAGAATGCAATTGAGAAACTACCCAATGCAATGGGTATGTTGTGCAACTTGACTCGTCTAAAGCTCAATGAGAACAAGCTGTTGTGTTTGCCTAGGGGTATGTAACTCTAAAACCAGCGCCAATTTTTTTATGGATTTGATTGTTTTGCAGAAATTGGATTCCTGCACAAATTAGAAATCCTTGAACTTTCGAAAAACAGGCTTTTTGAGATTCCTATCGAGTTATCACGTTGCATCAATTTGAAGGAGTTAGTGCTGGATGACAATTATCTTTTATCTCGTATACCTACAAAAGTGTTCACGCTGCCTCAATTGATATATTTGTCCTCGGAACGGTGCAACCTAGTGCTACTTCCGTTTGTAGTGAACGTGAATTCTCTGGAACACTTGAAGCTGTTCAATAATTACACCGTTACACACTACCCAATAGTGCTGGAGAAATTCATGCAACCTAATTACGAAACATTCAACATCGTTGAGCGCAATAGGTAATGTTCGTGCAACTGTACTCAGTTTGATGTTAGACAAGTAAACGAATGAATTTCCCCAGGGTTTCGAAATCGTTGTATGTCCAACGTGTGAACTGTGAAGCATCTCCCCATAACTTGATTTTCCCAATTGAGTTATCGAAGATCCTCGATCGTCGGAAAACAACTCAATTACCGAATACGTTGGTTGAATTGTGCTTAAGGATGGGACATAACATAAAATTAGGCGAATCTAATTGCTTAGAACATTGGTTACCCATGGATTTATACCGGAGATTGCGAGAAGGGCCAATTAGCGTATGTGGCAGTGTTCCATGTTCGAAAGACATTTTCAGTGAATGTGTGCTGGGATTAGTGAAAAGGTATGAAATTCGAAAACAAACTAATTACATTTCTTCAAGATATTCGTTTTTCCAGGCGAAAATACGCACGCATGATGATGTTCAGTATTGTTTTCTGTTCGAAACTATGTGCAGATCGGTGGTTCCAGTACAATTGTGATGTCTACGATGAATTAAGTTGGACATTAGTTTGATATAATGTTATAGCGAATTCGTTTTTGTTCAGTTTCAACCCCAGTGCCGCACTAACTGCTGTCAAAACGTTTTTTTATTCACTCAGTTTCGCACTCAGTGTCGCACTAGTTCCCCAGCAAACATTAAATCGTATAACTTTGCACATGATAAGTCACATATAATTTCGTATCAAATCACAATCGCATAAAATATCAATCAAAATATCGATCATATATATCTAAAATCGCATAAAATGCAAAAACACGATTTTCCATGTCATCGATGGATTGAGTGGTAACGTTGTCGTATCAAATCGCATATCAGTCCAAAAAGCATCGCATATCGTTATATACGGCTTTATATGCGTACAAAATATGGCATATACGTATATCGCCTCCACTTTTGTGTGTATATGCTAGTTATCTGCATCATATATCATACAAATGTGTCTTGGTTGTATGTATATCGCCTCCAATTATAGCTATTCATACGACTTAATGTTTGCTGGGTCGCCCCGAAAGCTGTTAGTTTCGCACTGAGATGTTTCACGGGTTGGCACTCGGGTTCACCAATACAAATATACTGAACTGTCAAGTTCCGAGTATTGTTTTGGAAAATCTAAAAATAGAGACTATGAAAATGGAAAACCTGCTGCTCTTGCTTTTGTATTATTTGAATCGTAATCCAATTTGGATTCTGATTTTGAAGAATATATTCGTGTAGACGGCATTAAGCTCCGTGTGCTTTCATTGGGAGGCGAAAATTATTATGGATATTCAGGAGGAATAAACATGCTCTCAAAATCAAAATTAGGAATGAAAATTTACTTTAACGTATCGAATATTTATTTTATGTGATGAAATAAGAGGGTTTTTTCCGATATTCCGAACATTGAACGAAAACTGTGTCTAATGATGATTTTATATTATAATAGTAATTATTTGTGGAACAAACAGGAAATGCATCGACAAATGGTTAAGTGAGTGTCAGGACTACATGTGTTAGGTAATCAAACAATATGAAGTAAAAATTTTCATTCAAACTTTTATATTTTTACACTGCACTTGGCTCTTCTGATCTTATAGAGAATACTTTACCTCCCAAGCACTAATATCTCCATCAGACGTCGACACTGTACATTTGCCGTCGCAAATATAAACAAATCAGACTATACAACGCACACCAACAAACCACCGCATTCGTGAAACTGAAAACGTTTTTTTATTACAGAGTCAGTGTGGCACTGACTCAGTTTTAAAAACGAATTCGCTATTAGTGTAATCGATTCAGAAACAACACATCCAATTCAGATGAAGGCTTATATAAAAGTAAAGAATATATATATCACATGTTCTTGTTTTAATATTCACGTTAGTTTTTTCATCATGGTAATTTATGATCATATTAATTTATAGTTGAACATTCTGTTATTGTAATGCAAATAATTATATAAGAATTTTTTTTATTTTCACATACCAACTTTCGGATAGGATTGAGCTGTATTTATCGTTATTTGGTCTCATGCAAATGGCTTTAATGGTACTATTCCGCGTACGTTTATATTAATGACAATAAATATAGATCAAGCAGTTGACGGTGCAGCAAAAACTGTTGTTTGGATAGTTTCACATTTATTACGCTTCACATTTCGTTGGTTCAATACAAAATGAGATCGTTGAGAATAGCTTCATTTGGCCTCCAGTCGAGGACTTTCGGAGTTCATTCAAAATTCATATATCATTTGTTGATAATCTTTCTATGATGACGTCCATTTCGATTTATTATAGAATAGCTGACCCGGCGAACTTCGTCCCACCAATAATGGATATTTTCATTTAAATAATTTCGAACACTCAAGTCCCCACAGAAATTATTTTTCTGTACGTGATCTATATTCGTGGTATATGATTCTTTTTAGGCAAATAAATCTGATGCAGGCTAAGACGCCTCAAACCTGATACACCTATACCTCGCCTTACGGCCTAGATACGTTCCACGAAACTCGGCCGCAAAGCGAAAAGGCGTATAAAGAAGAATCAATCACTTTTCAAAAAACGTTTTTTTCGATTTACTAAGAACTCTAACTTTGACGGCTGTGCGACACAAGTAAACGAAGTCCGATTGAGCTGATATTTTGCACATGGTAGTTTTTCATGGGAATCATCATTTTTAAGAAAGTTCCATTTGAAAATTCGAGATGACCATCTTCATTGGCACTCTAATATAAACCTACCTAGATATATCGACATCGAATATCTAGGTTACAAAAAAGTTACAGCCAGAACATTAAGAGCCCTCGCACACTACAGACTTTTTTTCAGTCGACAGTTTGGTCGGATCGGTTTACTGATGCAAAAACCGATCCAACTGAATCGGTGTAATTTGGGTACATGCATACCTCTCCGTACTGATTAAGAAGACGATCGAACTATCGACTAGAGATGTGCCATCCGCTCGTGAGCTGTTCATTCGAATCGCTTCATCATAATGAGCGGTTTCGGATCGGTTCGCAATCAAAAAAACGCAGCTCATAAGCTCATTACGGAGCTGGAGCTGATGAGATGTTGAGCTGTTGAGCTGATGAGCTGCTGAGCTGTTGAGCTGTTGAGCTGTTGAGCTGTTGAGCTGATGAGCAGTTGAGCTGTTGAGCTGTTGAGCTGTTGAGCTATTGAGCTGCTGAGCTGTTGAGCTGTTGAGCTGCATAGCTGTGGAGCGCAATCCGTGTTGACGGCATTGTGCTTTGTATTACGAAATGGGGGAGTAGGCATGACAATATGGGTTTGCAGAAGAAATGAACACACTTTTAAAAATAAAATTATGAATGAAAATTATTTTTTACAAATCAAATTAGTACTCCATGTAAATTAAAATCACTTTTGCTTGCAAGTAGTGAAAAAATATCATACAAAAATTGTGTCTAAAGATAATTTTATGTTGTAATGGTAAGTTTTGGAGAGAATATCTGAAAATTCATAGAAAATAGTTTAAATTAGGGTCAGAACAACGTGATTCTAGAAGGTTGTTACGGACAGCTGAGGCTTATCGCGGATCGAGTTACAGATCCATAAGATAAGCAATATTTGAGATTATATTTAGAAAAGACCTCCAAGCGAGGTATAGAAACGTTTAGAAAGGACCAATGTAAGGCAATTAAAAGATGTAAGAGCTCAAGTGTTTTGTTAGGCTAGAAAACGCTTGTAGTTCGAAATTATTGCCGGTCATAAATTCAGAATGGACGAATATTTAAATAGCGTCCGGTAAACAATTTAATGCATGCATCATTTAGGATGCATTTTTATTACCCTTTTCCATCCCTAGCTGCGCTCAGCCAGATACACCAGCAGGGTGTAATAAAATAAAAGGATGTTATTTAGAGCGAAGGATGGAAAGGGGAAATCCAAGAATAAGATAGGCGCACCGACGAGGTGCTATAAACTTAAGGTATTTTCTTAGGGTAGTGCAGCCGTCTCAGACTGCACGTTACCATACGCTAGAAGAAGGGACAAGGAAGGTAGATGATCTAAACGAAACCGATATGTTATCGGTTTTCAAGAGAGAGAGAGGAGATGTTCCTCGTCAATCTTAGTTTAAGGAACCATGTATATATTGTGAAACTTTTGAATAAATTTTTTAGTATTGTAACAGAACTCACGCGAAAGCGTTAAAATTTTTCTTTCAATAGAGAAATTTTTCATGGTGGCTCCAGAGAGGAGCAGTGAAGATTTCCAAAGTGGAAAAAAGTGAAACTCGCGAACTCTTCTCGACAGTGGATGCGAGAAGTGATAATTCGCGAAAATTTATCGGCAGTGGATGCCAACAGTGTTAATCGCGAATAAAAAGTCTTTTTCAAAGTTAATTCGCGAACTATTCATCGGCAGTGGATGCCAACAGTGTTAATCGCGAATAAAAAGTCTTTTTCAAAGTTAATTCGCGAACTATTCATCGGCAGTGGATGCCAACAGTGTTAATCGCGAATAAAAAGTCTTTTTCAAAGTTAATTCGCGAACTCTTCAAATAGCAGTGGATGCCAAAAGTGAAACTCTTCTCGGCAGTGGATGCGAGAAGTGATAATTCGCGAAAATTTATCGGCAGTGGATGCCAACAGTGTTAATCGCGAATAAAAAGTCTTTTTCAAAGTTAATTCGCGAACTCTTCAAATAGCAGTGGATGCCAAAAGTGAAACTCTTCTCGGCAGTGGATGCGAGAAGTGATAATTCGCGAAAATTTATCGGCAGTGGATGCCAACAGTGTTAATCGCGAATAAAAAGTCTTTTTCAAAGTTAACTCGCGAACTCTTCTCAGCAGTGGATGCGAGAAGTGATAATTCGCGAAAATTTATCGGCAGTGGATGCCAACAGTGTTAATCGCGAATAAAAAGTCTTTTTCAAAGATAATTTGCGAACTCTTCAATCGGCAGTGGATGCCAAAAGTGTTTCTTTCAACCGAAATAAACATTGTGAATTGATTAAGAAACCGGCAGTGGATGCCAAAAGTGTTCCTTTCAAACGGAGACAAATATAAGTGAATTAACCAGCAAAAACCTTAAGCAGCAGTAGACGCAGCAGCACCAGCAGTAGCACCACCAGAGGTGACAACAACATCCGAGCCAGAAGGCCTCCCAGGACAAGGAGAGAATCGCCCAAGCACCAACACGGAAAGACGGAGATAGGACCGGATCAACAAAAAAGGTGTGATTTTTCCATTTTAGTTTAGTCATGTCTTATCAATTCATTAGGAATAAGAATGGCAATTGCCGCTTGTGCAATGAGCCTGATTCTAGGGACGATTTAGTCGCGTGCGATGAATGTGACCGATGGTTCCATTTGACATGCGCAGGCCTAAATAAAAAACCTAAACAAACAGAAAGATGGATATGCCCCAAATGCAAGACCATAGAGAACGAATTGTTAAGACTTCAAAAAACACAACCAACACCAATAGAAGAGATGATGAATATCCATAGAGAATCTATGCGGGCTCTAGTAGAAACTCTTAAAATTAAGAACGAGGGTAGAGAAGAAACCCCTGATTCAAATAGACTGTTACACCGGCAATCTCTCTTAGACCTCCCCTATTTTGATGGGTCATATAAGATATGGCCTAGATTTAAAATAACGTTCGAAGAAACTACCCTTCAAGGAAACTTTTCCGATTTAGAAAATATAAATCGTTTACAGAAATATCTCAAAAGAGACGCGCTGAAATTAGTGAGCGCTCTTTTAATCGATAAAGCTAATGTTCCAAAAATAATGGAAAAACTAAATCTACGGTTCGGAAATCCCGAAACCATTTATTCGAATTTATTGAAGGAAATGCTAAATGCGAGGAATCCACATTTTGGATCACCCCAAACAATGATTGATTTTGTAACATCGCTTGATTGTTTCGTGACAAATATAAAAATACTAAAACACGATGAATATCTCAATGATCCTAGATTGATTCGTGATTTAGTTTTAAAACTTCCAAACGACTTGCATCATCAATGGATCAAGTTTGTAGCTGATACAAAGAAAACAAGAGATATAATTGATCCATTTATACCGACGCTAGAGGACCTTTATAATTGGTTAAAACCTCAAGAAGAGTTGGCCACGATGCTACAGTCGGAGAGGAAAGAAAAACCTCATAAGAGCGGATATTTGAATACACATGCTGTAAAGGAACAAAAATATAGGCCGAAGCGCCTACCAAAGTGTTTCGCATGCCGAAACGAGCATAAGACATCAGAATGTTCAATTTTTAAAAATATGAACGTTCAACAAAGGAGTGATTTTATTTTTAAACACAGGCTATGTTTAGCATGTTGTAATTATACAAACCACATGGCAAAAGATTGCAGGATCGCAAAGCCTTGTGGAATCGATGGATGCAAACTTAGACACCACGCATTACTGCATAGAGCAACTCAGAGAGATGCTAACCTTAATAATACAGAAAGCGTTAATTGTCATGTAAATAAAGAGAACAAAATACTGTATCAAATCCTTCCAGTTACATTGGGCTGCGGAAAAAAGGAAATTAAAACTTTCGCATTTTTAGACCCTGGGTCATCAGTAAGTTTGATTCACGCTGATATTAAAAATAAACTTGGAACACAAGGGCGTAACAACCCCTTAACGCTGGTTTGGACTAATGGCGAAACTCAGCAAGAACTAGATAGTGAAGAAATTTCCCTAAGTATACAAGGATGCAATAATCAACGTTATAACATACATAATTTGAGGACTGTGTCGGAATTATCTCTTCCCTCACAGTCAATGAATATTCATGAATTACGACGAGAATACAATCACTTAGAAGATATAACTCTCGAAGGATATGAAAATGCTATGCCAAAAATACTGTTAGGTTTACCGCATTCGTTTTTGATAAGCGGTAGGGAGACGCGATCAGGTAAATTTAATGAACCAGTCGCACAGAACACTAAACTCGGATGGGTTTTGTTCGGGCAAACTAACGAACATAAAAAATTGAAAGGACACGTGCTGATGAACGACGAAATTGATTCATCAGATTATTTCAATAAAATGATGGAAAATTATTTTAGCCTAGAAGATTTCGGGATAAAAGTACCTGTAAAAACCTTGATGTCTAACGATGAAAAAAGATCGATTGATATCATGAATTCCACTTTGAAATATGAAGAAGGAAGTTATGAAATTGGGCTGCTTTGGAAACAGGAGGATGTACAATTTCCGCATAGCTATCAATCAGCCATGAACAGACTACGTGGTCAAGAATCAAAAATGCGTAAAAATCAATGTCTACGTAAATGGTATGTTGAGAAAATAAAGGAATATGAAACCAAGGGATACGCTAGAAAACTCACTCCCACAGAACAGCAGCAACGTGATCCAAAAATATTTTACTTACCGCACTTTACAGTTGTGAACCTAAATAAACAGCCCATAAAGCCACGGCTTGTTTTTGATGCCGCTGCTAAGGTTAAGGGAGAGTCCCTAAACACGAATTTATTACAAGGCCCGGATGCAACGACGTCGCTATTTGGAGTGTTAATACGATTTAGAGAAGGAAAATTTGCGATAACTGGAGACATCAAAGAAATGTTTCATCAAGTTAAAATAAGAAAGGAAGATCAAAATGCCCAAAGGTTTTTATTTAGGGAAAACTTTGACGAAGATCCCGACGTGTATGTGATGCAAGTGATGACCTTTGGAGCTACCTGCTCGCCCGCATGCGCACAGTTTGTTAAAAACACAAATGCTGAGAAATTCAGAGAAAGTCATCTTCAGGCAGTAGAGGCCATTCAAAACAACCATTACGTGGATGACTACCTAGATAGTTTCGACGATTTAGAAAATGCCTCAAAAATTGTGAACGAAGTTATTACCATTCACAAATATGGGCACTTCAATATCAGAAATTTTATATCCAACAGTAATGAGCTATTGGGACAAATCCCGGAAGAAAATAGAACGGAAGTTAAAGAAGACTTATTAGGAAAATTTGAGGAATCATATGAAAAAGTACTCGGAGTGTATTGGGATACAAAAAAGGATTTTATTCGCTACAAGGTGGATATTCCTGTTACACAGGAGTTTACGAAACGAAAACTGCTTTCACAAAGCATGAGTGTTTACGATCCACTTGGTTTATTATCACATATAACAATTCAATCTCGAATTCTAATGCAGGAGCTCTGGAAAAGTGGAATAACATGGGATGAACAATTAAACCCAGCACTAAAGAAAAAATGGGGAGTAAGAAAAACGGTTAACATCGAGCATGTAAAAGAGCTGGCGTCAAAATTGAAACCGAAGCCACAAACAAAAAAGAAAGTCATAGGTAAAATAAGACCATATACCGGCACGATACAAAAGGCTATCGTAACCGCAATGGCAATTCTAGTACTGGTAAATTTGACAAATGCCGTCAACATCCAGCCTATTGAGGAAGGGGGTTTAATGTTTGATCATGTTGGGTCATGTATAGTAAAGCGAGGAATTTGGAGGACAAATATTGTATCCAACTTAATTCCTAACGACGATATTTCTATGCTAGACTCTATTCATTCGAACTTAGAAAGAACCTTGAAGTTCATGGGGAATGTAACTCAAGACAGCGCTTTGACAGAACTTGTAATGTCGATAGAACGACAATGTAACAATGCAAAACAAGAAATAAATTTTTTATCACGATCAAAAAGGAGTCGTGGAATACTTGGGTTTTTGAAAGACCTGTTATTTGGGAGTAATGATGTGGAAGACGAAGTACAGTCTTTGCGTATTCACGAAGAGCAAAAACTTCATGATATCTCACAAACCATGAGACTATTGAATCAAAGAAGCAAAAATATGGGAGATGAATTAAGCGTAAGAATTCGTAGACTAAATGAAGGAATGTTATCTTTGAAGGGAAAGTATTCCGAAGAAAGAACTAATATATTCGCAAGAAAATGTTTTGAGACCACAACGTTAGCTTTGCAATTGATTGATGGCATAACTCGAAAATACAGGATAATTAAGACTCACCCTTTAGCCGAAAATGAAATGCAAAAGGCAATTCAAAATATAAAGAAGCAATTACCAGAAGGATACTCAATCCTTAGAGACCCACTTGCAGTTAAATACAACATTAAAATTGAAAATGGAACAGTAAATATAATAATGGAAAATGTAATTATTAATAAGGAAAACTTCGAAGTATTCAATGTAATCCCTATTCCTGAAAATGGAAGTGTTATAAAAATAGATCACCATGTAATAGCAATTAATAATAAACATGAATTTTTTTACCCAGATGGAAATTTAATAAAGCTTAATGAAAGTCATTATGTGGTAAATCAGCCAGAATTAACCAGAGTTCCAGATTGCATAGCTGGAGCATTACTTCATGAAACGATAAAACAAAAATGCTCAACAAAGATGATGGAAGAACCATACACCATGTTAACAAAATTGAATAAGATCAACTCTATATTGTACACAACGAGCGACCCTAGCAAGATAATAATCCATTGTAATAATGTAGCCATGTCACCGCCTTATAAGAACGCGATCATAGAACTGTTCCCAGATTGTAAGATCCTAACAGAAAAAACTATTCGTTATGCCCAAATATCTGGACATAACGGGGAAGCTAGAATATTTTTTAAACCTATTCAGAAACTACCATATGTACTAGAAAAACCAAACATAAATGAAAATTTGAATACAACTATCTCGAGTAGAAATCCATATGAAAAGGTAGATATAAAGGATACAGTAATACCTGAAGACGATTTTATAAAAAAGAAACACGTATATACATTTGGAGGTACCATAACTGTTATTTCAATGATTATAATAGTAGGAATTTACGTATACATAAAATTAAAGAGAAGAAGTAATAGACAAAATAATAGAAGAAATGATGATCCGCCTTCGTTATTAGACATGATACGGCTAAATAGAGTTCAGGAAGAATCAAGAAATATTCCTATTATTTTAAACCGTGATAGTTGTCTATAATTGAGTAAATCTATGTAGTAGATTTACGGAGTCCGGAATGTTACGGACAGCTGAGGCTTATCGCGGATCGAGTTACAGATCCATAAGATAAGCAATATTTGAGATTATATTTAGAAAAGACCTCCAAGCGAGGTATAGAAACGTTTAGAAAGGACCAATGTAAGGCAATTAAAAGATGTAAGAGCTCAAGTGTTTTGTTAGGCTAGAAAACGCTTGTAGTTCGAAATTATTGCCGGTCATAAATTCAGAATGGACGAATATTTAAATAGCGTCCGGTAAACAATTTAATGCATGCATCATTTAGGATGCATTTTTATTACCCTTTTCCATCCCTAGCTGCGCTCAGCCAGATACACCAGCAGGGTGTAATAAAATAAAAGGATGTTATTTAGAGCGAAGGATGGAAAGGGGAAATCCAAGAATAAGATAGGCGCACCGACGAGGTGCTATAAACTTAAGGTATTTTCTTAGGGTAGTGCAGCCGTCTCAGACTGCACGTTACCATACGCTAGAAGAAGGGACAAGGAAGGTAGATGATCTAAACGAAACCGATATGTTATCGGTTTTCAAGAGAGAGAGAGGAGATGTTCCTCGTCAATCTTAGTTTAAGGAACCATGTATATATTGTGAAACTTTTGAATAAATTTTTTAGTATTGTAACAGAACTCACGCGAAAGCGTTAAAATTTTTCTTTCAATAGAGAAATTTTTCAAAGGTAAATAACGCAAAGAAAAAAATTTCATACAAATTTTAGCAATTTAAAACTGCCTCAGGACCGACTAATCTGATAGAGAATAGTTGGCCTCATACAAACTAATGTCGTATCGAGATGTCGACACCATTCCGCCGTCAACGCGAATAGCTGCAGAGAGTGAATTGCGAGACGCGAAAGGATTTTTCGTCTCCCGCGCTTCATGGCATGACGTCAGTTTGTTTTCGTGTATTCCTCTTCGTACTTTAGCTTTAGCAGAGATGCCAGATAGGAAAAAAGGTTTTTGTTTTGAAGATATTCAATCGTTCGTTACTTCATTAAATTTTTCTTATATGGCCAAATAAAATAATAAACATTATTATATGCTTGTAAATAAATTTGATATATTACATTGTTATTTAAACATTACTGTGGAAACACATACATTTATTTCCGCGTGCTGAATCAAAACAATTCAGAAAACCACCCGGCATGAATGTTGATGATTGATGCTGGTCCTTTTGTTACCTTTGTGATCGCGAATAATTATTTCTCGTTGCACCTATTAGTGGATTAATTTTATATCCTCGGATGCAAAAAAAAAATCTCGATGGTTTTTTCAAAAAACCTTGTCTCGGTCAATATTCCTGGAGGCATTTTATTTGGCTACTGCTGGTTTTTCTGTTGTTTAAGTTCAGCATATCCTAAGCATCTTCTATGTTGGATTTCAGCATTCAGTATTTGTTGTATATTATATTATTAGAATTCATATCAGTTCTAGTTTTTGTACAGTTACAAATTAAATTCGTTTATTTTTTGCTTTCCGTCTATTAAGAAAATGCACACTATGCAATGTCCCATGGTGATTACGTTTCATATGCAATTGTGTGGACAACTGCAAAATTCAACTGAGCTCAAGAGCTGTTCCAAATGAACAGCTCACTTGTATGCGCTGAACGGCTCTGAGCCGCTCACCATGATGAGCTGATTTGCCCATCTCTACTATCGACCGACAAGTCAGTCTGCAGTCTGCGGGGGCTCTACTTCTTCTTCTTCAATGGCACTAACGTTCCTAGAGGAACTTCGCCGTCTCAACGTAGTATTACTTGCGTCATTTTTATTAGTACTTAGTTGAGATTTCTATGCCAAATAACACGCCTTGAATGCATTCTGAGTGGCAAGCTCTAGAATACGCGTGATCACAGTGCAAGTCGGAGGAAATTTATTTGACGAAAAATTCCCCCGACCAGAACGGGAATCGAACCCGAACACCCGGCATGTTAGTTATGACGCTAACCACTCGGCCACGGGAGCACAGGAGCACAGGAGCAGGGGCTCTAAATGTTGCCAAAACTGACAAAACCACCTCTAATCTGTAGCATACGCGTCGTTCAATTCGCGTTGACGGTGGGATGGTGTCGACATTTGGATACGACATTAGTTTGTACGAAGCCATCGAGCGTCCAACATTCGGGGTTGTTCGTAGCATCGTATAGCGCTGGCATAATCCGCGTTGACGGCATTGAGCTTCGTATTACGAAATGGGGGAGTAGGCATGACAATATGGGTTTGCAGAGAAAATGAACACACTTTCAAAATAAAAATTATGAATGAAAATTATTTTTCCCAAATCAAATTAGAACTCTATGTAAATGAAAATCACTTTTGAAGTAAAAAAGTAAGAAGAGTAGTAAAAAAATCTCGTACAAAAATTGTGTCTAAGGATAATTTTATATTATAATGATATGTTTTGGTGATAATACCTGAAAATTCATACAAAATAGTTTAAATTAGGGTCAGGACAACGTACTTCTAGGTCAATAATGCCAAGAAAAAAAAATTAATACAAATTTTAGCAATTTAAAACTGCCTTATGGCAGACTAATCTGATAGAGAATAGTTGGTCTCATACAAACTAATGTCGTATCCAAATGTCGACACCTAAGTGGTGCGGACTCAATCCACTTCATTTTCAAGCAAATTTATGGATTTTTTCAAGCGGTTTCTTGCAATAAATTCTCAGACCACCAGAGATGCCAGATTAACAGATATGTTTGTGAATTTACAGACATATCTGTAAAATACTTTTTATTTTTGTTGCAGACTTTTTGGATACAACAATATTTCACAGGTTTTTAAAAAATGAGAGGCTCTATTTATCACATCAAAGATATTTGACTGATCGTATTACATTTTTCCATAGTTTTAATACATAAGTTTTTATATTAGTTATGGCGTGTGTTTATATTTAGTTTTTATTTAGTCCGGCGTAACCACAGTGGTTATGTGCGCAAACTAGCGCCTAACTGCCCTTGTCACCACAGTGATTACGTGCGCAAAATAGGTCGCATTGCAGTGATGTTGTGAGCATAGTATCGCTCAGTGACCGACGACAGTACTTCAGTATCTTTTGCATTCTGTTGGTGTTTGGTTTGGTAACAATAAGTTGTATACGTCAGCGTTTTTCATGATTTCATAAGTGCTTTTGCCCTGAACTCATTGCAGACGAAACAGACAATACGATTCCTCACGATGAATGAAAAATTGCATTAAATGTATTTATACTATGCTTCAAAATTTCATGACAGTGAGGGAACAGAGTCGAGAACTTATGAGAACTATCGATGCGATTGGTACAACTTAACAGATTGTAATTTCCCGAGAATATCAAGAACAGCCGATGACAAACCAAGTAAACCGAATTAGCGCTGCCGCCGCCAAGCGAATCATTTTTAGCAAACGTACGGTGCAACATGTGCGTCGCTAATTTCCTTAAAAATGACTCTCCTAGAGGGGTATCTTTTGAGCAAACGACAATGAGTTGATTCTCAAAGCCTTAACCGTTTCGTTACGAGCGTCGTCTATAGACGACATCCGCGCGACGAGCTGTGTGTACGAGCGTCGTCTTTAGACGGCATGAAATTCATACTGCTCTTCGATCACACTAGCGCGACGTGCATACTTTTCGGCGCAATACTCCGTACAGGGGTAGCACTTCGGAGGAGCACACTGCCGTAATGAAAGGGTTAATTGAACATCTTTGAGTAATATTAAGATTGACTACATCCGAGCGAAAACGGAGACCGTTTTATCCCAGTCCTTGAGCATCCCTTTAATCTCGCACTGTTAGCCTATATCTATCTATATAAATGAAAATGGAAGGCCAAATCTGTTCGTAAGCGGGCCTCGAGGAAGGGATGATCTGATTTTAGCCTTCTTTATTTTGTTGTATTCGTCTCTTCCCGTAGATCAATATAGTGGAGAGCAAAATCGGAAAGTTTCCGGAAAACTCAGAAGGAATGTCGGAAAATTCGTAAAAATGAATTTCCATATGACCGTAAATTACATCATGATAAGCGTTTTTAGTCCATTCAATATTTGCGCTAGCGAAGTTGATCTTTGTTCGAAAGTGGAAATGGATTTTCAGGCAAAACAACGCATTCCTGTATCTTTTATCTATCTATATAAATAAAAATGGAAGGCTAAATGTGTTGCTTATCCCAAAATCCGATGAAGGAAAGGTCCCTTTTGAGCTGTCTTCATTTTATTGTATTTGGAGTATTCTGCCCACAGAACAATGTTATGATGAGAAAAAGTTTTGAAATTCGTTCTATAGAATTTATATCAAAACAATAATGATATGACATATACTACATATACTAGCTGACCCGGGACGAAGTTCGCCGGGTCAGCTGACCATAGTTTAGGCCCCAAACTTGATGTTTACAAAAATGTCCAATTAAACGTGTCGCATTACAGGTCTGTCCAATTTGCTAAATTTCGCATTAATTGTAAACTACTGTATATACAGCCATTTCATGCCAATAAAGTGGTTCTCAAGGGGAAAAATGATTTTTCGGACCACCGGTTAACTTCAAAAAATCATATCTCAAAAACAAAAAAAAATAGCATCCCTGAAATCTAGATATGTAATGTATAACATCCGCAGCTTTCAAGAAAAGTATAAAAAAATAGTCTAAAACCATAAAAATAATAAAAAAAACTACAATCGATAATTACGAAAACAAAATCCTTTTTTTCATTGCAATTTCAATATATTATATTTTAATGAAAAGCTAGCTCATTGGCTTCAATTAGATATGTCGATAATCTAAATCGGTTCAGTGATTCAAAATTTATAAATTTTTGAAAAAAGTCAGTTTTGGGAAAAACTGGGGAAAAATTATTTTTCGGACCACCCTAAAATGGAAATGGTGGAAAAAAGGGTCTAATGTTTCGCGATAAAGAACAAAACTACCACTTTTCATCGAAATGTGAGAACTACTATATCGGTTTGGCATGGAATGGCTGTATATATAAAAGATGTACATATACAAAATATACCATAATATACAAAAGACAATCTCACGTGCATCGCGATGTACAAAGTATCAATGAATCTGGAAAAAATAACGTTAAAAGATATTTCTACAGATCCGCACACTTTTACAGAAATTTCCACATTTTTAACAGACTTTCACATATTTTTACAGACTTTTTTTTAAAATCATCTGGCAACTCTTCGTTCCACTTTTCATCGAATGTTTTCAAATCGCAGGAGTAAACATGACTGTGGTGACTGTGACTTCGTTTGTTTTTATTTCATTCGAAGAAATATTATATCAGGGAAAGTGGACATTAAAAATGCGTTGCTCAGTGAAAGACTGCCCGAATACGAGTGAAAATGTTCGCGTTAGCTTTTATCGTATTCTTTCGGAAACGTATTTACAGACGCACTGGGTCGATTTTTGCGGAGACGACAAACTAGTTCCGAATGAGGATTCGCGTATCTGTGGAGTAAGTACGATGTTTGAATTATTGAAAACCAAAACTGTAGCAAACCTTTCATACACATTTTCAGGATTATTTTTATAGCGTCTTAATGCAGTGGACTGTAAAAATTGCTAGTTAATCCCGCTGCGCGATACCAAAGCAGCCTTTATGCGGATTGCCAAACGTTGAGAAACCAAATTCCCCCCGTGGGCGCGATGCAGACTGCCTTCATTGAAGTGATGCAGCGGGGATTTTCCATTCGCATGAAACTTCACATCACTGTGGCAGATTGAGGGACTCGTTTCATCGGAGACAAAACACAACACACGCCTAAACTATAACTATGTACATTGTATTTTACTTAATACTATAGAAATATACATGAAATTATACAGAGTTATAAATTATACAAGCACTTCAATTTCTTCTTAAATTCTGCTTCAAATTTGCTGCTGTTGCGTACACTCTGCTGTCTTTAATCGAACTGGTGT
Source organism: Toxorhynchites rutilus septentrionalis (assembly GCF_029784135.1). NCBI lineage: Eukaryota > Metazoa > Arthropoda > Insecta > Diptera > Culicidae > Toxorhynchites > Toxorhynchites rutilus. The sequence continues at coordinate 2,484,540 of NC_073745.1, read as the reverse complement.
GCTGTCCTTGTACAGCAAAAACTATCATCCAATCCGTTGGCGGAGCATGTTCGTTTCTTTTTGCAAGAGAGCTGTGGATTGCACTTTAGGGTCTGGCGTCGAGGGATTGCATCGCATGCATCTGTTCTCTCTTCAGTGTGCTTGTGACTGTACAATTTTGATAGAGATACATCGTTACATTTCAACCGGAAAAGAAACCACGAAGCGCAGATTGCTTTACCGTTATATTCATAACCAGTACTAGCGGATCATAATTACGCGGATTTCATTCGGCCAGCTTCACTAGCAAAACTGTTTTCACCGACGTTAGAAAAAATAGTACCCAAAACATTTCACTTTTGCTATGTATGTACGTATCAAATTCGCCAATGTCGAATTTCGCTCCCACGTTGAAATCTTGGAGTGAACTAAGTGTTATTCGTAGTTTGTTGATGATCGGTCAGGTCCTGATACCTTGCAATATGAGATTCTCTTTCAGAGATGCAATGGCCAATTAAACAATTGACGGAAAAATGAAGTTCGTTCATTTTATAAGTTTAATTATGTTTGCCTTTGATAACAATACCTCTTCTGTAGTGTTGATTATCATAAGAAAAATAACACTCCAAATCGTTGGATCTCTTTTGACATTTCAATTGGATCTTTTTTGACAGCCGTTTTGATTCAGTCCGCACTACCTAGGTCGACACCATTCCGCCGTCAACGCGAATACGCAGCTCAATGCCCCTCAACGCGGTTGTTTGAAGCTGACGTGATAGCCATGCAGAATAGCAAACCGCAGGGGTGGTCTGTCTAGCATCAAGAAGTTGAAGACGTATGCCGGATGTGTCATCAAGCATTCAGGAGCACGAGCATTCAGATACGTGTATTTCGCCAATAAAATAGTTCAAGTGCCATTTATGTAAGCGTACCTTAATAGAAAAACATATAACTGTATAACATTTAAAGATAGTATAACAGTATAAAGTTTACGCTTGAATAAAAACTTGGGACAGGGATGCCTGGTGTGAAGATATGTTCTCACTTGACGTTCTTTGGAACCATTTGAAAGCACGTGAAGTCTTTTGCGCCTTTTTTTCCATAGAATTTGAGCAAAAACATGAAAAGAAAGTAAATCAACCAATGCTTTTATCTTTCCTATTCCTTTCGAGTTGTGATTGATGCAATATTGTTTGAAAATTAAGCTATGATTCTTTGCAATTATAATTATATATGATTGTGCAGCCATGTGCGGTAATGATATATTTGAAAAAATCTTCTGGCATCCCTGCAACGCAATTGCTCTGGCTGTTGCGTATAGTTTACCGGTTCTGCCAACATTTCTGTCAATCAACAAAAAGGTGTTTATGTTTATTATTCTAGCTGTTCGCAAAATATTTTATCTATAAACTGAACATTTTCCGTTGACGAAGGGTATCACCCGAATATTCGAGGTTATTCTGCGATGAAAACCAACGAAATGCTTACTCATAAGCAATTTAAAGTCGGCGAACAGCTAGAAAAAGAATCAGAAAATGAGCAAAATAAATATCTAGCAAAAACAGCCTCGACAGGATCTAGCGTAAACAAGGAGTCGTCCATCATAACGCCACTCGAGGTGAGATTTTGCAATTGCTTGAATACAGTCGCAATTCACTAGCAAACATTCATTTTTACAGTCTGGTAAAGTTGACGAAGGTGATGACAAACTTGTAGTCGGCGCAGAATACCTGGTTCAACGACAAGATAGTTCTTGGCATCCGGCTCAAATAATTCAAAGCAGACAGAATCCATTCGACCCTAAACAGCTTGAATACTACATCCATTACGAAGGACTAAATAGAAGATTAGATCAATGGGTTGCCAGGGATCGCATTTCAACTGCAGTTACTGATGCAGACAAAAAGAGTTCCGGTACTCCTCTCGCACATGACTACAATGGCAAGAGTCCACTAGTCAGCTCAACTGGAACCGCTAAAGATTCCCCTAAAGTCGGAAAACCTAATGGAGATGTGGATATGGTTGTGGATGGTGATCCGGACAGGAAGATTACGCGCAATCAAAAAAGACGCCACGACGAAATCAATCATGTGCAGAAGACATACGCCGATATGGATCCAACAACTGCTGCTCTGGAAAAAGAACATGAAGCTATCACCAAGGTTAAGTACATTGACAAGCTCAGATTCGGTAAATATGAAATCGATACCTGGTATTTTTCGCCATATCCTGAAGAATACGGTAAAGTTGGCACTTTATACGTATGCGAGTATTGTTTACGATATATGCGCCTGGCAAAAACACTCCGCCACCATAAGGCAACTTGCACCAGGCGCCAACCGCCAGGTAATGAAATTTATCGAAAAGGGACTGTTTCCGTTTTTGAAATTGATGGTAAGGAACATCGGTTCTATTGTCAAACACTTTGTCTTATGGCCAAATTATTCTTGGATCATAAAACCCTGTATTACGATGTTGACCCTTTCTTTTTCTACGTGCTATGTGAAATCGACAAAGAAGGTCAACACATCGTTGGGTACTTTTCCAAAGAAAAGGAGTCGCCCGAAGGTAACAATGTAGCGTGTATTTTGATTCTCCCACCATACCAGCGTAAAGGCTACGGGAAGCTACTAATCGCATTCAGCTATGAGCTTTCTCGTCGCGAGGGCGTAATTGGAAGTCCAGAAAAGCCTTTGTCTGATCTCGGACGGCTCAGTTACAGAAGCTATTGGGCGTATACTCTATTAGAACTGATGAAGGATTACCGTACAACAACGATAAAGGAACTAAGTGAACTTTCTGGTATCATCCCGGACGATATTATCTACACGTTGCAGACAATGAAAATGGTAAAGTATTGGAAAGGGCAGCATGTAATTTGCGTTACCGCGAAAGCAGTTCTAGAGCACCTACAATTACCGCAGTTTAAAAAACCGAAATTGATGATTGATCCAGCGTATCTCAAATGGAACCCACAAAAACGGACAGTCCCAGTTAAACAGGTGAAAAAGGCTTAAAGTTAGTCACAAGATTGTTTCTTTTTTTATTTGTTCCATTTCGGCACATTATATCTGATCATCGGATTTTACATTTGTAAATACATAATTGAAGCATATACAATATTTTATGAATCTAATAGAAATTGGAAGAACTTCCATTGCGGTTAGTTGCGTGCATGGGCTATGTGATCAACTACGGCACTAAAGTTCTTGAATATACCGCTTACCTTGGGGAGATTGTCTTTTTCGTAAAGTTCCGGTTGATATTTACCAGTTTCGACGAGGAAACCTCGCATACCAATTGCCATTGCTCCTAGGCAGTCATCATTTGGATCCTTGAATCACAAGTCAATGAGTGTTCAAAATGAAAAGAATGAACCTACTCACATCACCAATCATGATGCAATCCTCAGCCTTTATATTTGGTGGTAAAGCCGATCTGAAGAAATACTCGTTGGGTTTCCCAATACATATACTTTTAATGCCGCTACTGTACTCTAACCCCTTCACAAAACACCCAGGGCCAACCGAAATCCCTTCCGTGGTTTTATAGAACTTGCCCTCGTGAATGGCTATCAGCGATGCTGTTCCTTTGCTTTGGTGTAATATCCTGAAGGCCTCATTGATGTATTCATAAGAAAATTTCTCCGGGGCTAAACCAATAACCACAGCGTTGTGCTGCTCTGATGTATCGTTCGGTGGAAAATCTTTCCGAGCATCGTCAGTTACTATGTAGTACGGATGCAGTTCCTTGCTTTGGACGTAATTAGATGCCGCAGTGAGTGAGCTGAAGATCTCAGATTGTTCCAGTTGAAATCCAATTTTTATTAGCCTAGCGTGTAGCGAGGACACACTCTCCTTCGTCGTGTTGGTGACAAATTTAACCATTACTCCTAGGTTTCGAAGTCTGTAATATTTATGAAATACAGAATATTTGGCAATTATTTATTATAAGGCAACTTTTTAAGCGCATCCACAGCCCCTTCCGTCGGTTGATCCTCTATGTGTAATGTTCCACTCAGATCAATTAGAGCAACTTTAATCGGAGCCATCTGCTGCGATGTCATATTTTTTCGACACTTTACTGAATTTCGAGGATAGTGTTTGAATAATTGGAAAAAAATAGAGACTGATGTGTTTACAGCTGATATTCGCAGCATTTTGACAGCCGATTGCTCCAAAGGAGTTGTTATATTATAGGGGAATGTTGGGTTTGCTGTTCACTTTAATTATTACTGACTACTATTAGAGCTTTGTATAAACAATGAGGGGAAAAACCCGTTTGTTAAGAAAGTGAAATTTGATATGAAAAAATATTACCATTCAAAATGCATTCTAGGTCTCACACGAGTGATTCAAATTATTTTCTTTTTAATTTGATAAGGCGTCGTGCACAAATTACGTAACGTTAAAAATCCGGATTTTGGACCCCCCCCCCTACGTAACGCAATTTCCTATCTCTAATACACAGAAAGTAACGCAACATCGACCCCCCTTTATCGCGTTACGTAATTTGTGCACGACGCCTAATTGCATTTCCAGGTTTTCAATGTACCGGAATTTCTCTTGCTATCGACAATAGCATCTTGATTGCAACCAGCTCCATTGTTAAATCAAGGATTGCTTCTACAATCTCATCTAACAACAATGAGCCATTTAAAAATGGCAACCAGCGGCATGATAAATCGAAGTTTGTTCAACGAAGTTAGTTGCTATCAGTCCATTATAGAATGAAACCCTCTTGTTGAAAGGAATTGTTTCAGCTGTTCGTAATGTAAATTTAGGGCCCTATAATAGATATCGAGTCGATCAGAATTTCGTTAGCTTTAACTATTATGCATACCGAGCAGAGATGCCAGGTTCGAAGACATTTGACTTACTGTGAAGACCTTTAGAAGACATTATGAAATATATGAAAATATTTCAGTATTATAACGTACGTGGGTTTTCGATATATTAGAGTCCGTGCACAAATTACGTAACGCGATAAGGGGGGGGCGAGGTTGCGTTACATTCTGTGTATTAGAGATAGTAAATTGCGTTACGTAGGGGTTCCAAAATCCGGATTTTTAGCGTTACGTAATTTGTGCATGACGCCTTATTTCCATGAAATTCTAACTATTGGCCGAAAATATCGGCAAAAGAAGTTGGGCTTTTGTCTCAGTTACATTTGCTCGCTTTCTTAATCAGTGTCACTTGTTTACTATTATTCTTAGTAATCAACGGAGACTTTTGAATCGGGGTTATTCCTTTTTCAAAGCAATAGAATGAATTCAACAATAAAGCGGCTTTTACTTCTGGAGATCTTCAAGCGGTCTATACTATACAATAGATTCTAGGTTAATCTTTCAAACGATCGCTTTACAAATCGAAGGTTTCCCGGTTACATACCGTTTCAATAAGTAGTTTTATGGATATGAGTTGAGTTACAACCAAAACTTTAAAGCTGAAATAAACAAATTGAGTTTTCACAGTTCCATTTTTGTAGATGAACTGGGGCTATATTCACTCAATCAATCAAGCCAATTATCATTTCTAAACTCATAAAATTTAGTTCGCAGTTACGCAATATATTCTTTCTTCACATTTATTGAAATAAACTTCAAAACCTCAGGGTAAATTTTATGAAATAACAATACCAATTATAATAAACATTGAATACGTTATCAAACTTTGTTCAAAAGTAAGTTATGAATTTTAGTATCCTCCGATATGATTGTGAAGCCATTTGAAGACATTTTTTCGTACCATGTGAAGACATTTGGAAAAATCATCTGGCATCCCTGATACCGAGCAAGTCGATAGAAACTGTCAGAATATTTCGAGTTGGTTGGTTTGCTTGTTGCATATCTTCAGAGCATTATATTTTTTTGGTTTGCGTTCCTGATGTTTCCTTTCGGGAAACGTTTCAGCAACACTTAAATATATGCAACTCAATATATGCAAACTCAATAATATGCAAACTCAATAAGGCGTCGTGCACAAATTACGTAACGCTAAAAATCCAGATTTTGGACCCCCTCCCCCCTAAGTAACGCAATTTCTTATCTCTAATACCAGCCGTATGGCACGATTATCGCTATCTCACTCTATCTACCGTCACCGCGCATCTCACTATCACTCTGCTGAAAAAGTTCATCATAGACATCACGATATGTCAGATGGTGGTAAATTGGTAATTCGCGAAGACAGTGGCAAGGCGTCGACGTCTGGTGGCGACTTCAAACTAGGGCCAAAATTGGGGCCAAAACTCGTTAGTGTAATCTCTATCAGATTAGAAGACACGAAGTCGGTTTTTAAATTTTGAAATTTGAATGAAAATTTTCGCATCATTTTATTTAATTACTTGAAACACGTATTTCTGGCTTTCATTCAACCATATGGCTATACAATTCCAACATTGTTACTGATTGTTTTCATTATAAAATAAAGTTGTCTTCATAAACAATTTTCTTATGAGACTTTTTACCCACCTGCAAACAAAAATGTTTTTAATTTGAATAGAGTACTAAGTTGATATAGAAAAGCCAATTTTCATTCATAATTTTGTATTTTGGAAACGTTCATTCCAACTGAAAATCAGCCATTCTTTGACGCTCCCCTAAACTCGTAAACGAAGCTCAATGCCGTCAACGCGGATCGCTGTTTTAAAGAAAACAAATACTTTTGGCGTTTGAGATGTTGGCACCAAAAAAATGGCGGGGCCATACAGCTGTCTAATACCCATAAACGAGTAACGCAACCGATGGAACACAGGTTTGTTTGCAAAAGGCCGCCGCTTCCGACGGCGGGTCGGCGGCCGACTCGGATTGTGTCACTTCCTTATCCTCGATTGATGGGGTCTACGTCCCCATTACGTTGACCTCAGAATAAATTTAATTAAGAAAAACCAATTCATAATGAAAATTGCGCTCCGGTGGCGTTTATACTTAAGTACCCCAAATCCCAAATACGCATTTTCGTAGCACTAAAAAATGACAAAACACTGCATACAACAAGCCAACAACAATACAAATAATATTTGAATGCCAGTGCGAACAATAATAGTGCTATCTATTGTATTTCTGCTCCGGTGACGCTAATACGAAAGTACCGAATTTTGCTCGTTATTTTACTATTATAGACACCAGGCAAAACGACAATATCGATCTATTGAAAACTATCGGTGCAATTGTCTGAATTTTTCGAGCTGTTCGGTTTGCCTGTTGCATATCTTCAGAGAATTATGTTGTTTTGGTTTGTGTCTCTGATATCCTTTGAAAAATATTCCTGAGACGCTTAAATATATACAATTGCAACACATGAAATTCGAGCTCGGTAAGAACGAACGTGATGAATTATAGAGGTTTTAAACTTTTCAGTTCATTCGCCTCTATAGCTCGGTAAGAGGTTATCTTGATTTACAAAATACGAAATTTTGCTCGGTGTGATAGTGATAGCGATTGTAGCGACTTTTTCAACTCGGAAAATTCTGAAAATTGCATCGAAAGCTATCACTCGGGTGATGCTAATGACTTGCTCGGTATCTATAATAGTAAAATACAGCCATTCCATGCCAAACCGGTATATCGGTTGTCAGATTTTCGTCAAAAGTGGTAATTTTGTTCAAAAGTGGTGTTTTGTTCCAAAACATTAGACCCGTATTTTTTATTTCTTTATTAGGGTGCTAATTTCCATTTTAGGGTGGTCCGAAAAATCTATCTTTCCACTTTTTCCCAAAAATGACTTTTTTCAAAACTTTGAAACCACTGAGTAGATTCAGATGATCGACAAATCAAATTGAAGCTAACGAGCTAGCCTTTCATTAAAAATACGCCTTTGCAAAATATTTGTGTTTTCGTTTTTACAATTATAGATTGAGTTAGTTTTTCATAGTTTTCTCGGTTAAAGATAGAGAGCGCTGCATATTTTTTCTGGAAAGCTGAGGATTTTTTACATAACATATGTCGATATCAGAGGTGCCATATTTTGCAAATTTAACATGTTTTAACAATCAAATCTTCCCGCAAGTGCAATATTTTTTAAAGAAGGTTAGCTTATTGGCTTCAATTTGATATGTCGATCATCTAAAGGTGGAAACAGAATGCCGCGTTGTGCGTTGCTTCTCATCAGCTGTCATTGCTTGCGTTTTGTACTAAAATATTCGCCCGACGCAGTCTGTTGATTTGCAGTCACAATCTAGCATTCGCGTCACCACTTGTCATGTAAACAAAAAAAATAATAAAAGTCGTATGAAAATCTTGTTGTGTCCAGGGATCAGTTGAATGTTTTTAAAAACAACACATTGACATATCCGACATATTGAGCTTCGTTTACTAGTTTAGGAGAGCGTGAAAGAATAGCTGATTCGCAGTCGGAATGAACATGTTTTCAAAATTAAATTATGAATGAAATTAGCTTTTCCATATCAAACTGGTATTCTATTTAAATGAAAAACATTTTTGTTTGCAGGTGCTGAAAAAGTCTCATATGAAAATTATTTATGAAGACAACTCTATATTATGATGAAAAAATTCAGCAACAATGTTGGAATTGTTTAGCCATATGGTTGAATGAAAGTCAGAAACACGTGTTTCAAGTAATCAAATAACATGATGTGAAAATTTTCATTCAAATTTTAGAATTTAAAAACCGGCTTCGTGTCTTCTAATCTGATAGAGATTACACTAACGAGTTCGGGACCCAAATTATGGCCCTAATTTGAAGTTGCCACCAGACGTCGACACCATACCACTGTCATCGCGAATTCGGCGCAAGCAGTTTAGAATAAAAGTTAGCGTTTAGTACAACGATGCTAATGACGCAACCCATTATTGTGTTCGACTAAATTGAAACACTCATATTTAAAATGAAGTGTCAAAGCACAATTGTCGCAACGCGACGCATAGCGCGGCATTCTGTTTCCACCTTAAGTCGGTTCAGATATTCGAATGTTATGAGTTTTCGCGAAAAGTCATCTATATATATATATATATAAAAATGGATTTCTGTCTGTCTGTCTGTCTGATTTTTATGGACTCGGAAACTACTGAACCGATCAACATGAAAATTGGTATGTAGGGGTTTTTGGGCCCGGGGAAGATTTTCGTGATAGTTTGAGACCCCTTCCCCCTCTCTAAGGAGGGGCTGCCATACAAATGAAACATAAATTTCCACATTACTCGGGAGTTAATCAAGTAAATGAAACCAAATCAGGCATATTGAGGTTTCAGGGTGCAATAAATGTTTCTAAGGTGGTTAGACTCTCCACCCCCCTCTCTAAGGGGGTGCTGCCATACAAATGAAACACAAATTTCTGCATTACTCGAGAATTATTCAAGCAAATGGAACCAAATTAGGCATATTGAGGTTTTAGGATGCAATAAATGTTTCTATGGTAGTTAGACTCTCCACCCTCCTCTCTAAGGGGGGGCTACCATACAAATGAAACACAAATTTCTGCATTACTTGGGAATTAATCATGCAAATGGAACCAAATTTTGCAATTGTAGGTTTTAGGGTGCAACAAATGATTCTATGGTGGTTAGATACTCCTATCCCTCTCTTAGGTGGGATTGCCGTTCAAATGAAACACAAATTTCTGCATTACTCGAGAATTAATTAAGCAAATGAAACCAAGTTTGGCATGTGGAGGTTTTAGGGTGTAATAACTGTTTTTACGGTTAGATACTCCTTCCTCTTCCAAAAAAATATTACACATATTTCAACCAAACATGACAATTGAAAATTTTCGGAAAACTGGAGGAAAAAGGGAAAATTCGGAAAATTAAATTCCCATATGTTCTACAATTACATAGTGACAAGTGCTGTTAGTCCATTTGATGTTTGCGCTAGCGAAATTGATCTTTGTTCGAAACTGGAAATGGATTTTAATATGATGAAACGCACTCCTATATCTTCTTCTATCTATACCAAAAATAGGATCGTCGGATGTGTTGATAAGAGCAGAGCTCGAGGAAGGAATATATTTTCTGTATAAAACATTCCATGTAACGGAGAAACATGTTATTTGCAAGTGGTTGAAAAATCTTGAGCGAGAATTATGTCTGAAAATAATCTGATATTATAATGATGAGTTTTGTTAGAAATACTAGGAATTTTATAGTAAAAGGTGAATTCAACGGGGTCGAATAAAAGATCAGTCAATGAACAATTCTGCGATTGGACCCATGAACTTGCTCATAGTAAGAAAACGTGAATGTTTGAAGGTATTGATAACAAAAAACTAATTTTGGGCGGGACGAAGTTTGCCGGGTCAGCTAGTTTTTGAATAAAGGGGGAATAATGATCTTTCGAACCACCGGTTAACTTTGAAAAATCATATCCCAAAAACGAAAAAATAGCAATAGCATTTTACATAACATATCTCGGTTTCAGAAATCGAGATATGTTATGTAAAAAATCCTCTTTCCAGAAAAAATATAAAAAAATATAGCGCCTCTAGTCCATAGCCATGAAAACATTAAAAAACGACTACAATCAATAATTACGAAAATGAAATCCATTGCTTTTGCAAGTTCAATGTTTTTTCATAAAAACATTGGCTTTAATTCGATATACCGATCATCTAAATCGGTTCAATGGTTCAATAATTACGAATTTTTAAAGAAAGTCATATTAGGGAAAAAAGGAAAAACGTTGATTTTTCGGACCACCCTAAAATGGGAAAGGTCTCTAGAGGCGAATGAATTGTAAAGTTTAAAGCCTCTCAAAAACAAATAATGGAAGAATGGAAATGGTCACCCTAGCGAAAATATAAAAAAATACGGATCTAATGTTTTGCGATAAAGAACAAAATTACCACTTTTGGCAAAAATATATCGGTTTGACATAGAATGGAATGTATGGGAAAAAATCGACCCTAAAATTTCAAAAAGTTACCCTATACAAAATGTTAACCACCACGAAAAAACACCCTATGATGAATTTCAGCTCAATCGGACTTCAGGGAGAGTGGCGCAAAGCGGTCAAAATTTGAGTTTTTTGAAAATCGAAAAATTAGAGGAAATCGGGGTTTTCGAAAAAAATGCCAAATGTCTTAGAATTGCATGAAACGTCGCGAAACCTGAATGCGACATTTACCCGAATGCAACAAATTTTATTATTGCAACATTTACCCGAATGAAGAAGGAAAAATTCCGACAAATCAGATTATGTGTTTTGTCGAAGCTCTTGTTACGCAGTTACGAAGTAAAGTGAGAAATTGTAATGAGGACATTCGAAAAAGACGTTGAAGACTTCGCCGTGTATTTTTTTGAAATTAGTATAGGCACAATTGACTTGCCGTCTTCTTTCCTTTCCGTATTGTTCTTCAAGGCCAAGAGATCATGCAGAAATGAGCATGGGTTATGGAATTTAGAATTAAGCAGGTAACTTTAACATAAAAAATTTGAATGAAAATGTAAAAAAAATTATGACAACAAAAATGGTACTTACGTATTTACCACCGTAGCACAGTTTTTATCATGAATTTATTATTTCGTGATGAAATTGATTCTGATTATTTATTCCTGTATTCCACCGATTGCCCGGTTTATTTGAAACATAGAAGACGATGCTTTAGTCAATTATGTCATGCATTTTGATTGCCTGGTTGCAAACGTGATGCACCAGATAATCGTATGCCTAATTAGAAGATCGTCTCCTATGTTTCAAACTAATCGGACAATCGGTGGAACACAGGTTCGCTTGCGAGAGGCCTTGATGCCGCCTTGGTTCCTTGTCCTCGTTAGATGGAAATTTCGACTCCATTACAGTGATCTCAGAATTAATTTCGTAGCTAAGAAATAATTTCATAATCAAAATTGCACTTCAGGGCCGTAATACGTATGTACCAAAATTGGCAGCTCTCTTTGAAGTAAACGGGCTGCGTCATCCATATGAATGGTCAAACTTCTTATTACGTTATGCGTTACGTTTAACTGCATTCTTTCACTTTTCATTATTTCAAAAGGATTTTATTCAACGCCACTACTTCTCAAACTGCACTACCCACGAAAAATACTTTTTGAATGGAGATGAACGTACGAGACAAATATGATCTTTATATAACACTGATCAGAAATAAATACACAAATACTTCCTAATAATACAATTTGCGCATTCGGGTAGATGTTACATTCGGATAATTGTTAAATTCGAGTAATCGTCGCATTCGGGTAAATGTTACATTCGGTAACTGTCACATTCGGGCAACTGATGCATTCGGGTAAATGTCGCATTCGGGTAAGTGTTAGTTCTGGTAGATGTTACATTCGGGTAGCTGTCGCATTCGGGTATTTGTTACATTCGGGTGAGTGGCTTTTGGGTACACTGGAGAAATAGTTTAGTAAAAGCAGCTACCAAATCTTTAGTAGCAAAAACATTGGTAAAATATACACATTTTTTGTAAATATTACTAAAATTGCGTAAAAAAGATGTCAGACGCAATGAATGTTTCTACCAGGAATTCGTATATTTTACTTCATACCATTAGTAAGTTTGTTTTTATTGTCATACCTAACAACTGTGATGTGCGCACTTCGCAATCGCCATTTGTCTTTTGGAGACGAAGCGATTTGGAGGTAAGCACTTTGTTTTTATTGAATTCAATTATGTATTCATCCCCCCGAGAATTTGTTTTCATATTTTCGGCGGGGAAAATATCACAAGAAATTTTGATTCATATTAACATAATTGACCTAATACCATATTTTGTTTTTTTAGTTGGCCTTAAAATTATATGCAGTACAATCATTCATCATAAACAAATCGGAGATAAGTATTCGTTTTTTTACATCATTACATCAGTCACCTCGATCGGGAAACTGTTTTTATATTCCCGCCAAGGATAAACATCAGTTATATTCTATACATTACAACACTATTAACCTTTTTCCTTGTCTTTACAGCTGGCATGATCCCAGACTCGTAATACTTGTTTACCAAAAACCATCCAAGCTATGGGACTGAAGGTAACGGCGAGTTGGAATCTTTCTTCAACACATCATCGACGGTAAAAAAATTAAGGTGAACATACATAATTTATTGCATATTTAATATCATTAACATATGTATTTCTTTTCTTCATAGGGACACGAGAGAACAAAATACGGATGAAACGTGCTAATTCTACCGCCACTCTGCTAATCAGCTGCTAATCAGCTAATGCAAATCAGAGCGATGCAGCAGGAAGAGGAACGGGAACTTGCTCGGGAACTTGCTTTGGAAATGCTCATGAAATTGAGGTGGTTGAGGCTGCGATTAAAATTTGCCTCTTGTACGCAGTTTATAGAATGATTTCAACGAGAATTATTGGTGTTGTTTATAGAATAAGTTATTAGTATAATGTATTCTAAGTATGTAGAATTAAACGCAATCAAATACAATTTTTTAAATTAAAAATAATTATTAAAAAATATTGTCATTATCCCTGATGATTACCTCTCACAAATATGAAGCAAAATTTTCACTGTTATTGCACCAATGTTGGACCAACAATTTGTAGTTTGTTTGACATATGTGCCTACCATTCTTTTTTTGTAACATGTACCAATGATTAGTAGGGTAGAAAATGACTAGAGAATTGGTAACATGTACCAAAAAATTCGTCATATTTACTAAATTTTCCTCTCAGTGTAGATGTGACACAATCATAGCCCACACGTCATTCAAGTACCACATCTATCGAGATGAAAAATAGAAGGTGGGAAGATTCACGGGTTTTGCTTGTAATAAACTTTGATTGTAGTAGTAGCCAGGAAGATAAGAAGTTCACATATCAGGCATAACAGTCAGTTACTCAAATGGTACAAAATTGAATGTGTCAACGAATAACGTTGAAAGAGGATATACAGAAAATAATTACATATTTCCAAAAAATATTTTTCGCGTTACATTCATCATTTGAAAAATAAACAGAACATGTCACGAACCAAAATGTTTCATTTTTGTTATTTCTTCTTATATCAGAATTAGTATTCTAATTTTTACTATGTTTGGATTTTAGAGCATCTTCATGGCAGTTTATCTCTTGTTAGCAATTGTAATTCCTTTTCCCACAATTAGGGTGCTGAACACTTAATTCGTCTAAAACTAGGACGGAAGCAGAAAACTTTTCGTCTCAATTTAGGTCATATGGAGTCTATTCAATTTATTTTTCAAGTGCATTTTACGCGGAAAAAACTTGCTACTTTTTTCTCATGCGCTGTAAAATGTTTTCCGCCAAAGGAAAAAACGATTTTGTAACTCTGACTTTGTTCATTTACGTTTTTGGTCGATGTAACGAGAAGTAAAATAAGATTGAAATAAAGTTTAGAACACCTCAACAGTTTCAGTTTCTGCTAAAATTTCAGTTGGGCCCCTATGATTTTGAACGCTAGTGATTTAAGAAAAAATACTAATTTGTTCATTTCATCTGCTTATTTTTACTTTTAATAACAACACTTTTCCTATGTAGTGGACTATTATAAGAAAAGTAACATACATAAACAAAATCTGTGACGTGACAGATTTAAAAATCTTCCCACCTTTCATTTTCCATCTCGCACATCTATCACGGTGGCGGCAAGGCAGCGGAACAAGGCGTCGGTTTCGTAGTGCTAAGAAAGCAGAAGAATGAAGTTATCCAGTCTCATTTGTACTTCTACAAAAAAAGGCCATCAACTGTAGCCAACTGTAGCAAGTATCAAAAGAACACGTTGCTCAATTCTGCATACAAAGTGGAATACAACCTGCAGACTTATCATCTGTTTGTGGTGTCGTACGACAAAGTACTAGAGATGTGCCATCCGCTCATGAGCTGTTCCGAAGAATCGACTCTTTGAAGTGAGTTGACGCGGAACAGCTCGCAAAAAAAATCAAACAGCTCTTCAGCTCACTTTGATGATGATGAAGGAGAGAAAAGAGCTGTAGAATTGAAGAGAGTGTGTGAGCTGTAAGATTCAAATGAACTGACCGTCTCTCGCTCTTCGTGTTAAGACATCAGTTTAGTTTCATTTGTCCCTCGTCTTTTCAACTGTTATATTCGCGTTGACGGCATTGAGCTTTGTTTACCAGTTTAGGGGGCGCCAAAAATAATAATTGGCTCTCAGGCAGAATGAACACGTTTTTAAAATTCAAATTATTAATGAAAATTAACTGCTGTGTATCAAATGAGTATTCTATTTCAATGAAAAACACTTTGTTTGCAGGCGGTGCAAAAATCTCATAAGATTTTTTTTGACGTAGGACTACGTCTAACCGGAAGATATAGGGGGTGAAATGGAAATCTAGGCACTGAACAAGTAGGAAAAAAATGCAAGATTTGGAACGCTTATAACTCGAGCATTTCTCAATAGATCGCAAAGGTTTTTGCATCAATTGATAGGAAATATATCTACGCATCCATCATAACGAATAACATTAAATTTTTCTTGAGATAAATAATTGAATAATTGTGAAATATCAAGCATTGTCAAAATGCACTATGTGCCCATTTTTGATTGGTCCATTTTGTGCTCCACAAATCGTACCGACCAAAACGGGCAACCAGAGCAGCAGCGAAATAGAATGAAGCACGATTGGGAAGGAAAAAGAAAAAAAATGAACGAAACATTGGTCGCAGTCTCACACATGCGTAACTCTCGAGTCAGCCAGTCAGCTTAAAAATCCCCGCTCCGCTGCCGTAACGATCATTCTTTGTGTGGACACCGACTGGACAACATCGTTGCTGGACGAGCTGGACGGCGAGGGATCGAGTGCCTTTCTCAAGGCAAGAGGGCGGAGGTGGTAGCGCTGTAGTAGAGTAATAGAGTAGAGTAGAGTTTTCAAAGGGCCTTTCTCAAGGCTAGAGACGAATGAACTGCAAAAGTTTAAAGTCTCTATAATACAATACCTTCCTTCCTTCCGTAACGATCATTCTCATTCAAACCGTACACCACATCAGTTCGCATCACAACACATCAACAAACCAACCCAAGCAGCCATGTCTGGACATGGATAAGGAGGAAAAGTGAAGGGAAAGGCAAAATCCCGCTCGAACCGTGTTGGTCTGGAGTTTCCCGCAAGGGTAGCTAGGCCGAGCGCGTTAGTACCAGTGCACCAGTCCACCTAGCCGGCGTTATATAGTTTCGGCCGCCGAAGTGATCGAGTTAGCTGGCAAAGCTGCTCGCGACGATAAGAAAACCCGCATTCGGAACAGAACACATTCGGTTCGGTGGACATCAAGACAACAACAGGCAGTTGCAGCGAGTGGCGAGTGGCAAACGCAATCGCAAAACGGCATCAGGTAGCAGAAGAAAAAAGTTTGTTCTTTATACAAACTGCTTTGGTGGCAAATCCAGAACAAGGCGGCATCGAGGGCGTTCGAAATGGTTTTTTTTCAAAACCACGAGTACTAAGTTTTCTAAATTGGAACCATTCCATAAAACAAGGCGCTTTTCAGGGCCATTAAACCTTCCAAAAAAGTGTTTAGGAAATACAGTTCAATGCTTTCTAAAACAATATCCAAAATAATAATAAAACTCAAATTGATTTTTTCATAATTTGAATTTGCCAGTTGTTATGAGCTTTTTGATTTTCACCAATTCTTAAATTGCTTCTAGATTGAAAGTACAGTAATTTACACTTATCTCGACATTTAGCTAATTGGACGGACATGTAATGCGACATATTTAGTTGGAAATTTTTGTAAACATAGAGTTCGGGGTCCAAATTATGACCCCACATTGAAAGTCGACACTGTACCACTGTCATCGCAAATGTTCAATTACAGGTTAAAATTACCTCCAATCCGATACTGAGTGGTGGTAATGCTACGTGCCATTGAATGTAATTTACTGTAAAATATGTCACAAGCTGGATGGGAAGAAATTTTCCAACTGTGAAAGCTGTGGCGAGTGGCAAATGCAATCGCTAAACATAAAGGTTTTTACCGAACAAGATGGGGATATCGAGTGATAACAAAACAATAAACTCTTTAGATTGAAGATAATTTTGTGATCCTGAAAAGGACCCTTTTTAGCCTGCATGTGAATCCAACGAGCGAACAAATCGTAATGAATGTATTTTTTTGCCATCGCACACTTTTAACGCTCATTCGTTCGTCTCGTTGGACTCGCCCCTCTGGCTGAGTCTGCCGATTTTTCTCTATCCTGTGAGTGTGTACCGCTAAAGTATAAAACACGCGGACCCCAAAAAAATATCTTATTTTCTTTCAAACCGTAAACCCGTGTGGTGGTACGGCATCGGTATCGTGGACGTAAAAAGGAGGACAAGTTAAGGGAAAGGCAAAGTCTCACTCGAACCGTGCAGGTCTCCAGTTCCCTGTTGGTCGCATTCACTGATTGCTCCGCAAGGGTAACTAGACCGAACGGATTGGTGCCGGAGCACCAGTATACCTAACAGCGATTATAGAGTTTCGGCCGTCGGAGTGCTCGAGTTGGCTTGCAAAGCTGCTCACGACAATCAGAAAACCCGCATCAAGAACAAAGCAGCTTCGGTTCGGCGCTCATCAAGGCAACAATTAGTTTCAGTGAGTGGCAAAGTGTTTCTCCGGCACATCGCATTAAATGTAATTTACTGAACAACATGTCACAAGCTGGATGGGAAGAAATTTTCCAACTGTGAAAGCTGTGGCGAGTGGCAAACGCAATAGCTAAACAGGAAGGTTTAACCGAAAAAGATGGAAATATCGAGTGATAACAAAAACACAACACCAAAGGTTCTTTTCAGAACCATCAACATATTCATAAAGAGTAAACAGTAAACTAATCCATTTTTCAGGTAGATAGGTAGGTATTCACGTAGGAGAAGAAAATAAAACAATATATTTAAAATATATATTTAACAAAAGCTGTCCCCTTTGTATAGTCCTACGTCACTCCGGTTATGTCCCCGACATTACCCACCCGTCTTTTTTTTGAAGAAAACTTTCTATTGTAATGTAAAGCCTCAGTAAAAATGTCGGAAATGTTGTACTCGCCGAGTCTGTTGTAAATAATAGTCTGGAATACGTGTTTCAAGTAATTAATAATATGGTGTGAAAAATTTCATTTGAATTTTAACATTTTCAAACTGGCTTCGTGGCTATCGAGTTTGGGACCCAAATTGAAAGTCGGCACTGACAACTGAGCTGAAGAGCTGTTCATAAAGAACAGCTCATTTAGATGAGCTGATATGATCAGAGCTGTTCATCATGATGAGCTGATTTACACACCTCTACAAAGTACGTAGAATAGAAGGTAAGGGATATTTCCTGTGTATACACACGGAGAGCGCATGTGTTACAAACACAACGAAGTTAGTAATAACAAATCCTCAATTAGTTCGCAGTTCTGAAGTTTTTTTTAAATATTTCTCGATTTTAAAAGTTCCAAAAATTCTGAAAAGAGACAAAATCGCAAGTCGTGCCGAAGGTAAACACGATAATGTACCGCTTTTTCAGTGCAAGTAAGTTTTTATGTGGTTTTTTATCGATTTCATACTGAACAGGTTTTGTTTACTACAGCGAAATGTTGAAGTACCACGTCCCGCGATGCCGGAACAGAATAATTTCGAATGAGATAAACTAATCGGAGATGTTTTCCGCTATCCAATGCATTCGCTCCTTGGATCGGGAACGGGAACGACACTGCTTCGATATAACCTCTCAACACATTTGTTTATCGGATTGCATTATTAATTTTAGTTTTAAATTTTAAAATAATTAAGTAAACTGCTATTTCATCATTTCGAAACATTTTTGGACACAGTTCTTGTATTTGAAAAATTAAAAACTGTTTAAATTTATATGGATTCGATCGATGGTTTATTACTATTTCTTGCTTTTTCCTTTGCCTACCACACTTGAACAAAGCAAGGGAGTAGATTACCTTCTTATTCCACGTACTTTGGTCGTACGATTCAGCCAAGCGCAACGAGCTGTGGCAAATAATGCTAAAACACAGTTTTCCGACGAAACTAATAGCGAATTCGTTTTTGTTCAGTTTCAACCCCAGTGCCGCACTAACTGCTGTCAAAACGTTTTTTTATTCACTCAGTTTCGCACTCAGTGTCGCACTAGTTCGCCCCGAAAGCTGTTAGTTTCGCACTGAGATGTTTCACGGGTTGGCACTCGGGTTCACCAATACAACTATACTGAACTGTCAAGTTCCGAATATTGTTTTGGAAAATGTAAAAATAAAGACTATGAAAATGGAAAACCTGCTGCTTTTGCTTTTGTATTATTGGAATCGTAATCCAATTCGGATTCTGATTTTGAAGAGTAGAGTAGACGGCATTAAGCTACGTGTGCTTTCATTGGGAGGTGAAAATAATGATGGATATTCAGGTGGAATAAATTTCAAAATCAAAATTATGAATGAAAATTTACTTTAACGTATCGAATATTTATTTTATGTGATTAAATAAAAGTTTTTTTCCGATATCGCAGAATATTGAACGAAAACTGTGTCTAATGATGGTTTTATATTATAATAGTAATTATTTGTGGAACAAACAGGAAATGCATCGACAAATGGTTAAGTGAGTGTCAGAACTACATGTGTTAGGTAATCAAACAATATTAAGTAAAAATTTTCATTCAAACTTTTATATGTTTACACTGCACTTGGCCCTTCTGATCTGATGGAGAACAATTTACCTCCCAAGCACTAATATCACCACCAGACGTCGACACTGTACATTTGCCGTCGTAAATATAAACAAATCAGACTATATAACGCACACCAACAAACCACCGCATTCGTGAAACTGAAAACGTTTTTTTATTACAGAGTCAGTATGGCACTGACTCAGTTTTAAAAACGAATTCGCTATAATAAAGCTGATCCGAATGGTGCTGGAGGGATTTAAATAATGCGTATGAATAGCGGGTGAGAGCTCATTTGATTTCGTAACGTTAGATGAACTGAAGCAAGGTGATGCGCTCTCAAAATTATTTTTCAACATTGCATAGTAAGGTGCACTACGAAGAACAGACGTGCATGGAAATGTTACAATCTCCATAAAATCTCACATGCTTCTTGGTTTTGCGGATGACATCGATATCACCGGGATCGATCGTAGGGTTGGAGAAAAGCCTTTAGACCTTTTAAATAGAGAGGGTGGGAGTACCAGTAGTATTGGAGTTGAGATGGAGTAGGATAGGGAACAATTCGAAGTAGTTGAGGAATGGCACACTCGTTACATGTGAGCCTTGATGTCAAAAGACGAATTGCAGCTGTTAGCATATCTCTCCATTGATTACGTAGCCCGCTGGAGTCCCGTAGTCTGCAAATTCGCATGACACTAGCGCTATATAGAACGCTGATCCTCTCGGCTGCCCTTCACGGACATGAAGCATGGAAGCTGAAGGAAGCCGGTCGATGAGCGCTAGGTGTTTTAAATGTAAAGTGCTGCGTTCAATACTAGGCGGTAAACTGAAAGATGGAATGTGGTGTAGACACATGAGTCATGAGCTCTATCAAGTCTATAAATATGCTGATACAGTGTAGGCAATACAACGTAGCAGGTTACAGGGGGCTGGACATGCGGCCATAATGTTGGATGAAAGAGTGGCCGGAACTATTTTCAGCAGAGAGCTAGGACTCCGCACCCAATGGTTATGTACTATAGAGGAATATACAAGGGCCGTCGGTGTTCGAGGTGACAGATTTTGTCCGTTGGATGTGGTCGGCCAAAGCTCAAGGAAAAGAATATGAGTCAATGTGGATGTTTTTGAAGAATATGAGGTAGGTCTATGTAATTATTGCTAGGGCAATGGACATAAATTATGTACAACTTTTTAGTTATAAGCAGCACAATGATAGCTATCTCGATCGTAGTCAAAATCAAAGCATGTTCAGTGGGCATTTTCTTTACTTACAAGAAGATTAATTAGACATGAATTCGTTACCGAAATTATTCGGAACCAATCGATAGTACATTTTTCGTGAACTTGAATGATGCTTAGTTTCAGTGCCGTTGCTTTCGTTGATTGCGCTTGGAATAAAATAGTCGACGTCATGAACAGAGGAAAAAAAGATGAAACATATGTAGGTACATAATTGATATCACACGAAGATTTTTGAAACGATTAAAATATAGTTTGTTCGAATTTTTATTAAAACGTCACACTGTACAAAAAAAAATGTAAATATGAAACTGAATTCGAGTTGTTAGATTGCATTATAATCTCGGTTGCTCAGGAATGCCAAAGTACGGGCAAATTTACCTTTATGTCGAAAACAGAGCATTTTAGTGCAAATTACAAATACCAATAGGCAAACTCCGTACACTACATTTCGGAAGAGCATTTTTCTGGTAAGCCAGGCTTTATAGTCATCGTAATACTGGAATCTATTACGATAGTTGTGGGTCAGCTCGAACTGGCTGCTTACCGGGAACAGGGACAAATAGAAATCTTCCAACAGGGCTGAGATCAATAGGTTTTCTTCGGGATTATTCTCCACAAGGTTATCGTTGATGCAATTGAATTTCTTAGGATTCTTTCGCAACTCATCCAGAGCATCTACTACGTGGGTGATGTTTGAGGTGAGCATTTTGAAGTTACTGTACATTCCCGTTTTCTGATTGATGTGAAATTTATACAGAGGCACCTGGCCAAAGTTTGTTCGCATCATGTCGGTCAATTCGTGACACTCATTAACCAACTTTTTAGTCACCGTGGGCTTAAAGTATTAATATTAAGTATTAACATTAGTATGATAGTATAACAATATGTGCTTTTACTTACGATTGTTGAATCTTCGTATCGTTCATATACCAAGGTAGGATAAATCATTTTCTGTTCCGGCTGATGCTCCAGGGGCAGGAAATTGTTTTGTTGTAGAGAGCAGTTTGTAACAACTTCCTCAAAATATCGTACAGCTGACCAATCAAGAGGAAGATTGTAGATTTTCGCCAGAAGCGTCCGAATTTCTCGATCCGACCAAGTACTTGAAGAGATCCAAAATTTATAAGCAATCTATTTCAACACATCAATTACATACCCGGATTTGTCTGTATCAAAATCGTCAAAAATTTCGGAAATGGTTTTGTTTCTGCTCTCACCCATCAAAAAATGATAATAAGTGAAAGCATACTGCATGTCATTTTTCTCTCTAAAACGGTGCCTTTTAGTAAGTGCAAATTCCTGACGAAATTTACTTAACATGGACTCTATGATATCGATGTTCAGTAGAAATCCAACATGTGCTAGAACTTTTCTATTTTTGAATCCATATGCGCTGTTGAAAATCCTATTAGTATGGATGAGCGAGCGGGCAAAAATATCCTGTGAGTTACTCATAGTCTTTTCACCTTCAGAGTAACGTTCTTTGTTACTTCCAAAAGTATTTTTCTGTTTAGTGCTTTTTAATTTATCTTGATTGAATTTATCCACAATTTGTTTGGTAGAACGGTTCGATCGATGGAATATTTCATAGATGCTTCGAACGTTTTCGGTTTTCATCGCCCCTTTGGTGACAGTCCTTGGCACCTCAATGAAAGTATCCTCACCTTCTGTCGACATGCTGTAATCCACAAGCTCATGTGAATGATCCCTGTAATCGGGATGGTCACAATCGCCTCCGTCGAACTGACACTCTTCTACGTAACAATGACTATCACAGGATCCATCTCCAACAAACATCCACGGGCAATCTTTGGCACAATCAGGTACCAACCACGCAGTGAAAACTTTTACTCCCTCGGACAGGGTTATCAAATCATCAGGATACAACGGTGCACCCAGGAAGATGTCATCATTGAGATAGAGGAAATTTTTCGAAAGTCCTGGTATTCGATGAATAAACGTTTCGATTGCTGTACTGGAAAAGGTCGGAAGTATTGCTTCCTCGTCTGCGATATCTGAATGTTGAATCAATTGTATTTTTGGGCAATCCAGATTAAGCCAGAAGGGGATTTGTCCGTTGGTTACGATATACACTTTCCTTACCCACGGGGCGTATTTTTCCAGGGATCTTAGCGAGTATTTGAGTTCATTCTTATCGTCATAACGTGCTTTATCTCTTGAATCGGAGTACAGTTTCAGCCTTTCCAGAAAGAGCTGATCGCTACCATTCACCCACGTATAGACAACATCCAAGGTATCGTAACACTTCACGCACTGTTCCGTTGCTGTGTTCTGTAAGGAAAAATTGATGAGTGTTATTGAATACATGAATAACGTACCATTACTACCAGATTCGTCAAAAGATACAAGAACGTAACCACAGCGAGTACTATGAAGAAACAACATCGGATTCGAAAAGTTCTCCAAAGCCCGGATATGAAGCAGGATTTCATTGCTATAGAACTGATTGGAAGCATTTTTCAGCCGCAATCAAATTTGGCTCATATGCTGTCGCAGGAGTATTGCATTTCGCCAACATTATCACCTAAACTAGTGCTGCAATTTATTATTGATGGAAAGGGTCAGAAGTTCTATAAACAACTCTAAACAAGACTGTATTTTAGGAATAAATGCATTTCATTTGTCGGACGATGTTTATCACAGTTTATATCAGTTTATTCAGCTATCAGTATCTGATACATCAATACAACAGCAACTAAATAAATGAAATGTAAACAAAAGTCCCGGTACGTTGCTATCACCATTGAATGGGTCTTTTCCACACTGAGAAAATATTCATACTAATGCTAAATGTATACATTACCCTTAGAAAAATCCTCGGTCGAAAACTACTAAATACATTTGGTACTGAAAAATTAGTAGAATGTACAAATTTTTTGTACATATTGTCAACAAACCCGCATCCCTACCAGATATTAGTATATTTTACTCGATAACATTAGTAAGCTTGGATATTGTCATATCTGAAAATTGGTGAGAAAAGCGCGTATTAACCATTTTCATTGTTCCTATAAGGCAATACGGAGGTATAATAAGGATATAATTCTGATACGTGCATTTTCGGCGAGAAAATGTAGCCGATATTGGGCTTCCGAATCATTGTTCTGCTTGACATATGTGTTTATTAGTACGGTCGAAAATGACTATAGATTGGTAGTATTTACCAAAAAATTCGTTATATTTACTAATTATTTCTCTCAGTGTAGGGTGCCAATGAATGTATCGACCCCAAGGCGTTATACTATAGGTGGACCGCAATGTCAAAATTGCTGTTCGGCCATTGCTCGTGAAAAAACAAATTTGTTTACAAAGCAAATCATATCTTTTGGTGACAAATGCATTCGTTGGCAAAATAGCTGCTCGCGCTTCACTGTAGGCAGGTAATTTTCTGGATTTTTTTGTATAACAATTTCTCATAATTGCTTCTACTTTTTCAGATATCTACAATCAGCGGTCGAATTAAAAACAGTGCAGAAGGATGTTTTGAGTATATTTTACCTTCTAGCCGCGCAATCAAGGAAAGGCTTCTTTCCAAGCAAGCAGCGTTTTTCGTATGTGGTTTTATTGAGCATTTAAAAGAGAGTGTTATTTTTTTTTTGTTTTATCACCAGGGCAAAAGCATGAAATAGAATCGTACGTGGTACGAATTTATCGGCACAATCTGATCAAGGACGGAGGCATCATCAAACGGAAACTACGCGAAAAACTTTTCGAAGAGATAAAACTGCGCCGCAACACTCGTGTGAAAATGGACGTGTTGGGCTGGGTGCTGATGAACCACAATTTGATAACACGTAATGAGCCAATCCAACAGCATGCCAATGGCAATCGACCAAATCATTTTAAATTGAACATGGAGCGGTTGTGAAACCTACTGGAGCAGCAAGAACAGAACAATCACGCTGGTAGGTCGGTTTGATATATTTATTACGCTAAAGAATGATTATATTTGTTGATTTTTCAGAGTTGACTTCCAAAAAGCAAAACAAATTCCTGCGTATGCTGGATGCGATTTTACAAAACGACATAGTTTTGAAGGAAATTAAAGAGATGGTAGCGGCGAATCGACTTCTATCGGAAATTCGTTATGTGACTACGGTGGAACGTATGCTGAAACACAATTTGGACCCCTCTTTGCGCTGCTGCTTTGTATGCCGAGAGTATTTCCGCACTGCCGATGAGTATACCAGTCATTTCGAAAAATTGCACGGTGAGAAATTTCTTATTGTTGCGGCGGTGGATCGATTTCAGACTAGTCAAAAGTTCAACGTTCTACATCACTACAATGCCCTTAATCCGGTGACAATATTCACGATTTGCAACGTATACCACACAGCCCTAATAAAAAAAAACAAGAAAAGACGGGTCTAATATTTTACAATAACGTCTACAATCTACCACTTTCCACGAAAATCGGAGAACCACTATATCGGTTAGACATGGAATGGCTGATACATATAAGGCAGAAAAAATGTTTAACTTTGGAATTCAACATCCTATATTTCCTCGTACCATTAAGTTCATGGCGCATTTGATGTCGGTCATCGTAACTGCTTCTATGGAAATGACGTGAGCATATGATTTGATTTTTGATTTTTATCTCCATCTCGGAGAAAAGTGTGGTAAACAATGTCCGGGTTATTTTTCGTTATGAGAACCTTGTTTCCACATCCTTTTACTGCACAATAATACGGCATCTGAAGTAAATAAAATATTCACAATATAATTTTGGCATGATAGAGAACCGCGAGATGAACGATTATCTGTGGAGGAGTTGGACAACAGATTTCTTAGACTTATAGCACTTTTATCACACTTACAAGCTAATCAAATCCTCACTGTCCCCCAAAAATATTGAATAATATATAATTTTTTTACCAAAATATATATTTTATTAAGGCACGTAGCTTGACGGGGCCGTGAGTCCAATATTTTAACAATTTTTGTCTTACAACTATGTTAGTAATATGTAACCGATTACTCGCGGTTGGCTCGAGGTTAGTATTACAAAGATCTCATAATTGGGATGTTGCAGTCTCCAGTACTATGTATGTGTGGCCAACACGGGATACTTCCTATTGGAGTATAACTGACCATTGATCAGCGACGCCCCCCTAGTCTGTACCTCATATCAATCGTGGTGCGTCTCTCTTGACTCGAGGAATCCAGGGTAGAATGGTCACTGGACGGTACAATCTTCAGCTCGTGTAGAGTTGCCATGAGCGGTACAACCTTTGGCTCTTGTTGAATGATCAGTGGCCTCCGACCTGTGTATCTGTAAAGAGTATGTGTATGTTTAATTACATTACATGGAGCGGTTATAATATATAATATAAATACCTTATTGCAGCTATAGTACACTATTTTTCACGAATATATATTTGTTTATTTCTTCCTTCAGTTGTTTTCCTCAGCGAGTTGATATGAAACCATAACCACACAACCAAACAAAAAGTAAATAATTCAGAAAGCTACGTCTCGCTACTCGTCTCAGGTATTGTCATGAAAGTGTCAAGAACGAAACACCTATAGTTGAGCATCTTGATCGACCCTAAAAAAACAGAGCGATTCCCCGTGCTCATCATAATCACACACTCTCCCAAAAAGTTAGTATATATGACGAGTTTTTTGGTAAATATTACCAATGATTAATAATTTTTGAATCTACTTGAATCTATTTTTCTAGTGCATTTTGGTTGAAAAAAAATTCTTACAGCTTTTTTTCCCCATGCTGTCAAACGTTTCTCATATAGTAAGAGCGAACGTTTTCATCCATTCGTCTTCGTGAAGTCGAGGCCGCCGGGTGTATTTTCTCCCGTCTGGTGATACCGTTATCTTGTGATACTGTTGTGATACCGTTACTTTCGCTGCTGGTGAAATAATTGTTTCACCCAAACGGGATTTTTGGACTGCAATAGTGTGAAGCAAACAAAGCGGAAGGAAGAAGACCTGCATCGCGGGCGCTGTGTGCTGGCGTGTTTATCGCCATATCATCGTCATCGAAATCATCATTGCAGCTGTGCTGTACGATCGACACGCGGTTCGCTGGGAACCGTTCTAATTCAACCACACGGGTGTGCGATATAAGTATATTTTTTATTAGATTAAGGTTTTTAATTTAAGAAATAATCAGAAAAAAAGATTGAGAAATCACTGAAAAACTGTACATCTGCCACTTTATATGGCAGAATGCGGAGAACCCGTTGACATGGAGATTGAATCCACTGTCTATCCCTCCACATCTACGGGAGGTGGGAAGTCGCTGAAACGCGTTCCCCCTTCAGAAGAAGTCTTTTCGGGGGAGGAATTAACCCACCTAAACAAACCCCCCTCAAGAAAATTTGCAAACCTCTCCTCTTCACCCCTTCAATCTCCTGCTCCCGTTCCTCCTCTCGCTCCCGTTCTCGCTCCCCCTCACGCTCCCGCTCCCGCTGAACTCCCGATCACGCCACCCAACCCTGCTGTTTCCGCTTCCGCTCAACAATCGACCCCGCTTTCCTCTCCTGTTGTGTCCCCACCCCGTGTCAAGGTTTATCCAGAAAATGCAACTGGAACTGGCCCATGGGTTGTTTTCTTCCGACCTAAACCTAAAGGAAAATCTCTGAATGTCATTCAGATCATGAAAGATTTGACAAAAAATTATTCCTCCGTGGTCGAAATTTCCAAGGTTCGCCCGAACAAACTGCGTGTTGTCGTGGCTGATCGGAAGCAAGCTAACGCTATTGTTGTCGACAAGCGGTTCATTTTAGAATATCGCGCATACGTGCCCTGCCATAACGTAGAAATTGCGGGAGTGATTACAGAAACGGGTCTGACGTGTGAATTTATTAAAAAAGGAAATGGAAAGTTCAAGAAGCTCCCCTCGATGGAAGTCGAGATCTTGGACTGTCGCCAATTAGGCAAAGTCTCCCAGGAAGGGGGAGAAACTAAATTCACGCCGTCCGACTCGTTTCGAGTAACTTTTGCTGGTTCCGCTCTCCCTGACTACGTTATGGTGGACAAATTGAGACTGCCGGTGCGACTCTTTGTGCCAAAACCCATGACTTGCAACAAATGCAAGTCAGTTGGTCACACTTCATATTATTGTGCCAACAAGGAGCGCTGTGCAACTTGCGGAGAGCAACATGTGGGGGAATCCTGCAGTGCGACTGAGCATAAATGTCCATATTGCGGGGGAACTCCACACGCGCTCTCAGCTTGTGAAACTTACAAGAGTCGCTGGGAGAAACAGAAGCGCTCTTTAAAGGAACGCTCGAAGCGCACATTTGCGGAAATTTTAAAGGGCGCTTCTCCACTGACCCAACAACAACAACAACCAATCTCAACACACAATACTTTTTCCTCGTTGCCAGTTGATGAAATGGAAGCGGACACAGCTAGCGGGGACACACCGTTTATTTCCAAAGGGAATCCCCGGCGCAAGAATGTGACCACTCCCAAAGTTCAAGAACAAGTTCCCCCGGTGATACCCCCTGTTAGCTTGCCTAAAAAATCGAGTGCCGCGGACAAGCAAAATCAGGTTCCTCCTGGCTTCCGTGGGAATAGTTCACCTTCGAACGACCCAGCACTCGAGGGGACATCAAAAACCCCAACTGTCCCTATTTTTTCGTCCAGTTCAACTTCCCAATCGGGATTTATAAAGTTGTCTGACCTTCTGGATCAAATCTTCAAGTGTTTTAATGTTTCCGACTCCATCAGAACCATTGTCATCTCAATGCTTCCAGTATTAAAGACAATTTTGCAACAATTGATGCAAACATGGCCCCTCCTTGCAATGATTATCTCTCTTGATGTCTAATTTAAATTGAGAGGTCGGAGATATCACTGTTTTACAGTGGAATTGTCGTAGTCTCATCCCTTAATTGGATACATTCAAATTTTTAATTCATAAATTCAATTGTGATGTTTTTGCTCTGTCCGAAACTTGGCTTTCTTCGCGAGATGATCTCTCTTTCCATGATTTCAATATTATACGCTTGGACCGTGATGACAGATACGGAGGGGTGTTATTGGGCATCAATAAGTGCCACTCATTTTTTCGAATTGACCTTCCACCTATTGGAGGGATTGAAGCTGTTGCTTGTCATGCAAACATCAGAGGAAAAGACCTCTGTATTGTCAGCTTGTATTGGCCTCCGAGAGCTGCGGTTAGCCGCAAGCAACTTGTTGACATGTGCTCACTTCTTCCTGAGCCACGATTGATCTTGGGAGACTTCAACTCTCACGGAACTGCCTGGGGGGAACAGTACGACGACTATCGTTCATCGTTGATATATGACCTTTGTAACAGCTTCAATATGACCGTTTTGAATACTGGGGAAACAACACGTGTTCCTAAACCTCCTGCTAACCCAAGTGCTCTTGACCTCTCGCTTTGCTCGAATTCACTATCGCTAGATTGCAAGTGGAATGTAATCCAGGACCCCAACGGTAGTGATCACTTGCCAATCAAAATTTCCATCACCATTGGGTCGAATTCTTCTGAATCTATAAACATGGCATATGACCTCACAAGACACATTGACTGGAAAAAGTATGCGGACGCGATTGCTCTAGCCATCAATTCCAGAGATGGTTTACCTCCATTGGAGGAGTATAACTTCCTTTCTCGTTTGATCTATGACAGCGCAGTTCGCGCTCAAACGAAACCCATTCCAGGTTCCACCATTTCCCGAAGGCCTCCCAATCTATGGTGGGATAGCCAATGTTCCAAGCTCGAAAAAAATCGAATGCATTTAAAGCTTTTCGGAAACGTGGAACTCCTGAAAATTTTCAAACGTATTTAGCCCTTGAGAATCAGTTCAAAAATTTGATCAAAGGGAAAAAACGTGCTTATTGGCGAAATTTCGTGGGAGGTTTGTCACGAGAAACGTCAATGAAAAAATTATGGAAAGTGGCTCGAAACATGAGAAATCGCTCTTCAACGAATGAAAGCGAAGAATATTCACATCGATGGATTTTTAATTTTGCACGAAAGGTTTGTCCCGATTCCGCTCCCGTGCAAAAAATTGTTCGAAATATACCACAAGATAGGTGCGATCTTGATTATGAGTTTTCGATGGTAGAATTCTCTCTTGCTCTCCTTTCATGTAACAATTCTGCTCCGGGATCGGATCGAATTATGTTCAACTTGTTGAAAAACCTCCCTGATGTGGCGAAACATCGCTTGTTGAATTTATTCAATCGGTTTCTGGAACATAATATTGTTCCAGATGATTGGAGACAAGTACGAGTTTTAGCTATTCAAAAACCCGGAAAACCCGCGTCCGACTTCAATTCGTACCGCCCAATAGCAATGCTGTCTTGTATACGGAAATTGTTGGAGAAAATGATCTTGTTTCGCCTTGATCGATGGGTTGAAACGAATGGCCTACTCTCAGATACACAATATGGGTTCCGCAGGGGCAAGGGGACAAATGATTGTCTTGCGTTGCTTTCTTCAGAAATTCAAATGGCTTACGCCGAAAAAAAAACAAATGGCTTCAGTATTCTTGGACATAAAGGGGGCCTTTGATTCAGTTTCAATAGAGGTCCTGTCAGACAAATTACACTCTCGGGGTCTGCCGCCTCTATTGAATAATATGTTATATAACTTGCTTTGTGAGAAACATTTGAATTTTTCTCACGGGGATTCGACAGTAAGTCGGGTCTCCTACATGGGACTCCCCCAGGGCTCATGTTTAAGCCCCCTTTTGTACAACTTCTATGTAAGCGACATCGACAATTGCCTTACACAAAATTGCAGCCTAAGACAACTTGCAGATGATGGAGTGGTGTCTGTCGTAGGATCAAACGAATCCGACCTGCAAGGACCCTTACAAGATACTTTGAACAATTTTTCAACCTGGGCCATTGGCCTAGGGATCGAATTCTCCACGGAGAAAACAGAGATGGTGGTTTTTTCTAGGAAGCATAGACCAGCAAAACCAAAGCTTCAACTTTTTGGTAAACCGATCACTCATGCTATGTCATTCAAGTATCTTGGGGTCTGGTTCGACTCCAAATGTACTTGGGGGGCCCATATTAGGTATCTGAGTAAAAAATGCCAACAAAGAATAAACTTTCTCCGTACAATTACCGGCACCTGGTGGGGAGCCCACCCAGAAGATCTTATAATGTTGTATCGAACAACTATTCTCTCAGTGATGGAGTATGGCAGTTTCTGTTTTCAATCTGCTGCCAAAACACATCTCATTAAACTCGAGCGAATTCAGTATCTTTGTCTCCGTATCGCGTTGGGATGTATGCCCTCAACGCATACCATGAGTCTCGAGGTTTTGGCAGACGTACTCCCACTAAAAGATCGCTTCAATTTATTATCTCTTCGGTTCCTCATCCGGTGTAAGGTTATGAACCCATTGGTGATCGGAAATTTTGAGCAGCTGATCGAGCTAAATTTTCATTCTGGATTCATGAGCTCATATCATGAATTCGTCTCCATGCAGGTTGATCCTTCTTCGTATATTCCCAACCGTGTTTGTTTTCCTGACTACATCAATTCCTCTGTGCATTTTGATCTGTCCATGAAGCAGGATATCCATGGAATTCCAGATTATCATCGATCGGGGATCGTTCCTACGATTTTCGAAGCAAAGTATGGGCGTGTCAATTGTGATAATATGTACTTTACTGATGGGTCCTCTATGAATGAGTCCACAGGATTTGGAGTGTATAACAATTTTTTTAGCACCTCACACAGTCTTCAGTATCCTTGCTCAGTGTATATTGCTGAATTGGCAGCAATACACTGGGCGCTGGACAGCGTCGCCTCACGACCTGTTGAACACTATTACATTGTAACGGATAGTCTTAGCTCTGTCGAAGCTATCCGTTCAGTGAGGCCGGAAAAGCACTCGCCGTACTTCCTTGAGAGAATACGAGAAATTTTGAGTGCTTTATCCAGACGCTGTTATGTCACCTTTGTCTGGGTCCCTTCACATTGCTCAATTCCGGGTAATGAGATGGCTGACTCATTACCAAAGGTAGGTGCAATTGAAGGCGAAATTTATCAGCGTCAAATCGTCTTCAATGAATTTTATTCTTTAGTTCGTAAAAATACCATCGTTAACTGGCAACGCAAATGGAACGAAGATGAATTGGGCCGGTGGCTCTACTCAATTATCCCTAAGGTTAGCCTCAATCCGTGGTTCAAAAGTCTGGACTTGAGTCGGGACTTTATTCGCACCTTCTCCCGACTCATGTCCAATCACTGTTCGTTAGACGCGCTGCTTTTTCGTTTTAATCTTGCCGACAGCAATCTCTGCGGTTGTGGCCATGGTTACCACGACATCGAACACGTTGTTTGGTCGTGCGAGTTGTATCTTGTCGCCAGATCGAATTTAGAGAACTCCCTTCGGGCTGGAGGAAAGCAGTCCAATGTGCCGGTGAGAGATGTGTTGGCTCGGTTAGACCTTGATTACATGTCCCAAATATATGTTTTCCTTAAAGCTATCGATCTTCGAGTGTGATTGTTCATACATCCTTTTCCCCTCCTTTTCGTCCTTCGCGAGCTATCGGTTCTCTTCCTACTAACATTAGAAATAGTTAAATTGTAAACACATATTAAATGTAAGGATAGTTTTAAGAATTGAGTGTGAAGTGTCAGTGTGAATGAGAATGTGAATGTGAATGTGAATGCGAGTGTAAACACACATCTCCTTACATCCCATCCTTTTCCTAATGAAAATGTGTCACCCTTCTAAACTCGAGTCGACCGCGAGTAATCGGTTTCCTATTTCATTAACCATAGAATTAAGGAAACAACATGTTGATATATGCTAGTTGAAATATAGTTAAGAGTTTGGCTCCATTAAACTTATGTAACTGAGCCTGTAAAAATAATCGGATTAATAAAAAAAAACGTTTTCATCACTCGGGCTTTGTTTATTAACCTTTTGTGACCGAAATAGAATTGAAATAAAGGTTGTAACTTGGGTAATTCGTATTTTTAGAAAGGAAAAAGTTCAAAAAATACAACTCTAGTGTTCGAAATAATTAAAACCTAACATTTGGCGAGAAGTAAAATTTAATTACAATTAAGTTTAGAGGAGTTTTGAAGTCAATAAGACTGAAATTTCTGAATATACCAAAACTAATTTCTGCAAATCTACCGAATTTCCAGTTGTGCTTTCATGATTTCAAACGCTAGCATTAATTGATGAAAAAATGTAGTTCTTTCATTTAATTTAATTAGATTATTATTGTCTTTCATAACGATACTTTCTCTATGTGGTTTTTTTTTAAAAAAAGAATATTTTCCTTCCTGATTATTGACATTTCAATTGGTTTCTTTTTGACTACTAATTTGATTCTATTCGCATGACCCAGATTCGTACATATCACGCGATAAGAATGGTAAACAAATGTTAAATCGGCCAGTATAACCCAGTAGAATCAGTCGGTCCAACGTTGATTTAACATACACCCTAAACATGTTATGTTAACCCAACCTTGATGCATATATTGTATTTATTTTTGGATCTTTTGTATGCATATTTGTTCATTTATTGAACTAACTAACTTTTTTAAATTATTCATTGAACTATCTAAACTATAGACATCTGATCCTGCATCGATTGGGTCTGATCCACGGCTACAAATTAGGAAAAAATACACAATCATTACTACAAATAGCAACGCCAGACTACTCAATTCTCACCATTATCCTTTCCCAGGACCAGCGTGTAATTACTTCTCAGCCAAACACAATCGGGAAATATCACGAAGCTGACGAAACCCTGGCGGCATTAGGTGAGGCCTGCTCTACGCCCCGTTGCAATATTGACTTGACGCGCCGCGTCAGTGGATACGGAACCTCTGTCGTGACGAATCCGGAAAACATCCAATTGATCGAACCACGGATCACAATCTGCAAAGCGTTTATGAAGTTGTCCTTGACCAAATCCAATAGCATAAAGATGAATCTAGGACTCGACAGGGTTCGTTTTTGTGTTTCGAAGTACCCAGATTCCTTATTATTGAAGTAATGTCTTCAAATTCTCCCGCAGCAGACGAGGACGAATTAATTAAAGAACATAAATTGAATTGATTTTCAAGAATATTACTTACCTGTCCCGAATTCGGGTTAATTCGACCTTCTTCTGTGAAGAAATCAATATCGGAAAGTAGTGCCGTTCAACTCAATTATCAACTCGGTAATTAGACTAATAATGTTACATTTACATTTTCTTCGCGGTTGCCAGTAATGACAATTGTAAATGTTACTAACACCGCGAAGTAAAATGAATCAATCGTTGGTAGGGATGTGTATTGCATCTGACATTCATTTTACAAACGATTGGTAATATTTACAGAAGATATGTACATTCTACTAATGTTTGAATTACAAAAGATTTGGAAGCTTTTTTTAAATCCATTTTCTGGGTGTATCGACACAACTCGAGGATAAACAAAACAAAATACAACTGACGTTTCTCTTAGAAACGACATTGGAAATGAACACACGGTCATTTTGGTATCCACTCCACTTAATACACGAAGTTCATTTTTACACTTCACGAAACGGAAATAAGTACAACAAAGTGAAGTGAGATGTAAGCGTAGTGGGAACGTAAGTGTTCGTGGATACGGGAATAAGGCCCAAACTCTCCGCGTCTCCGGTTAGATCTTATCTGTAACTTTGTTACTTTATTGGAAATCACAAGGGTTTATAAATTCTCGTCGTTTACATTGTCGGTTGCTTATCCTATGTTATTAAAGAAAATAAACATAAACATAACGTTTGGTTTGTTTGGCGCGCGCTGTTGTGTTTATTTCGAGTATACGCGCACGGTCGTAATTGTTATTGGCACCCAAAACTATGCATTTGGCATCAAATTTTTTTTTCGAAAACCCCGATTTTCTTTACACCCCCTTTGGGTGATTTTTCGATTTTCGAAAAACTCAAACTTTGATCGCTTTGCGCCACACTCCCTTAAGCCTAATTGAGCTGATATTTAGCATAGGGTGCCTTTTCGAGATGGTGAATATTTTTCATGGGGTAACTTTTTGAAATTCGAGATGGCCATATTCATTGGCACCCTAGAATACATTGATGGATTACGTCGTAAGACAGTACCAGCCCTTTATTGTTTGCAGAGACAAAATATTTAAAAACGTTTAAAATTGAAGAATTTTTGGTTGTTGAAAAGTATTAAATATCTAAAAAAAGCAAATGACTCTTGAATTACAAACGAATGGCGTTGAAAACGAGTGTTCAAGCAAAAATCAAATAACTAAATTATTGAATCATAGCTGTGGCTGAGGAATATACCAAATAACTTCTATGTGGGTTGTGAAAACTCAGTTTGTGTTGTTCATCCAAAAACTTGATAATAATTGCAGTTTTGTAGGTCTGTCGTAATCGAACTTTTAATTTTTAAATGAACTTTTTACACTACATCGAATTGAAATATTTGATCTGCGGAAACTTACTGGTACTTCCTAGTCTATAGACCTGATCAATAAACAAGTCTGCGATATAACTTAAACAGCATTTTGTTCATACCGACATGTTTAATTCTATTGCAATAATCCAAAATGTCAAAACACAATTCTCGCGTAACTTTTGAAAAGGTACAATGTAACATTTACGTCAACTCGAGAACAACGAAGCTGTATACCGGAACATAGTTCCGCGAATTGTTCAAAAAGGAATCGATTAATAGTTATGAAAACCCAATGGTAACTGTTGTTCCGCTATCGGAGGAGCGAGAAATGTTACATTGGACATTTGATTAACCGCCTTTGTGATTGGACAAAATACGTGGCACGATAAGAATTTTAAAATAAGAATTGAACAACAATACAACTACCAGCAACACATTTGAATTAACGGACCAACATTTCCAGGGGAGTTTTTCGTCTAAACGTAGTATGATTTATGTAATTTTTATTAGTACATAGTTTAGATTTCTATGCCAAATAGGTTAGAATGGGGATCGAGCTCAAAGCTTCTGGCATGATATATGTGACACTCCACGCCTCCACGGGAACCACGAGCATAAAGACCGAATCTATCAAAGCAACAGTAAAATGATTCACATTGAAGAAGTGACGAACATTGAATCGAATTGTAATTGCTTTGAAATGTCTAGAATACTCAGATATTTTCCAATGTGGGCAGAAGCTAAGGGAAAAAGAAATTTCAGTGATACCTCAGGTTCATCTGGAATTTATTGAGCCACATACTTTGTAAGACTTTGTAAGAGCTGTTGATCTGAAGGAGATTGCGGAGTTTCCGATGTGTTGCTGTTGTGTTTGTCTAGGGATTCGATAACCGAGTCCCCACCGTGGACATCAAACATCTTAATAGGGTAAATTCTAGTTGACCCTTTGAATTTCTGTTTCAAATAAAATTTTAACCTTTCTTTCAAAATTAAGAACTTTGTCCAGAGGCCTATTCATTCCTTTAGACTAATCTGTATTCTTCTTTGCGTGATTTTTTACGCGACTTTTGCGCGCAAGCATCAATCACATTGAAAAAGAAATTCAGTGTATTATAATTATCGATTTGTGATTGTTGTAAAATGCTTCGCGAACGATATTTGTTTTCTTTAATTTGAATTTCTACTAAGCCACTTTTTAAGACCATATTCTATTTCGATTTTGTTAAAAAAATAGCGATGGAACACATGACAAATTCAAGTATTTTAGGAGATGATTCTTCTATCCGTACTAATTAAATGAGTTTTATCTAAAACGAGACATAAAACGGTACTTACGTATTAACGCTACTGGATCCCAAATGCAATAGATAATAATTTTATTGTTCGCTCTGGCACTCATTTGACCATTTTTAGTGCTACTAAAATGCGTATTTGGGACTTGCGGTATTTATGTATGAACGCCACCGAAGCGAAATTTCCATTATGAATTTATTTTTTCCTAATAAAATTTATTTTTTCCTAATAAAATTTATTCTGAGGTCAATGTAATGGAGACGGAAACCCCATCTAAAGGTTGGTTTAGAGTTCCCATGAACGTGAACTTGAACAGGTGGTGGAATAGGACAATCATTTCACGGTGAACTACATTGCGAACAAACAACTCAAAAAATAGTTGTGAATAGAATGATTTTGTTCACGTTCACGTTCATATTAAAAGTTCGACAGTGAACGTGAAGTAAATAAACATCGATCTTCGATAAAGTGATTCGGATAAAATATACAGTTGTTCACGAATCAACCCAAACCAACGAAGTTTTTTAACCCGCGCAGAGATCCGATTGATTGAAATTGCATCCATATCAAAATTTTCATCGAAAACTTGAGAATTGCTAAACATATCCTTTTACAGTTCAAGGTAGGTTTAGAGTTCCCGTGAACGTGAACGCGGACAAACCCTTTTTTGTTAATAATTATTCAGTCTATATATAAAACGCGAGGAAAACATCTTGAAACGATAGGAAGAAACATTTTCTAGTTGAAAAACATGTTTAAACACAATTCATATTGATAAAAATGAGATAATTCAATATTTCACAACAATTCTGAATTTCCACCGTGGAATCGAGATGTTGGTGAACTCACCATAGTTCACCGACTTCGGTGAACGTGAACGTGAAAATAGTGGTGAATACAGACGTCAAAATATTTCCACGTTCATGTTCACGTTCGAATGTCCCAAGGCATTCTGAAAATTATTTCACCGTGAACTTAAAAGGATATGTTTAGCAACATATCCTTTTAAGTTCACGTAGTGGTGGGAAGATTTTTTAAATCTGTGACATCACAGATTTTGTTTATGTATGTTACTTTTCTTATAATAGTCCACTACTTAGGAAAAGTGTTGTTATTGAAAGTAAAAATAAGCAAATAATTTTTTTTTCCTAAATCAATGCTAGCGTTCAAAATCATAAGGGCCCGACATTTTAACAGAAACTGAAATTTCAGGATTGTTGAAGTGTTCTAAACTTAATTTCAATTCAATTTTATTTCTCGTTACGTCGATCAAAAACGTATACGAACAAAGTCAGAGTCACGCAATCTATTGTTCCTTTGACGGATAAACATTTGACAGTGCATGGGATAAAAAGGTTGCAAGTTTTTTCATGTAAAATGAACTTGAAAAATAAATTTAATTGACTCCGTATGACTTAGATTGAGATGAAAAGTTTTCCGCTTGCGTCTTAGTTCTAGACGACTGAAGTTTTCAGCACCCTAATTGTGACAAAAGTAAATAAAGTTGCTGACAAAAGTCAAACTTCCATGAAGTTGCTCTAGAATCCAAACATAGTAGACATTAGAATACTATTTCTGAAATCAAAGAAAAAATTAAACATTTTAGTTCGTGATATGTTCTGTTTTTTTTTCATTATGCGAAAAATATACATAATTTGGAAATCTGTAATTAGCTTCCGTATATCCTCTTTCAACGTTATTCGTTGACGCATTCAATTTTGTACCATTCAAGTAACTGACTGGTACAGTCGAATTTCACTCGTTGCACTAAGCTCTTAGCCCAATTTGTGAAAGACTTTCACTCGTTGGGCTGAACTGTCAAAGTCGAAAAATCGATCGAGGGTCACACCGATTGTTTGTTGTTATGGGAAACGCAGAAAAGTTTTCACACCACTGACGTTTATTTCATTCGTGGTTGAGTTTCGTTCTAGGTTGGATTAATTGGTAAGTTCTTAATGAAGTTTGATATTAAAATTAGCGTAGATTTAATATACGTTCATTTCGATCGCCAGGCTCAAAATGGATGGTTTGCAAGGATCCAGTACGAACGTTAACCGGAAACGGAGGAGCAATTTCCTGACGCTGGTGGAGAAGGTTCGTATAATTGAAGATTTTGAAGCAGGAGGTGGTACGCATGACTTTCTTGGGAAGAAGTACGGCGTAGGATCTTCTACGGTCACGAGAATAATCCAAAAGAAAGAAGCAATTCGTGAGGCGGTGGACAAGTTCAAGGAATATGGTGTAAATAATCGAAAAACATTGAAAGAGCAGACGTTCCCTTTGCTGGAAGAAGCTCTTTACATCTGGATTTTACAGCAGCGGCAGTCCAACATTTTGTTGACAGTGGATATTCTTAAAGCAAAGGCGGAGCTGCTGTTTAAGATGTTCCAGGACCGGGGGCTCTATGCGGTGCACGGTTTTTCTGCTTCGGATGGCTGGATGCATCGTTTTAAGCAGCGGTTTGGATTGCGCGTGAAAGCCGTAACAGGAGAAAAGGCATCGGTAAACGTTGAAGCGTACCTAAATTTCAAGAAGGTTCTACAGAAGAAGATTCAGGAAATGCAGCTATCACTATCCCAAGTCTTTAATGCAGATGAATCTGCCTTGTTCATCAAGCTCCTAGCCACACGCTCTGTCGTTACCTGTGATGAGACCGTGGCAAGCGGACGGAAGCAAAACAAGACAAGGTATACCTTTATGCCTTGCTCCAACATAGATGG
The DNA here is from genome assembly GCF_029784135.1 of Toxorhynchites rutilus septentrionalis. Classification (NCBI taxonomy): domain Eukaryota; kingdom Metazoa; phylum Arthropoda; class Insecta; order Diptera; family Culicidae; genus Toxorhynchites; species Toxorhynchites rutilus. The sequence goes on along the minus strand of NC_073745.1, from coordinate 2,445,347 downwards.
TTCCCTAAAGCTTCCGTTGTATTTCATTTGCACTGCTGCAAAACCACGAGGAATCAACATCGAAGAACTTCCCGTTTCATATAATCATTCCAAAAAGGCTTGGATGACCAGACTGTTGTTCCGTCAATGGTTCCACGAAGAGTTTGTCCCCGCTGTTCGAAAATTTTCGGCCGAGAGAGGATTGGAGCCAAAGGCATTGCTGGTTCTTGATAATTGCACCAGTCATTATGACGTTGACGAATCTCTACAGAGTGACGATGGACTGATTCAAGTGATCTACTTCCCACCAAATGTAACTGCTGAATGCCAGCCGATGGACCAAGCGGTCATCAATGCAATCAAGCGAAAGTATAAAAGAAAACTGATGCTCGCATTAATTCTGGAAAACGAACACTTAAGGTAAATTTCCAAATATTAAACATTAATTTTTTGTAATTAATTCCAAATATAAACACAAAACTATGCGCACGATAGTTTTTCGTCTGTGCTTTTTCAAAATTTAAATTCAAATTCTATTTGAGGTTTTATTTATGTACTTTCCTCTTTAGTTTCGAAGAACGATTGAAGAAGATTAATCTTCAACAGTGTATTTCGTGGTTGGCAACCTCTTGGGAGGAGATATCTGACAAAACTATACGTAATTCGTGGAAGAAATTGATCGATGGTTTGCCGGAGGATGCTGTTAATGTAGAGTCGAAAGTGGCCGATGATGACTTCAAAGCGCTTGTGTCCAGGATTGACAGTTTGGCAGGAACAAAAACATCTGAGCAAGATATTGATCTGTGGATCAAAGATCAGGTGTATGATGCTGATCATAATCCAGATTGGGTAACCAGTGAAGCGTTCTCTGATGACGAGATTTTGTCATCAGTTCTCAAGAAAGATCAACCTGAAATGCAAGAAGAATGGTTGGTAGACACAGAAGATGGAAGTAATTCGTTTGATACTTCCATTACTAGTACCGGAGATCCTGATTTTGGCGATGCAATCAAGTCAATTGATTGCCTAGTTCGCTATATGAAGCATGATGTTGCAGAAGTATGCCGTTTGAACGCGCTACGTTCGAAAATCACTGAAGTTGAATGGCTAAAACGAGCATGTTGAAGAACTCTACCATTTTGTTGAAAATGAATTTACGTGGTTTGTTTAATTTTGTTTGAAACGTTTAAAATAAATATTGTTTTTGTTGAATAATATTCGATTTTATTTATTTAAATGATTCATTTAAAATTTATTTTAAACCTAAAAACACCATCCACGAGCCCCTCGAAAAAAATTTTACGTTGTCAGAATTGACGTTTGTCTTCGATTTAGTTGGGCTATAGCCCAACGAACGGGAGCCCAACTAAATCGAAGCCCAACTAAAGATAGCCCAACGAGTGAAATTCAACTGTATGCCTGGTATGTGAACTTCCTATCTTCCTGGCTACTAACATAATCAAAGTTCAACGCAACCGAAACCCGTGAATCTTCCCACCTTCTATTCATCTCGGTTAATACCTTATTACTAACTGAAACTTCTAACATAGATGGATTTTAAAATCACTACTACAATAAGAAGTTCACAGAAAAAAACGCACTTATTGATACTCCGCTCAATGATATATTTTTCAGTGAAATCGACTTTAACAATGACGATATTTAGCGCTTTAAATGATCATGTTCTATTTACAGTGTTTTTATTTACAATCAGGTATTACGAACCAGTACCAACTGTACGAAACCACAGTTACCAATCACCTCTCCAAGAGATGCCTTGGTCACGAGCAAGGAGAGAGTCGACAACCATCATGTCATGAATGGTGGATGTAAAAGTGTTTCGGGCTTGTTTGTCTCCGGCTTGCAAGTGAGTTTTGCACTTCAAAGTATCCAAAATGTGTTCCTAAATATCGGCAATCGGGACTCGCTTGCTTAAATCGTTCGGTTGAGTATTTTCAGCCTCCTCTGCGCTGGATATTGGTGAGTTGAAGCAGACAAAGTGACAACCAAATTGTGTCGTTCGAATGAAAATTTTCCCCTTACTGAGTTATGTGCTAGGCAGAGTAAACTCTTCAGAAGATGGTATGGTGGTAGTGGTGCAGTTGAGGCGTTTTACTTTTCGTTTGTGTTAGCTCTCGCATATTTCGTTAATGCTCTCGGTTCCCTCTCACCTCATTTGCCACACAGTCGCCTCTTCCGATCATAAGTGTCATTCCCATGCCTCGTTCAGGCCGTTGCTTCGCCTCGTTGAAGATTGAAGGGATTTTCGAATTTTCTCAAATGAAAGCCTAGTATTACAATATTTTAAAATATTGCAGTTATCTGTTCATTGCGCAGGTGAGCCTGACAGAGGCAGGAAAAACATGTCATCGATGGCAGCTGGCAATTTGGGTTCTACCCTGCCGTCGATGATAATGACTAATGGGAAGCAGCCTAAATTGGAATCCAAAGCTGGCATTTTGGCAAACACCAAAGGAATGGGTACCACAGGTGATTCAGGAACCAGTACGAGTGCTGCAGCCTCTGGTACCGCAGACAAGCACGAATTCTGGCAGATGGAACTGCTAATGGAACGACTGCGAGGCAAAGCGAAATCATCACAGTACAAATCGTTTCAGGATATGTCGAAATCTGTTAGAATGTCTTTATTGGTAAATATATTTGTGGTTGTATAATCAGTTCGCTTCACTATGATGTTTTTGCTTTAGGAAAAACGGTATGCCTTAGATGCTGTGGAGAAATCAAATTTGCAGAAAACATTAGATAATATGCAGTACTGCATAAAAGTAACGTCCCGACAAGGACTGGTGGAACGTCTAGATTGTCTCACTCGGCAGCTGGGGTAAGTTTAATTGAACTAATTCACGTTTCAATTTCACTTTGATGCAATTGAAAATTTTAGGTTGAAACTGAGTGAAGACACTTCAGGTCTGTTTATTTCGTCGGATATGTTTTATTTGGAGATAATCCTTGACGCGAATGGAACGGTCCAGGATGTCAAAGTGCACCATGAGTGCAAAATGAAACAGCAGAGTTGTAGTGAACTTGTGTCCTGTTTGCAGAGGGGAGATTTTGCCGATTTTACCACCCAACTGGAGGGACTTGCCTCAATATATCAACTCAATGCAGAGAAAAAGATAAAAGTGAATGCATTTGTAGCACTGCAAGCTCTCGAAACTGATTTGTATAACCTGTACAGCCTCTCGACGCAACATTTTGATGATATATGCTCGATCCTGTCAACGAATCCACTTGGTATTGTGCAGAAACGACGTGGTGGACACGCTATGAGACTGACTTATTTTGTATCGCCATATGATTTGCTAGATTTGAAAGCAAGAAAAATGAGACCTTTGAGTACGGAGCTCATTTCGGTGGAAAAGGTCGGTTGCAGTGTAGGGGTGCATTTGGAAGCATCCACGGCGAATAAGCTGCAGATTCAGTCTCTGTTAGTGCAACAAGGAGATTCCCCTGTATACAGCCCAATCGAAAAGCACAACTCAACTTCACTCCCGGCCACATTCGTGTTGAGATTTAATAAGCCGATGGTGCTTAATGTGGTCATGTTGAAGCAAATAAAAATAATCACAGGGGATAATACCGTTGGCACGGTCGATACGGCGGAATCTTCTGGCTTAATCAGTTCGATTGTTCGACATGCTTCTAATGGGGCTGTCAAAAACATATCCAAGGGACTATTTGTGACTTTGCCCGATCAATATCATTGTTATTACATGACTGAGAATACGAATTTGAAGGTGATTTCAAATTATGGTATGTTTGTAATTAATCACATTTAATATTTCACTTTTCAGGGCGTCGTCGTCAATAGCATTCCATTCACCGAACCCCAGCATGTGCCCAAGATTCTGGTTTTTCTGCGGCAACAAGCTCTGTTCAATCAGCTGCTGTCTAGTTGTATACGAAATAATGGTTCCAGTAATACGCGAATTACCGATCACGAGCATCTGTTAGTGTTTGAAATATCTGCCTTTTCCTGCCAGTATATCAATGTTTCGATGGAACATCCGTACGATGAGTCAGTCGCAATGGTGCAATTCGATTTGCGATTGGTCAACAATGTACAGGCTCGTGTCTTTTGCAATACACACCCGTGTGAGGACTGGATATCGAACAGGATCTCATTGATTATTCAGAATACTCTGTCGATTCCGGTGACTTTGAGGGAACTGAATAAAATCTGGGAAGAAGAGTATGAAGCCAAGTTCAAGAGAAAATTGGGGACGGGCGGAAACAATGGGGGTATTGATGAGGGAAATTTTAGCTTGCCTATGGGACCAGACGACGGTGGTGGGAGTTGTTCTGGTGGTGCCACCGAAAATGGCAACGGAGGCGGAAGTGTAGGGCCTGGGATGAATGGTCAGCACAATGGAAACTCGAATGGAGCCGGTATAGTGCACCAGGAGTTTTGTGATAATAAAACCGTCAAACTGGAACCGGTTGAATCTGGAAAAAGACGTCGCGTAGGGGAGGATTTTTGTAGCAGCCCAAAGAGTAGCAAGATAGAGAATGAGTGTGAAAATTCAGAAGAGGTAGACGAGGAAGATGATGATGAATTTGACGAATCAAACTTGAGCAGTGGCGATTCGAACAACTCTTTGGGTGAAATTGTAAACGTAGCAAATCAAATGTCATCATCCTCGTCAACGGGAATATCCGGTTCTGCCACAACCATGGGACCAACAGGGGCAACTACAGGAATGGTAGACGAAAGCTCTACGCTGGGTTGTTTGGATTTTTCCAATCTCAATTCCGGCTTGATGCGTTCATCTGGCAGCACGACAATCGACAACGCTGCTTCTGGAATGGCCGAGTCTGATATGGGGTCTTTGAATCATCTACCTAAATCGGTAGAAGAAAAACCTTCATTTACATCATCGGTAAGCATAACTCCGGTCGCTGTGGGAAAACAAAATGCAATGTCCAACAACATGTTTAACAACATCAGCCTGGATAAAAGATCAGGAATTGAAATCATTCCTTTAGCTAACGCTTCGTCCAATGTGACCTCATCTATTACCATTACGCCAATTCCAGTGGGATCATCGAGCTCCACAAAATCAACTAGCAGTAGCAGTAGCGAGAAAAAGCTGAGTGGAAGTAGCAGTAGTAGTGGTCTGAAGAAAAGTAGTAGTGGTAGCAGCGAAAACGATCGCCATAAGCTGGAAAAGAGAAAGAAGCGGAAACACGACGAACAACTGTCTCAATTACAGATGGGACCACCTCATAAAATACCATCGAAAAGTTCATCCGATGGTCCATCTTCTCCTTCGGGAAGTAGCAGAAAATTCTCAGCTTCTCCAGTTCCATCCAAAAGTTCTAGCTCGGCAAATTCGTTGATTCTGTCGAGCGGAAGTCCCGTTGCGGCAAAATCAAGTCCAAAGCATTCACCTGTCCATCATAGTAGTCCGAAGCATCAGAGTAACTACGGAACGTCTTCACCGAAGCATCTTTCCGGAGGAAGTTCTGGTGGGGGAAAACCAAGTATGTCGGCACTCAAATCTGCTGCAAGCAGCAGTTCGCCTAATTCAAAATCGTCTTCCAGCAGCGTTAGTGGAAAAGAGGAATCCAGTAGTTCGCTATCGGGCGGTGGAAGCAAATGTAGTGGGAGCAGTGGATCATCTTCCTCTAAGGACCGGGAACGCGATCGCGATCGGGAGCGGGATCGTGAGCGCGACCGAGAAAAAAAATCAGGATATTCTTCGTCGTCTAGTTCATCTAGCCCAAAGTTGAAGACACCTGCTATCAAACTGAAACAATTGGACTTGGCTAATTGTGGTGCTTCGTTTAATGCGGGTGTCCATTTGGAACTGATGAATAGCAATAGCAGTGGAGGAAGCAGCGCCGGAAGTGGAAGTATTGATCTTACCGATAGCAGTATATTCGGGGCTGGTGCGGCTGATTTGTCCAAAAATTCGTCAGCATCGGCCGCTTCCGCCGCGGGAATGCTCCTGCTTCAGCATGCAATGAAAAACAGAAAAGGTTCTCTCAGTGCTGTGATCGATAAACTTAAATCTGCTCAAAGTGGCGACGAAGGTTCACTTGTGATGCTTCCAGAGCTCGTTCAGCAAGCTGGTTTTGCTTCCGGTAAAGCTGCTTCCTCTTCTATGACGCCATCCTCAGCGACATCGGTTTCAAGTGAGTTTTAAACCAAATTAAAGTCATTTAATACAAAAAAAAGTTCACTTATCTTCTGCCCATATCACCCACAAGCAGTAGACAATGATTGCAATATATTTAAGGTCTACTAACACCAACGTAAATGTAATATCCCTCTTATGTGCTTCCACAGACTTTTCTGGAACGTCTTTATCGGGTTCGACGATGACATTACCCACAGCAACTGTTTCGACGCAAGGAAAAAGCTCTGAATATATGGTCAAACCAAGTTCCGACGGTATCAAACTCACAATTCAGAACAGAAAGGGCTCAAAAAGCGGCAGCAACAGCAATCCTCCTTCCTCATCAAGCTCGAAAAGTAGTTCCAAATCCGGACTCAAACCAGGTGTTTCCAGTGGGCCTGTCTCGAGAAAACTGCAAAGCTCACAAAGCTTCAGCGGGAGTTTCCCTTCTAGCAATAGTGGTAATGGAAAGTCACCCAACAGTACACAATCTTCCAAAGCACCGATACAAAAATCAAGCTCATCCGGTTCATTGCTCAGCGGTAGTTCGGGTAGTTCAATAAAATCCTCTAAATCTAGTTCAAGTTCAAGTTCATCTAAGGAAAAGTCACGCAGTAGCTCAAAATCGTCATCATCGTCGTCTTCACTGATGGCAACAAACACTGCGCTTGCAGTTGCTGCTGCCCAAGCTGCTGCCAACGCAAACGCCCTTAATGTTATGAAAATGCTTGGTTTCACTTCGTCTATTCAGAACATGGAAGGATTCGTAAAAACATTGGACACAAAATTTCAAATTCCCAAACTATCTGCGAGATCTAGTGGTATTGACGCTGATAAATGGAAAGATTGTCGACCAACGTCGTCATCTGCACCGAATACGCCGCTGTCAAACGTCACTCAATCGCCAACAGGAAACAATGATTTCTCGCTTCCTTACAATAAATTGCCTGGCGAACTGTCGCCTCTTCATTCCGCCATGCTGCCAAATGTGATGCAAAAAATGTTCTCAAACCATGACAGTTCGATGCTTCTGAGAAGATCTCCGAATCTAGACCACCAGGCCTCGAGCAATAGTCGAGACGGTTTTGCTTCGATTTATGGAAAAGGATCAACGACACCGACCACACCAACAGGTACCATCCCGCCTCCTTTCCCGTCCCCGGTTGGCTTTCAGAGTCATGCGATGGATTTTTCCAACAGTAGCGATTCCGTTGATGCCTCCAGTCTGATGCGACCACCTTCAAGACCAAGCAGTACAATGTCCAATCACAGCACGAGCGATAAACTGATCGATGCCACGGCTAACAGTAACTCGATGGACGGATTATCAAACTCATCTTCAGCACAAGCACTGGCTGCGGCGGCTGCACAACTTATGAACAAGTTCGACAATACTCAACAATTGGTGGCGGCATTCAAAAACCACCACCATCACCTTAACGCTTTGAGTAGCGCAGCTGCGGTGGCTGCTGCCGCAGCAGCAGCTTCCGGTTCTGGTGGGGTTGGACCGGTCACCTCACCGGCTTCTGTTTCGGTGCACATAGTGAAGTCACCCGCACCAAGCCCGTTACCACTGCACGGAGGTCCTGGTGGACCTGTCGATGATGAATTGATGGAAGAAGCTTTGGTTGGAATTGGCGGAAAATGACAATACCGCCTCTAGAAGGTGTTTCCTGGTTCTACGCTCTCAGTGTCTACGTGTCCGTGTGTTTGTAAATAGTGGATTTTTTTTTTGCTTGTAGGGTACACTAACCAAACTAAGAATAAAAGGGAACGAAAGGGAGATCGCATGTCGATCGTTCTGTGTATCACGACTAAATTATTACTATTCAATTGGGCGAATTGGGTTCTATTCGTTCAGAAATAAAAAATAATCCTCATTAATTAAGACAAAAGACAATTCGATTTTTTACTTTTCAAGTTTCCTTTTTATTTTTATCGGGTGGTTTCGGTCGCTGCTAACCGCTCCCAAATCAAATAGAAGCGAGCAATATCAATATTGTAAAGAGAACGATAATAGATAAAATGAGATTAGCGAAGAAAAATAATAACAAGAGAAATCGACCAGATTTTAGGCAAAGTAATTAAAAGATAATTTTATATTCACGCGGCGGAAACGAGGGAAATAATGATTAGTTTTATGAAAGTAGATAAAATGATCGATCAAGAGTTTTCAATAGCTTTAGGTAAAACGTGAAATGAGCAAAGTTATTATTTAGTGCGTATACATTAACGATAAAAACAGAAAAAGGTTACTGTAATATATATCGAAAATCGTTTTCCTAATGTTTGCTATCACAATCCGAACGCAACTTCCGCCATAATTTACTGGGAGCATTTGTGAACAGATGAGAATCTTATGTCTGAGTCTTTTATGCATATGAGATGATTAATTTTTCAATTGGATAACAGCTACCGAATATCTTAGAAGTTAAATTGCTCCGACTTTTCGGAGTCATAATGAACGCCTTCCAAAATCCAGATGGATTTATTTTATCCCTTTTGTTTATTTCGGCCTTATTCTGCGTGGCGTGTGAGGTGAGATGACAATTGTCACTTATGTCACGCGATTCCACCAGGCGTATGCCGTGAGAAATCTCACTTGAATGAACTCTCACTTTATTCCCGCTCTCAAATATACGTGACGATTGTCACATGAACTGGGATTTCTAGGTGACAATCGTCGACATGTCTTGAGGTGTCGACAGTGCATGAAAACAAATGAAAAAAGGAAGAGGAATAATAAGTGTTTTTTTGGGTCGTATAGAATCGATAGTAATGGTATTATATGTATCAATAAATTCAATTTATCTTCAATTTTCACAGTACGAACGACAAATTGCAAGTAGTTTTTTTTTTTGTGAAAGCGGTAGTGAGTCTGTTATTCCTCAATTGGACGAATAAGCACACCGAAATTATTTTCATTTCATGAAATCTATTTATTTTCTCTAAAATATATCTATCACATGGATCTTGTGTTTCATCTATCTATCCGCGAGTCATCGTCACCGAACTGCATATCCATTTCAGAAGCCGTGGTATATGCCCGAGCCGGAGCCAGAGCAACAATTTAACACTGAGAGTGCAGAGAGCAGCAGCAACTACGACCAAAACAAACAAAAATGCTAAACTTTACAGGATGCAATCAACTGTTTCACCAAATCTAAATCAAATACCTGCAAATTCGGCAGAATGTCCTGATACACTAACAACAGGCCAGGTTAAATCAGATCTATAGATACGGTACTGACTGCAGCAAAACAAATATCTGACCTCTCTGAGCGAAACAAATAAAATTCTGGGATGCAAGATGTTTTTTCTCAAATATATGCGATAAAAATCTGAAATATTTGTAAATATGTGCTAATGTCTGACATACTGACCAGCTTCGTTTATCATATGGAATCAATAATGTTTTGTCACTATTTTAAATAGCCTGCAGCAGGAATAAAAGGTTGTGATAAAAGTTAAATGTCTGCAAATTCGTGAACACATGTGCGAATGTGGCATCTCTGATCAGATTTGGCAACCAGCAGAATGAACGCCTTGTCACTTGCTGTTCATCCTCTCACATACATCAAATGAACCTCTCACGGCATCCGAAACGACTGTAGGAATAGAGTGAGGAGAGTTGCGTGATGGTGATGTGACAATTGTCATCTCACCTCACACGCCGCGTAGAATCAGGCCGTTTGACTTATGCTCATTAGCATATTTCAGCTCTTACGAAGCAATTGTGAAGGATTATGTATAGGCAGACTAGAACGGGAACTCAGGAGTACACGCAATCTGTAAAACACCATGGGCCTGATCACGAACGTCATTACACGGTGAAAACTGACTGAATTGTATGCAAGGGTATATACGCTTCATTTCGTTTTCACCGTGAAGTGGCGTTCATGATCAGGCTTCATATCTGCATTATTTCGATTATTAATGATGGAGATGTTATCCACCCATAGGCCCCCATCAAACGGAACCTCCAGGCTCAGAAACTGTTTCCCTCAGCAGATAAAAAGACAAAGTATTGAAATAATAAGAATGAAAAAACACATAACGAAGAAGACTACAGTGAAGCTTTTGATGATGACGATGATGGTCCCGCCTCCTTCCCTACAGGGGTTTGAGCAAGACGAGTTATCTAAAAGATAATTTATTTATTTTTCTCAACTTTGAAATCAGTTTAGTAAACACGATAAACGCACTGATTTTATATACAGATATAAGTTGTAAAAAATTGCAATGTCAAAAGACAAGCCAATACTCAGTCATGTCCGCCACAGAGCCGATACGGTCCCGACGGGGCCCTTGCAGCCAAGTGGTCCACCAGAGCAAAAGTCCAACCGTTAGCCTTGTTTTGGATTGACTATGAACATCCTCATTCAGAGAAATCGAGAAAATTTCGTTTACGAAAAATTCCTAGACTGGCACTTAAAAAACTTTCAATTTCATATCCTTTATACAGTTTTGTCTCATATTCCGAACAGTCTCAAATTCTGAACACTTCATTTTTTAATGTAAATTTACTGAATTAAAGTTCAGTAAATTTACATCACAATAATTGAATAATAAAAACATTGACATTCTTTGTGGTATAGGCTTCATTTAAACATCATTTACAGGTATCGATGCAGCGTATAACTTATAACATCAAGCATTTTCAAAATAAAGGGTGTGTCACATCAAATTGCATCACGGAAAAAACGCTGTAGAAATTTAATTTTTAGGAATTATATCTTCAGCTTTCGCTTATAATCAGATACGAGTGTATAGATCACGTTGGCCATGCTTCACTGTCAATTTTTCGTAAATTTGGAAAAATGTCGTCGAACGAAAAAGAGCGTCGTGAATTAATCCTGTGCACTCATTTCGAGAATCCGGAGTTGTCACATCGGGACATCGGTAAGATGCTGGGAATCGTCCAATCCACGGTCAGCAGAGTACTAAAACGATACTTCGAGAACCCAACCATCGACCGGAAGGTGAAGAACGGCAAAAATGGATGCTCCGTCAGTGAAAAAGATCACAAGCGCGTAGTTAAGCAGTTTAGACGTGATCCGAGAAGTTCGGTCCGGGATGTCGCCAACAAGTTCATTCGTCCAGCGGACCAAGCAGCGGGAGGGCCTGCGTACATACAAGGTTCAGAAGGCTCCTAACCGCGACGAAAGGCAAAACATGGTGAGGAAGACGCGAGCCCGGAAGATGTACACCGAAATGCTGACGAAGCCGCTTTGCCTGGTAATGGACGACGAAACCTACGTCAAGGCGGACTTTCGTCAGCTGCCGGGCCTGTTGTTCTTCTCCGCAGAGGACAAATTCAGCGTTCCGGAGGAGATTCGCAAGCAGAAACTATCCAAGTTTGCCAAAAAGCACATGGTGTGGCAAGCGATCTGCTCTTGCGGAAAGCGGAGCGCCCCCTTCGTGATGACCGGCACGGCAAACGGGCAGGTTTACCTTAAGGAGTGCCTACAGAAGCGCTTACTACCACTATTGAAGCAGCACGAGGGCCCGACCATCTTCTGGCCGGATCTCGCTTCGTGCCACTATTCAAAGGACGTGTTGGAGTGGTACGAAGCCAACGGGGTCACCTTCGTGCCAAAGGAAATGAACCCGCCCAACGCGCCGGAACTTCGCCCAATAGAGAAATATTGGGCGATTATGAAGCAGGCCCTCCGAAAGAACCCAAAAATTGTCAAATCGGAGGCGGACTTCAAGAGAAAATGGATTTCTGTTCAAAAAAAAAACTACAACCTGACGTTGTACAGAACCTTATGGACGGGGTAAAGAGGAAGGTGCGAGCATACGGGCTTGGGCTCGAAGTATGAATAAAAAGAAAATGCCAAAAGTTGTTTAATAGTTTTTATTTTACTGTCTAAAATTTTCAAAAGGATCGGTCTACTGGGCGAATTTCTACAGCGTTTTTTCCGTGATGCAATTTGATGTGACACACCCTTTAGTGACAATCAAAACCAACGATAAGATATTTGCATTAGCAAATTTCGTAAAAAACAAGCATGGTTACATTTTCAGTTTTTTTTTAGTTTTTTTCAACAATTTTGTTTGTTGTTTCCATGTTATGTGCTAGAAACGGTAAGAATCTACAATAAATGGATGAATTGAAATAATATTTTATATAGGAATGTTCATTAAAATTGGTGTTCGGAATATGAATCAAGTTTTTATGCATGATTCAAATTGCGAACACTTCATTTTTAAATGTGAATTTACTGGACTATAATGTTATAAATAATTTAATATTCAAAACCCTGACATTTTTTGGGTTTATACTTCATTTTAGTATCGCCGATATAGCGCACTTGGTCCAGAAACCATGTAAACTATGAGAAGCAAATACAATCAATAATTACAAAAGCAAAAACCAATTTTTTTTGTGAGCATAATATTTTTCCAAAAAAGACTAGCTAATCGACTCTAATTTGATATATCGATCATATGAATCGGTCCAGTAGTTTAAAAGTTATGATTTTTTTTAAATTTTATTTTTGCTGTTCGGAATTTGAGACAAAAGTGTTCGGAATATGAGTCAGTGACAAAAATTGTGTTCGGAATTTGAGACAAAAACGATTAAACATATTTTTAGTTTTTTACCATGAATATGTATTTGTAAATAAATTTTATGGTGGAAAAATGAAAAAAAAAGGCTCTATTTTATCCAAAAACATTTTTTTACATTAATTTCGCGAAAAGTGCCATTTTGAGAAATGAGACAATTTTAATGGCCAACAAAGCTTAAGCATTCGTTCGAGAACTCGCGAGCTGATCGGACAAGTTTGAGAATCGATCCGATAACGGTGTTTTTTTTTTCACGCAGATCTATATTGTGCTTTTTTTCATCAGTGCTTGCGAGTGAAGCGAGCTCAATTAAAAGTGGTGCACGATCGAGACGCTGAGGATCCAGTTCAGATCAACACACATTCATCACACACTACACAGCAGCGGCAAGTAGAAGTTTATTTTTCTATTGTTCCATATATCATTCCTTCAACCTCCTGTGTACGATTTACACCATTGTCCAACATTGTATTTACCAAATCGGCAAGCGTTGGCATTAGGGGTGTACATCTTTCTTACATTACCGTTGAACTTTTGTTGAAACTTTTTTTCATTTTTGAATTTTATACAATAAAAAATTGAAATAAATATATACCTTGAATACAAATATAATTTATTTACTCATTTATTTTTTATTATTATTCTACACTGTTCACATCGAACAGGTGACTAATTCATTATTATGGCTGAGGGTGGGGAGGATCCCCCATCCACGTCATTGAATGTTTCTGATGCTGACCCACCTCCTGAAGAGCAGGAGGATGAAGCAGACGTTGAGGAGGAAAATTCTGTGTATGAAGTAGAAAGTTCTGAAGATGAGGAAATTGATGAAAAACATGATTTTCGTCTAAAGGAATACCCGGAGGGATTCAAAGGTCCATTCATTGTATACTTTAGACGAAAATCAAAACCTCTTAATGTCATTCGCATCTCAAAAGAACTAACGCAGAAATTTTCCAAAGTTACTGAAATTACTCGGATGGAGCCAGACAAATTACGAGTTGTCGTCTCTTGCAGGACCCAAGCGAATGCAATAACGCGCTGTGATCTCTTTGCGATTGGGTATCGCGTATACGTACCCTGTTGCAACGTTGAAATAGACGGTGTAATAAACGAAAAGGGTTTGACTCGAAAAGAGATACTCGATGGTGTCGGTCGCTTCAAGAATTCCTCACTTAAAAGTGTGAAGATTCTTGAATGCGATCGACTGAAGTCTGTGTCACTTAAAAATGACAAACGAGTTCTCAATCGGACAAACTCTTTTCGAGTGACATTTGAGGGTTCCGCTCTTCCAAACTACGTTGCAATTGGTGCTCTTCGTTTACCTGTTCGGTTGTTTGTACCCCGGGTAATGAAATGCAACAAATGTATGCAACTCTGTCACACGGCCGCCTATTGTTGCAATAAACAACGTTGCGCAGATTGTGGAGAGAGTCATGATGGGACTTCTTGCGCGAAAGAGCGCAAGTGTCTTCATTGCGACGGGGCCCCCCATGATCTTTCTCAATGCCCGGTGTACATACAACGAGGGGAAAAACTCAAGCGTTCCTTAAAGGAACGTTCCAAGCGGACTTATGCAGAAATGCTTAAGAGTTCCGCCTCAACGACTCAGGACAATCCCTACTCCATTCTGCAGAACGACGAGCCTGTTGCAGACGCTCCCAATGCAGGAAGCTCCGGTACATCGCAGGGTGCCATCAGGAAAAGAAAAATTACTTCTTTTCCATCACTCCCCAGAAAGAAAACCGAAACTTCCCAAGTTGGAATGAAAACTCGAATCGAACGTGCTGGGAATAGACCGAAGCAAGTACCTCCTTGTTTAAGCGGTTCTACGCACCAGGGGTCCTCAGCACTTCCCGGAGCAGAGCCCAACACGTTTGTTCCTTTTTCGCGGTCGAGGCAACAACCACAATCTGGTTTGCTTGCGCTTTCTGACCTGGTGGACAACATTTAAATGCTTTAAATATAAATGATCCTCTTAAAAGCATAGTATTATGTTTGCTTCCGGTTGTGAGAACATTTTTGAATGAAAAATGTGGCTTTTTAGCAGCGTTCATTTCCCTCGATGCCTAATTCAGCGCAAGAGGTCAAGGATTTGACAACTGTAATACAGTGGAATTGCAGGAGCATCATCCCTAAACTAGATCAATTTAAATTTTTAATTCATAGTTCTAACTGTGATGTATTTTCCCTCTGTGAAACATGGCTTTCTTCAGCCGACGAACTGAATTTCCACGATTTCAACATTATTCGCCTCGATCGAAATGACTCGTTTGGTGGCGTACTATTGGGGATCAAAAAATGCCACTCCTTCTATAGAGTCACTCTCCCATCGATGACAGGCATTGAAGTTGTCGCTTGCCAGATACAAATCAATGGCAAAGAACTCTGCATTGCTTCGATATATATTCCTCCCAGGACTACGGTAGGCCGCCATCAGTTTTTTGATATTATCGAGGCATTGCCGGAGCCGCGATTAATCTTAGGTGACTTCAACTCCCATGGAACAGCATGGGGGTCACTCTACGATGACAACCGTGCCACGTTGATTTATGATCTGTGCGACTACTTCAACATGACAGTTTTAAATACTGGGGAAGCAACTAGAATAGCCAACCCTCCTGCACGGGCAAGCATGCTAGACATATCACTTTGCTCTTCTTCGTTATCCCTGGATTGCACGTGGAAGGTAATCCAAGATCCCCACGGTAGTGACCACCTGCCAATAATTTTATCGATCGCCAATGAATCAGGTTCTGGTGAGTCAGTCGATATTGCGTATGACCTCACGAAAAATATTGACTGGAGAAAATTAGCAGAAATAATATCTGAAGCACTTGTTGCAATGCATGAACTTCTTCCACTCGAAGAGTATAACTTTATATCGAGTTTGATTTACGAAAGCGCACTTCAAGTTCAAAAGAAACGTGTACCGGCTACCACTTTCCGACGTCGTCCTCCATCACTTTGGTGGGACAAGGAGTGTTCAAAGGTCTACCTTGAAAAATCATCCGCTTTCAAAAAATTCCGGAAAACTGGACTAGTGGAATGGTTTCGAAAGCACCAAGCTCTAGAAGCCAAACTAAAAGGTCTGATTAAAGCAAAAAAGCGTGGATATTGGCGGAAGTTCGTCAATGGTTTGTCAAGGGAGACCGCTATGAGCAGTCTTTGGAATACGGCTAGGAAAATGCGTGGCTAGAACCATATAAACGAAAGTGAGGAATACTCTGACCGTTGGATTTTTAACTTTGCAAGGAAGGTTTGCCCCGACACCGTTCCTGCACAAAACGTTGTACGCGACATTCCACTTCAAAGCGATTATGAGAATTTTTCGATGGTGGAATTCTCAATTGCCCTTCTCTCATGTAACAATTCAGCTCCGGGGTCGGACAAGATTAAATTCAACTTGTTGAAGAATCTTCCCGACTTGGCAAAACAGCGTTTGCTGAACTTGTTCAACAAGTTTCTGGAGCTGAATATTGTCCCGCATGACTGGAGACAAGTGAGAGTGATAGCCATACGGAAACCCAACAAGCCGGCTTGCGATCACAACTCGTATAGGCCGATTGCAATGTTATCCTGTATTCGTAAATTGTTAGAGAAAATGATTCTACTTCGTTTGGACAAGTGGGTTGAAGCGAACAATTTGCTGTCAAATACGCAGTTTGGCTTCCGCCGAGGTAAAGGGACGAATGATTGTCTCGCGCTGCTATCTTCTGAAATCCAAATCGCATTTGCTCGCAAAGAACAAATGGCTTCCGTTTTTCTCGATATCAAAGGGGTATTTGATTCAGTTTCCATGGAAATTCTCTCAGAGAAGCTTCATAATCGTGGACTTTCACCAATTCTGAATAATTTCCTGTACAATTTACTGTCAGAAAAGCACATGAATTTCTCTCATGGCAACTCAAAGTCTTCTCGTTACAGTTTTATGGGCCTACCGCAAGGCTCCTGCCTAAGCCCCCTCTTGTACAGTTTTTACGTCAATGATATGGATGATTGTCTAACTAGAGACTGCACGCTGAGACAACTTGCAGACGATGGAGTTATTTCCATCACGGGTACTAATCCCGTCGTTCTGCAAAAGTCGTTGCAAGATACCCTGAACAATCTGTTCACGTGGGCCCTCAAGCTGGGTATCGAATTCTCTACGGAGAAAACTGAAATGGTCGTTTTTTCTAGGAAGCACGAACCCGCCCAATTCCAGCTTCACCTATCCGGCAAAACGATCCAACACTCTATGTTTTTCAAATACCTGGGTGTATATTTTGATTCTAAATGTACCTGGGGGAGACACATTGCGTATTTGAAACAGAAATGCCAGCAAAGAATCAATTTTCTCCAAACAATAACCGGAACATGGTGGAGTGCCCATCCAGGAGACCTCATTCAGTTGTACAAAACAACGATATTATCAGTGTTAGAATATGGCAGTTTTTGCTTCCGATCAGCTGCCAGGATTCATATTCTCAAGCTGGAGAGAATACAATATCGTTGCTTGCGTATAGCCATGGGGTGTTTGCATTCGACACATACGATGAGTCTCGAAGTTTTGGCAGGAGTAGCCCCGCTTACTCTTCGGTTCACAGAACTATCCTGCAGATTTCTCATCCGTTGCAAGATCATGAATCCATTGGTGATTGATAACTTCGAAAATCTATTCCAACTGACTCCTCAGTCAAGTTTTATGTCTTTATACCATGAGTACCTTACCCACGACGTGCACCCTTCACCAGACATCTCCAACCAAGTTTGCTTCCCTCACTTCTGCAATTCCTCTGTCATTTTTGATCTGTCCATGCGACAAAAAATCCATGGAATCCCAGATCACCTACGCTCCGATTCTATTCCGCCGATATTTTCGGCAGAATATGGGAAAGTTAGATCTGATAAAATGTTCTTTACTGACGGTTCATGTATAAACGGGTCCACTGGCTTCGGCATCTTCAATGAAAATTCCAGTGCCTCTTTCAAACTCAAAGATCCTTGTTCCGTGTATGTTGCTGAACTGGGTGCGATATACTATGCACTGGGGACCATTGAAACATTGCCCATCGACCACTATTTTATTTTTTCAGACAGTCTCAGCTCAATAGAGGCAATCCGCTCAATGAAGGTTGATAAACGCTCATCTTATTTCCTAACAAGAATAAGACAACTATTGAGTGTTTTGGTCGAAAAATTATTCAAGATTACCTTAGCATGGGTTCCCTCTCATTGCTCGATTCCGGGGAATGAGAAAGCGGACTCGCTAGCTAAGGTGGGCGCTTTAGAAGGCACTCTTTTTGAAAGGCAAATTGCTTATGATGAATTTTTCCACATTCCTCGTCAGTATACGCTCGTAAGTTGGCAGCGCATGTGGAGAGGAGATGAGTTCGGTCGTTCGTTACACACGATTATCCCTAAGGTCTCGACGAGGGCATGGTTCAAGGGATTGAATGTAGGTCGTGATTACATTCGCGTGATATCTCGGCTTATGTTCAATCACTACAACCTAAACGCGCATCTCTATCGCATTGGGCTCGCAGCAAACAATCTTTGTGATTGTGGCGTTGGCTACCACGACATCGAGCATATTGTCTGGTCGTGTATCCGGTTCCATGCTGCTCGCTCTCAGCTCTCTAGAGCACTGAGAGCAAAAGGCAGACAATCGGATATCCCCGTCCGGGATATCTTAGGTAGCCGTGATCCTGATCTTCTGCTTCATCTATACCTGTTCCTCAGAAACGCCGATGTCAACGTTTAATGATGTTTCCTACTACTGTGTCCCTGTTTCATATCCCTTCTATCCGATCTATAAACTTTTACTTAGTCGCGGCAATACATACACACACTCTTTACAGATACACGGGCCAAAGGTTGTGCAGTCCACTGATGATTCAACAAGAGCCAAAGATTGTACCGCTCATGACAACTCTACACGAGCTGATGATTGCGCCGGCTAGTGACCATTCTATCCTGGATTCCTCGAGTCGAGAAAGACGCACCACGCTAGATATGAGGTACAGACTAGGGGGCGTTGCTGATTAATGGTCAGCTGCATCCCAATAGGAAGTATCCCGTGTCGGGCACACGTACAGAGCATTGGAGACAGCAACATCCCAATTACGAAAACACTTGTAATACTAACCTCGAGCCAACCGCGAGTAATCGGTTACATATTACTAACATAGATAATAAGAAAAATTGTATTGAACTCCCGGCCCCGTGAGGCTAACGCCATATGAGCCTTTATAAAAATATATATTTTGGAAAAAAAAAAGCTTAAGCGCTCAGCATTTGAGACAAAACGGTATCTGTGTCATACACGTGACGACGCTCAAACTTTTGTAGACTACATTTTTTTTTCTCAACTAATACAACAAACGACTAATACGGCAAAATGGAAATAGTCCATCATCACCAAGATCATGACAGACATAATAGAGACCATTACAAATAAAAAAAAAAGATAATTTAAAAAATTTAAATAGTCTACATAACATAATCCGTTCAAAATACTTCGTCGGGTCAATTGAAAATGTTAAAACAAACTACAAAAAATTGTCCAAAAAAAAAAATTGTTAATTATCTGTTTGTTAAAACTTCGTCATAAAAATTATAAAATATATCGTTCGGCTGTTAATAAAACATAGCTTTCAGGTGTGAATTACATTGCCTCCTCAATTCTGTAAGTGTTGTTGCTCATTTGATATGTCTTGGTATCGAGTTGAAAACATTTATTCCTTTGAAGTACAACGAATTTTGTGAAGCACATAGGTGCTCTTAATTCATTCGCGTCTCTAGTGTTATATCTATGAAAGTCACTTCCTCTTTCATCTCGATCACACAAACATAGAGGCTGCAAACCGTTAACTACTTTAAAAATGAACACCATAGTCAAATAAACAGTTCTTTGTTTCACGGAAAACCATTTTAAAACGTCCAGCATTAAAGATGAGGAAGTGAATCTATTACATTTTAGAATCAACCGCATTGCATTTTGTTCTGCAAACGCTGTAATCTGCAAAAAGGTTAATATCACAAAATCATAAAGGGTGACCATGGAACGGAAACGGTGAAACGGTTTTTTTTGCTTTAACTTTTATATTTCAAATTCTACACAAAAACTGTCTTCGTACGACTTTTAAAGCTAATCAATTCCAACATTTTGCGATGAAGAACTTGTCAGTGTCTCAATCCTACTTAAAGTTATTGATGTTTATTTACCCAAAAACTCATGATTTCAATTTTAATTTACTCAAACACAAAAAATAACATAGTGTTGAAAATCACACATCATGTAGAGTGCCCAACGATATGCCCTTTCAAATGCCGTCAATAAACTTTGTTTATGTTTGCCCCAGAAAGAATGGCACACAATTGAAAAGAGCGTATTTTTTGGGAAGAAATATCAATAACTTCGAGTGCAGTTGAGATATTGACAAGTTCTGCTTCGCAAAATATTCGTATTAGTAAGCTGTAAAAGTTTTTCTAAGACAGTTTGTAAGAAGAATTTGAAACAAAAAAGTGAGAGCAAAAAAAACAGTTTTTTAATGGTGACCCTAACGTAACTTTCAAGAAAGTGCTATATTGGTTATTTCAAGAGATAGAAAAAGACTTTGTTCTACAAAGATGTCTCAAATAACTGGGACCACAACATTGTCGAGCTATGTTTACCTCTATCTACAAAGATAATAAAGTTATATTTTTATTTCATCGACAATTTTGGTCACCCTATTTTTGGTAACATAAAAATGAGCGCTCTATTGTATGTAACTAAGACAAGACCAGACAACTGGCTTCTTACTCTTCTTCGTCGTCCAAAAACGAAGCCATGACATGAAGATGCCAGAGCTGCCAAATATTATAAAATATCGGATTTTTCAAATTTCTATTTTAATGAATCGTAACATTTGGTTGGTGCGAATTCAATGATTATTGCATATTTTCAAATAGACAATCTCAAAAATATGCTTTAAAAGGATAAAATAAGTCTTTTAAATACCCATATCTATAATATAATCGTTTCCAAAACAAATTTGGGATTTTTTTTAGCAAATAAATCTAATCTGACAACCGTTACAGCGTTATGCAGATTCTCATTGTCTGAACCAAAACATTCTATCTTATTATATGAGCAGGAATACAACCAAAACAACGTTAGGAAGCCATTTTATTCATACAAAACGTAATTCAAAAATAAAAATGAAGTGTAAAGCCTTAAATTGTGAGCGAAGGACGGATACTCATCCTGAGTATAAATTTTATCGGTTCCCTCAAGACAAAAATATTCGGAAAGAATGGATTCGATTTTGCGTGAACAGTGAATTAGAAGTTCCATTCTTTGAAATCAAATCAAGCACAAGAATATGTAGCGTAAGTATTAAAAACTAATTCTAAAACATATCCTAATACTAGTATATATACAGGCTCATTTTGTTGATGGGAAATACAATGAAAATGGAGTTACGAAAATTCCGACCTTAGCTGCATCCGCGAATGAGGAATGGGAAGAGATACAAAGTATTGAGAACAATTATGATTTGGTTGACGTATATGAAGGAGATAAACAACTACAGGAAGAAATATTTCGTTTGAAACATCAAATTTCCAAGCTGAAAAGGTAGTGTGTCAAAAAATATGTTATTTTCTAATATTTTATATTGATGTAACCGTTAATAGAATTGTAAAACAATGGAAGAAAAAATGCGGATATCTGACCTCGAGAATTCGTGGAAAACAACCCTTGAAGAAGCTTTTCAGAGAAGATCAAATTAAGCTATTAACAGGAGAGGTTAAAAAAGTGAAACTTTGGTCCAATGAAACGATTACGGAAAATTTACAAATTCGGTTTGCATGTCAAGGTGGATACGACAAGCTTATTCAAAAAGGCTTCCCGTTCCCATCCACGAGGACTCTACTACGCCAAATTGAAGGAGTTCGTTTCAGTCCTGGTATGTAATTATAATCATATGTCTCATCGCATGTTAATATATGAAATGATATTTTGTAGGTATTCTTGAAGATATATTCGAGCTGCTACAACATAAAGTCTCCACAATGTCGGTTGAAGAAAAGGACTGCGGATTGGTTCTAGACGAAATGAGCATAGACGAGGCAAATGAGTTTTGCCAAAATACGAAGCAGTTTGTTGGAACAACAACGCTTCCTATGTCCCAAACTTTAGCCTGTAAAGCTTTGGTATTCATGCTAGTTGGAATCGCAGCGCGCTGGAAACAGGTGGTTGCTTTCGAGTACACCGGCAACTCTATACAAAAAGAGTTTTTGAAGAATGCTGTATTGTCTGCAGTTTCAAGAGCAGAGGGAATCAGTTTGCGTGTCCATTTTATAACAACAGATTCCGGGTCCGAAAACCAGCGCATGTGGAAGGATTTGGGGATCGATATTCGTCGCAAAAATGAGACATTAAATGCTGCGATACCTCATCCAAACGCTGAGAACAGAATGCTAGAGATCATACCCGATCCCGTACACGTATTTAAAAATACAGTACATGGCTGGTTGAACAATGTCTACCTGAAAGTTCCGGATTGGTATGTTCGTGAAAAAAAGCTAACATCCAATATTGTTCATCGAGACCATTTAACCACAATCGTGAACTCCGAAATAAACAACACGTTGCGGCTTTGTCACAGACTAACGGCCTCGGATGTGTGCTTTGACAACAGAACATCTTCAATAGATAAAATGAAAGTATGCAACGCAACAAAATATTGCAACAGGACGGTGGCTGCAGCATTGAAGTTTCATGCGGAAATACGAGAATTACCGGAGCTTCTTACTACCGCATGCTTCATAGAAGACTTTGCTCGATGGTTCGAGCTTATCAATAATAGGGCAGAAGAAAAAGTATTTTGTTTGAATGATCCTATGAAATATGACGAGGATATCGCTCATCTGAAGACCATGGTGCGGTTAATGTATGATCTCCAAGTAGGACACGGACATTGGAAACCATGGCAAACAAGTGTAATCGTTTGCACGAATGCAATTGTGAGGTTGACAGATCGGCTTTTGCATGAAGGACACCCACAAATATTTACATCGCGGTTCGTCCAAGATTGTCTGGAGAGTCTTTTCTCATTGATTCGTGCAAAGCAACGACGCCCAACTCCATTGCAATTCAGCAATAACTTGAAAATTGTGACTCTTTCGCAATACATGACCGTAGTACCGAATGCTTCGTATACAGCCGATACACAACAACATCTTATTGGATTGATAGATTTGCTATCAAAGCGGCGTGAAGAATGTTCAGCCCAGAAATTGATGGACAATGAAGCAGCATCGACATCATATCGAATTTCAGCTTCATCTAATTCTAGTGATAATGTGGATGATATGAATATTGAATTCGACTATGAGTACACCGTCGATGAAGCGAAAACTTTTCTCGACAGAACAGAACAAAATTCGTTGTTCTATATAGCTGGTTTTATCATCAAAAAAATTATTCAGCGGGAAAGAACATGTCAGCAGTGTAACAAGAGATTGGTAGTCAGCAAAACACAACCTAGATTGTATCAACCGTCTCTTTTTTCATATTTGCGAGCTACAGCTTCTAACTCTCCCATCTGCATAGTGAATGATGAGACTTTTAATATCTTCTTAGCAATGGAAATTCTATTCCGAAATATGAAATCGCATTTGGAACCTAACGAAGCTGATTTGCCGAAGAAAATGGCAGGAGAAATGTATGTTTTGCCATCCACTTTATTACATTGTGAAAAAACAAGGAATGACATTATAATAAAATTTATATCTTTTCGTTTAAAAAGCGGAGAAAACAAAAAAACAAGGAAACGAAAATTTGATAGCAGGAGCATGGCATGGTAGAAATAAAATATATTAGTATCAGAAACCAAATAGATTATTATTAAACTAAACTTATGTCCATTTCCATTTTAGTGTTGTCCGAAAACTCATTTTTTCCACTTTTTCCCAAAAATGACTTTTTCAAAAAATCATAACTTTTGAACCTCTGAACCGATTCAGATGATCAATAAATCTAATTGAAGCCAATGAGGTAGATTTTTAATAGAAAAAATATTGAAAAAAGTATTGAACTTGGAAAGAGGGTTCTAGAGAGGTGTTTTTTTCGTTTTAGAGTCATTATTTTGTAAATTTAACATGTTTTAAGTCTTCGTTCAATATTCTTATGTGACTAGACTAGACCTATGCGACTAGAATCCTATCTTTCCGGTAAGTGTGATATTTTTTCAAAAAAGATTGGCTTATTGGCTTCAATTTAATATGTCGATCATCTCAATCAGTTCAGTAGTTCAAATGTAATAAATTTTTGCAAAAAATTATTTTTGGATAAGAGTGGAAAAATGATTTTACGGACGACCGGTTAACTTTGAAAAGTCACTCAAAAACACAAAAAAGCCTATCTGATATCGAGATATGTTATGTAATAAATCCTCAGCTTTCAAGAAAAAACATAAAATATAAAACATAAAAACAAAAAACATAAAAATAACAAAAAACAACTACAATCAATAGTTACGAAAACAAAATTCGATTTCTTGGCAAGCCTAATATTTTTCCAAAAAAGATTAATTGGCTTCAATTTGATATATCGATCATCTAAATCGGTTCAGTGATTCAAAAGTTATGAATTTTTAAAAAAGGCACTTTTAGGAAAAAGTTGAAAAAAATGATTTTTCGGACCACCCTAAAATAAGAAAAGGCACCCTAACGAAAAAATAAAAAATACGGGTCTAATATTTTGCAATATATAAAGAAACTACCACTTTTCATGGAAATCTGAGGAGCACTATATCGGTTTGACATGAAATGGATGTATATATATATATATATATATATATATATATATATATATATATATATATATATATATATATATATATATATATATATATATATATATATATATATATATATATATATATATATATATATATATATATATATATATATATATATATATATATATATATATAAATTTTTCAATTCAATCAAAATATAGTAACAAAATAATTAGGTAAAACGTGTATACAATTCCTTCACATTTCCTCTAAACTAAGTATCGTAATATCAATTAAATTCATTTTTTTTCTAAATTCAATACAAACCCAACGTAATTTATTTTTATTGGCAACACTGGAAAAATCGACTTTGTTTACAAAATTTATCGAAATCGACCAATCAGAAATCAGAACGACTGACAGAAATTTGGTCCGTATCTGACAGAAATTTGGTCCGTAAAAGACCCCCTATTGTCTGATCTTATCTTAGGTATGTAACAACTTTGTCGAAAACAGTTTTTGTCTAGAGAATAACTGTCGAGCTCTAAATGCTAATTTCCACTTGAAAGCATCTCCTGGAGCATTGTGCAGTGGAGAAGATTGCAGCTTGGAAGCAAAAGGCAATGCATGGTGCCCACCTCCATCAACTGGAGCGGCCGCGCGTCGACAAGGCCGCATCTAATCTGTGACTATCGCGTGGTGAACTCTCTTCAGTAGTAGCATCGAGACGTTGATGACAATTGCCGGATGTGCCATCAACCAGGAGCAAATATAGAGCACATTATGGGATGCTGTCTCGTATTGACCAACGCAGCCTACACCGAGCGCCACAACAACGTGGCCCGCATTGTCCATCGACAACTAGCGCTCCAATGCGATCTATTGAAAGACAACGTACCAAACTGCCGGTACCTGCATCTGCACCTGTTCTGGAAAATGATCGTTTCAAGCTGTACTGAGATCGCACTGTTCCGACCGGCCTCTCGATCCACCACAACCGTCCAGATATTATGTTGTATGACAGGAACTGGACCACTACTGGATCAAAATCTGGAAAACACCCACGGTCGCATAATTTGTAAGTACCGACCAACTCAAATAATCGTGGGGGCTATGGCAGGTCCCAAGAATTTTTTCAGTCGTTCTCTCTGGAACTCGAACTGTCCCGAAAACTTTTGGAGAAGGAGGTGCAATCGGCTGGCTTCCAAAAGTTGGTCATCCCAAGCACCTGCGTAACTGTTCGACAATTCCTCGGTCAGAACTAAACGCACGAGCATACAGATACGTGCCTTCCTTTGGCATTCAGAAGCCCGGGGGCAGGTGAAGGTTCTGATTAGGTTAGTCTATTCAAGAAGTGAGATAAGTCTTCCAAAAAAGACAAATATGGTGGCCGACAAAGTAAAAAGTTTTGAATGGACGAAGGAAGAACATAACAATTTTTGTTTATTTGCAGTGTTTATGGTTGAACAATATATATTTCACCGTAAATGTTTGGATTCATCCGAGGATTATTATAATTATTGTAACGATAAAAGGTTTCCATTGTAATTATTTTTTTTAATGTCAAATTTCTTCTGTCGATTTGGTATCAAACTCTCACAATATTTCCAGGAACGCTGACATTCTATTTTGAAACAATTGTTACATCGCATTTTTTTAGGGACCATGCTAAATTCTTTGTAATCATTCCTCGATTCACAACGATTTTCGGTTTCGAAATTAAACCTTTCAAATTTATATCTATTTTGTTTCATTTATTGCGATCGACACTGGTTGCTTTAACTTCTCTCCTTTCAAATATTTCTTACAACTGGACTTTGTTTTGGACAGGATTGTTCCATTTTTGGATTCATACAAAGTGTTCTGTATTTCATTGTAATACTTCGATCATTGGTCATCCATCTTCCGATCATTCTACTGAGAGTACTCATTGATGATACCCATCTCATCCGACAAACTGCTACCATAGCCACCAAAGTCTTCTACCTCGTGGAAGGGACGTTTGTTGAACTTGCCGTACCGATCGATCTCATCGAAGTTGCGCTTCACATAGTCGATCATATTTCGGTCGTGATTTAGCCGAGAGTTGAATCCTGTGAAGGATTTGAAAAATTCAACGGCGAACAATAGGACAACAGAGCCAACACTCACCAGCCCAACGATCGATTTCGTCAAAGTTCCGCTTGACGAGTCCCATTTCGGCGGTGTGATCTGCCAGCTCGAAATTGCGTTTACCGCTGAACTTGGAGTACCGGTCAATCTCGTCGAAATTACGCTTGTTGTACATCGGGGCCAATCCGCGGGCGTAGTAGTTGTAGAGCAATGTTCGACGGTCCGAGTTATTTAGCGAGCGTTTAGTTTTCTGCGAATCGGGCGAAGAATCGTGGGGGTCGGTTGTCATCAGATGGCTGTAAAAAGAATCGTGCAGCGGAATGGTAAAACACATTATTGTTTAGTTCAGGGACATGATTTCAAAAAAACCAAAATGCCGATCTTTCAGGTGGAAAACTATCATTCCTCTATATCAAATTCGCATGAATCACAGTAGGTTTACAATTCGTTTGCTATCCTAAGATCTCAATCAGCTTAAACATCCTAATCGGCGCGCTGGAAACTGGAAACAGCCGTGACGAATAGAATAAGTTGTTCTCATAATACATTATATTTAAATCGTAAAATGTTAACATGATGCTCAATGTATCGCTTCGACTTCAATCATTGTTTGCAATCAATCGCAGTTTTAATGGAATGAAAATGAAAACGATCAACGGCTGTTATTGACTGTCACTTTACCTCGTTTATTTTGTTTTTACCTTAATATCTTAGACTTATCATAACCCAAAAAAAAAATAAAATCAAATAGTGGTCAGTAATTGTGAGGTGCGTGAAACACACAACGTCCTATCCCTCGCAGTTGACAGTATAACAGTGATGTTGATATTATATACTGCCAACACTAGTTAGCCATACATTGGGCATCATTTTCTCTCACAACAGACAACTGTCGAGCCGGTAAGTCATACTCAATATTTATTCCCTGTGTCGGGTGATTTCACTATAGGTTTATACCGACTACATTGAGGAACCAGTACAGTAAATATATGAATGCTTCACATTGGCGATCCTGCCGGGTATTTAAATATGCAGTGAAATTACCCGACATAGAGAAAAGAAATTCTAAAAATATGGCGTGTTGGGACAACCGTCTGTGAAAATAAATGGCGCGTCGGGACAACCGCCAGAGGTACTGCGTGTTGGAATTACCGCTTGGAAGAGACGTGTCGGGACAACCGTCTAAGAAAGCTGCGTGTTGGGACAACCGCTTCAGCAAAAGAATGGTGGCGGAGCAGCCACCCAATGTCGGCGAGTTGGAATGGCTGCAGAAGTGATAATGCGAGTTGGGTTGGTAGCATATTAGCTTCCAACTCAATCATCAGGGTATTTATAATTTGACTCTGTGGAAATTTAGATGATACAGGAACAAGAAAAGAATAAAAAAACACAAGCAATGAACAATTTTGACAGTTGCGTGTTATTGAGTGCGTACAGTACTTGCTTATACCTATTGAGTGCGTGCAGTACTTACTTAGATCTAGCCCATGATTATATATACAAGTGAAGCAACATCATTACTTCAATAGGAAGAGGATTACGGTTTGTCGAGCGGGAGTTGTTTGTTTTGTTATTGCTAGGGTATGCCATTTTCGCATTTTCACATGCGAGAGCGAGATACGAGAGATGAACTGTGTGAGAATGAAATTCTATAAAATCCTTCCTTCTCTTTCACATAAATTCGAGAATGCCACATGATTGCTTCATCTGGTATATATAGGCACTAGCCAAAGTATACAAAACAAGGCAGTCCATTTCCGCAAGTAGACATCCAATTTGGATGTAAACATATTACGTCAGCATTATCGAACTGCATTTATGGATATCACCCAGAGAATTTGCCGCCATTTTTCGTTCCTTTAAAAAATCATGCTAGTTACAAAAAAACCTTTCTGAATTATAAACCGTTTTACAAGTGTTACGCAAATGGTAAGAATAGATAGAGTATGCAGATCAGTATAGACCGTTGGGATTGTAATCAGACAAAATGCACGCAGCAGTACATTTTTTTAATCCGTTCACACTATTTCAAGTATTCTATAGCGTTGATTGAAGAAATTAAAATAAATTGAAATGACAAATCATGACACAAAAAAAGTAAAATAACATAAAAAGAATAAGGGAGAACTGCCAACACTAGTTAGCCATACATTGGGCATCATTTCCTCTCACAACAGACAACTGTCGAGCCGGTAAGTCATACTCAATATTTATTCCCTGTGTCGGGTGATTTCACTATAGGTTTATACCGACTACATTGAGGAACCTGTACAGTAAATATATGAATGCTTCACAGTAATACGATCTCGGTGCCTGGTTGTGAGGGCTGTTAAATGGGTCGAGTCATTTAATATTTGGACGCCCTGTTTAGTTTACTGCAGCGCTTCTAACGGTCGGATTTGGAATGTTTTGACAGAAGTTTGTTCTGAAATGTTTCCTTTTTCAATGTTGAAAAGTTCTTTACGATTAATTTTGTTTCAAAAAACTGTCAGCCAACAGGCAGCAGAATCAGATGGCCAAAAGGCGTGCCCAGACACGGGCTTAGGATGGGCTCTTTCTCTTTTTTTCGTGAAATATTGAGAGGTGTTCAGACTTAGGGGAAGTCCGGGTAAGACGCCCCTGTTAAGCAAAACAGGATGAAACATGTATTTTTACTACATATTTCAACGTTTTTTCACATCCACAATGTAGCCACGTTTGTTTTCTTTGTAATGAAATGAGCAATAACGATTACGAGTAGGCAAACCAACAGAAATAACGAGAATTCCAAACGCATTCATATTACACCTTTCTTAAAAAAGCGAGGTAAAATGCCCACATGCGTGTCCAAAACGCACCACAACAAAGAGTCAAAATGTCAAACGATATCGAAGCGTTTATTTTATAGCGAATTCGTTTTTAAAACTGAGTCAGTGCCACACTGACTCTGTAATAAAAAAAACGTTTTCAGTTTCACGAATGCGGTGGTTTGTTGGTGTGCGTTGTATAGTTTGATTTGTTTATATTTGCGACGACAAATGTACAGTGTCGACGTCTGGTGGAGATATTAGTGCTTGGGAGGTAAAGTATTCTCTATAAGATGAGAAGGGCCAAGTGCAGTGTAAAAATATAAAAGTTTGAATGAAAATTTTTACTTCATATAGTTTGATTACCTAACACATGTAGTCCTGACACTCACTTAACCATTTGTCGATACATTTCCTGTTTGTTCCACAAATAATTACTATTATAATATAAAATCATCATTAGACACAGTTTTCGTTCAATGTTTCTGCGATATCGGAAAAAAACCCTCTTATTTCATCACATAAAATAAATATTCGATACGTTAAAGTAAATTTTCATTCCTAATTTTGATTTTGAGAGCATGTTTATTCCTCCTGAATATCCATAATAATTTTCGCCTCCCAATGAAAGCACACGGAGCTTAATGCCGTCTACTCAAATATACTCTTCAAAATCAGAATCCGAATTGGATTACGATTCAAATAATACAAAAGCAAGAGCAGCATGTTTTCCATTTTCATAGTCTTTATTCTTAGATTTTCCAAAACAATACTCGGAACTTGACAGTTCAGTATAGTTGTATTGGTGAACCCGAGTGCCAACCCGTGAAACATCTCAGTGCGAAACTAACAGCTTTCGGGGCGAACTAGTGCGACACTGAGTGCGAAACTGAGAGAATAAAAAAACGTTTTGACAGCAGTTAGTGCGGCACTGGGGTTGAAACTGAACAAAAACGAATTCGCTATTAGATAACTCTTGATTCGCTGCTTATACCCTCCGCTTCCGTTACGTTTCTACCAGTTAGAATCATCATATGATCTCGAATTCTCGAGGCAGTTTTGTTATCAAACGCCGAAAACGCTGAAGAATTTTGAATCCAATATTTTTGTTCACAAGTGTATCAATATGTACCGCTGTTCAAAAATATTAGGCTGTCAAAAAAGTCCTGCGGTATTTTTTTTGAATTTTCATTTGTTCATAAAATTAGTTACAATCATCTGTTTTAAGTCAAATATGCGCCGTTTTGTTCGATGACTTGTTCCCAACGAGATGCCAACTTCATAATACCCCTATTATAGAAGCTCGCTTCCTTATTGGCAGAAAACTCGGATAGCCAATTTTCACAGGCCTCTTTTGTGGCTAACTTCTGACTACCTAGCTCGTTCGCCATGGACAAAAACAGGTGGTAGTCACTTGGTGCAAGGTCCGGACTATACGGCGGATGCAAAAGAACCTCCCATCCGAGCTCCTGGAGCTTCTGGCGCGTCACCAAAGAAGTGTGTGGCCTAGCGTTGTGCTGATGGAAGACAATGCGTCCTTTGTTTATCAAACATGGCCTCTTCTTCATGAGTGCTACCTTCAAGCGGTCCAGTTGTTGGCAGTACAGGTCCGAATTGAGCGTTTGGCCATAGGGAAGCAGCTCATAATAGATTATTCCTTGACAATCCCACCAAACACAGAGCAGAACCTTCCTGGCCGTTCATGAGGGCTTGGCCACCGTCTGAGCCGCTTCAGCGGGCTTCGACCACGACCGTTTGCGCTTCACGTTGTCGTAAGTGACCCACTTTTCATCGCCAGTCACCATCCGCTTCAGAAACGGGTCGATTTTGTTGCGATTCAGCAGCGATTCACATGCGTCGATACGGTCAAAGATGTTTTTTTTTGCGTCAACGTGTGTGGCACCCATACATCGAGCTTCTTTGTGAATCCAAGCTTCTTCAAATGGTTAATAACGGTTTGATGACTTATCCCCAGCTCTTGGCCGATGCTACGGCTGCTACTATGCCGGTCTTTCTCGGCTAATTCAGCGATTTTGTCGCAATTTTCGACGACAGGCCTTCCGGAGCGTGCGCATCTTCGACGACCTCTACACCAGAACGAAAACGTTGAAACCATCGTTGTGCGGTGGAAATGGAAACTGTATCGGGTCCATAAACTGCACAAATATTATTGGCAGCTTGAGATGCATTTTTGCCTTTGTCATAGTAGTACTGTAAAATATGTCGGATTTTCTCTTTATTTTGCTCCATATTTGCGACACTATAACTCACGAACGACTTAACCAAACAAAACACTGTCAAGGACTATATTATAGCGCGCAAAAATACCTTTCCAACAAGCTATAGTATGACTCGATACAATAAATACAACTAGAACTACGCGCTTACAACGACACCTCGCGGAAATACCGCAGGACTTTTTTGACAGCCTAATATATTGCTACGTGCCGCTGTTCACAAATGTGCTGCCAGACTTTTGGCTTTTATATTTATGAGTTTTCATTTTGATTCTACGGTTTGCATTATTCTTAATCATGGATGGATTTTAGTAGTCAGAAACATTGAAACAATTTTGTTCGTTCTGGTTCTTATCACATAATACAAGAAAAGATATCTGAAAATGGTTTTATGCTTTTCAGAAACCATCTGAGTATGAAACAATTGCAGAAAATATGTGAGTGAATTGGTAACACTGGAACTGACTCTGACTCTTTATTAATTTCCATACTGGAGCGATGTACCCCATTATGAGATGGATTATAAAATTGCGTTTTGATATGATGATTTTTCAACATTTTTTTATGCTACTTCATTGATAGCTCTGGTAACATTTGAGAGTGTATTGGAGTTTGCAAAATTTTAATAAGTTTTTTAATGCTTCAAAAGTTTTATAGAAGAAGCGGTCAAAGTTGCATGAAATCATGCAGTTTTAAACATATTATTATTTTATGAAGATAGACGTGGTTTGTGGTGCTACAAAACATTTAATTGCATTTATAATCAAAAAAAGGAAGTTATAAGCACAGACAAATCCTGCCGATTACTGCGTTTTCCATGATTTTTCATGGTGGTGCGTTTTACCGACACGGTGCGTCTTACCCAAAGTTCCCCTACTGTGCGCGCGCTTTAATTTCGAGAGGCGAGTATTGATTTTCTCCTCCTCACAACCACTTCATGTGCAAGCGATGAGACCGGGCTTTAGCACACGAGCCTGGATTCGGCTCCTTCTCTTCTCTTTCGTAAAATATTGAGATGCGTTCAAGAATACCTCGTTGCACCTCAACATGAGCGATGCACATGTGTTGTATGCATGTAAAAGAAGCTCGCGCATTAGTGCTCGCGAGATTTTCCCGTGTACCTGCCTCAAAGTGACATTTGGTGCTGTCGCACTAATGCACGAGCATATCTTCGTGTACACAACACATGTACATCGTTCGCATCAAGGCAACAAGGCACGCGACAAGGCATTCCTGAACGCATCACAAAATGTTACGTAAGAGAAGAGAAAGAGCCAATCCCAAGCTCGCATGCTAAAGCCCGGTCTTATCGCTTACTCATGGAAGAGTTGCGAGGAAAAAAAAATGGATACTCGTCTCTCGAAATTGAGGCGCGCACAGGAAGTCTGCTCGCTCGGCTGCCTTCTGCGCCGCTCGTTTGCTGCAGACAGCTCCCAATGACTTTGTGAGATGTGAGACTGGATAACGCAAAGCACACCGTTTAATGAATCCGATTGAATCTTGTTCCGAGTCACACAATTTTATCGGAAGAAAATAGATTCATCAGCATCAATGTCATCAATTTTTCGAAAAAAGTCAATATTCCATGACAATGCTTGTTTTTTGCGGCGAAT
The DNA here is from genome assembly GCF_029784135.1 of Toxorhynchites rutilus septentrionalis. Classification (NCBI taxonomy): domain Eukaryota; kingdom Metazoa; phylum Arthropoda; class Insecta; order Diptera; family Culicidae; genus Toxorhynchites; species Toxorhynchites rutilus. The sequence goes on along the minus strand of NC_073745.1, from coordinate 2,412,130 downwards.
GTTTGATCATAAATATTTTCGAAAAAGTACGGCCCGATGAAATCATCTACCAAAATTACACACCAAACCGTGTGTTTTGGAGGGTGTAATTAGTATTCATGTATGGTTGTTATCAGCTTTGACTAACATCAGTATCGCACATTTTGTTTGTCAATTTCGTCGTTTAGTCGGATGTTCGCCTTGCCCTAAAATACAACTTTCGATGAAAGTCTGGATCGCTTTCAGATTTTTCTAAAGTCCAATAAGCCAATTTTCAACGCAATTGAATCATATGGAATGACTGGAAACAAATGACTGCTAATGTCAGATTTATACAATCCCAGAAGGACGCTATGAGCTATCAAAATTCTATCAGTTCTATGCGAAAATAGACTCTGATCATAAAGGGTTTTCCAACTTTAAATTCCGAAAGTAAATTGAAATAAAACACACTTAGAATTCGAACTTCGATGAAACTTCTATTTCAAATTAAAGTTTGGTTTATGATATTATGTGTGAAATACAACATCATTCAAATGTCCACCTAGGGCTTCCTCGCACACCTTGATCCGGAACAGGTAATTTTCGATGACTTTTCGGCACATATGGGGCGGTATCTCGGTCATAACTTCACGAATGTTGTCTTTCAAATGTTCAAGAGTTTGCGGAGAGTTGGCATAGACACGGTCTTTCGCATAACCCCACAAAAAAAAAAGTCTAGCGGGTTCAAATCGCATGATCTGGACGGCCAATTGGCATCACCAAAACGCGAAATTATGCGTCCCTCAAATTTCGTTCGCAATACGGCCATGTTTGGTCGTGTTGTGTGGCACGTGGCGTCGTCCTGCTGAAACCACATGTCATCCGTATCCATATCTTCAATTTGTGGCAAAAAAAATCGGTTAACATGCGGCCATAGCGCTCACCATTCACAGTTACCGTCTCGCCGTCCTCATTTTCAAAGAAATACGGCCCGAGGACTCCACCAGACCATAATGCGCACCAAACAGTGACTTTTGGCGGATGCAATGGCCTCTCAACAATCACGTGTGGATTTTCTGAGCCCCATATACGGAAATTTTGGGTGTTCACATAGCCACCGAGCTCCAAATGTGCCTCATCGCTGAAGAAAATTTGATGCGAAAATTCAGCATTTTGCTGCTGTTGTTCGTTCACCCAATCGACGTATGCCCGACGCATTCCATGGTCACCAGGCTCTAATTTTTGTACCAGTTGGACTTTATATGGATGTAGGTGCAAGTCCAAATGCAAAATTCGTCACAATGATGTGTTTGACAAGCCCAATTGCTGAGCACGCCGTGGAATCGAAACATTCGGGTCATCCTCCACACTGGCAGCAACAGCAGCAATATTTTCGGCCGAACGCACATTACGATGATGCACAGGTTTCACAATATCCGCTACGGATCCAGTTTGTTCGAATTTACGCATTACATTAGCGATTGTGTGCTCTGTAGGCCGTCCATGACAACCAAAATCCGTCCGTAATACTCGAAAAACATTTGCCGGTTTTTCATCATTTTTATTGTATAATTTAACTTTCGGAAGCCCGAAATAGAAAACCTTGTACATACATTCTATCCACTACGAATCAATATGAACAACCAGATTTATTCAGGGAACAACGAATGGTAGGCGGATCACTGGCAATCTGTCGGAACCGTTTGAGACTTCGACAAGGCAGGGAACTTCGACAAGGCGAAGGACTCTTCCATTTAGCAACGGTGTAATCGAATTGGTAGTGTTTACTCAAAAGTGGTTTCCAACCCAATTGCAACTGAAGCTTTTGGGCTGAAACATCACTCAATCATTGACCTTAAAATACCTTGGAGTCTTGTTTGATTCAAAATGCACTTGGAATGCCCACGTATTTGAAGTAAGAATGGCAAAAGAGGGTCAACTTTCCCCGTTCGATTTAAGGCACGTGGTGGGGAGCTCATCCGGTAGATCTCATAACGCTCCATGAAACTATTCTGTCTATTCTAGAGTATAGCTCTTTTTGCTTTCTTTCAGCAGCTAAAGGTCACATTCCAAAATTGGAACGATTTCAATATCATGGTCTGTGTATAGTTCTCGGCTGTATACACTCATCACATAACATGAGCCTTTAGATTCTAGCAAGAGTACCACCTCTACGGAACCGATTCTGGTAACTTTCTCTCAGAATACTGGTGAAATGCGGAGCCACAAATTTCGAAGATTTCGAGAAAATTCTTTAGAGAATACAATATCGGTTTATGAGAACTTATCACCACTGTATATCGTCAGATATATGTCTTCAATCGATTACCCGATTACCCGACCGTGCTCACTTTACCATCAGCAGTTCCTTTATTGAATATGATATGTCGATGAAACAAGCAACTCTGTGGATTCTAGATCAGCTAGCTCTATTATCATTCCGCATATTTTTAACCCATTAACGACCAAGCTGTAAAAATATTTTTTTTAACGAGAGCCATTGGTGTAATTTTGATTATTGACGTTACAGAAACCCCAATCTTCAAGAATTATTTTTTTCCGTTCTTCCGTTTTCCGGAAAAAGACAAAAAAATCAAAAAAGGGCCAAACAAAAACCTACGTTTTTGTTCTTGTATGAGGTTCAATCCAATACTTTTATTCCTACATCACAATGTGTGATCTTTTATCAAAGTAATATTCTAGCAAAGTTTACATATTTTCATATTTGGTAAGGCTTTGTTTTTTTTGTTAGGTTATGTGAGGTTATGTACTTTCCGCACATAGTTGCTTTGAATCGATTTTTATGTGATACAAATTTGAATAAAATTGATAGAAAGTGGTAGCTAATAGATTAAGCTATCATTTGATGCCAAAGCCTTACCATAGAGTTGCTTTCCAAAGCCATGAAAAATTATCGAAGTTACTGTTCGATTTTTCAAACACTTGGCATAAAACGGGTTAATGGAAAGTGCCAACAAGTCAATTGCATAAAAAGATACTTCACTGATGGGTTTCGTCTCAATGGATTCACTAGGTTCGGTGTCTTCAATGATGACTCTTGTGTCTTCTGTAAACGGTAAACCTGTAAACCATCTTATTGCTTGTCAAAATGTGGCAGCAGATGAGTGCACTGATCGAAAGGTCAGATAAGACCCTTGTATTGGCCCCTCTCATTGCTTAATTCCTGGGAATGAGAAGGCGGACATTATCGCAAAGGTGGGTGTCCAGGAAGGCGAATTGTTTGATAGACAGGTTTCGTACGATGATTTGTTCCAATTACTGCGTCAGAGTTGCCCCTTGAGTTGGCAAACCGATTGGGACACTGGAAGTCTTGAGCGGTAGCTACATTCAATTATACCAAATGTTTCTTCGAGAGCATAGTTCAAAGGCTTGGATGGAAGTCGTGTTCACACTTAACTCGTGTATTGAGTAGACTTGTCCAATAACTACTACAGTAAACATTCACTAACTGGGCGAAAAGGGAAGACCACTTATCGACATTCGCGTTTTAGCTGGTCCGGCATGTTAAACGTCAAATAAAATCGAGGGAAACTTCAATGAATTGTTTGATTCGCATTGTTCCTGTAATTGGATAAACAAAAAGATTCCAATGGAAGTTTCGCATTGAGTGCAACAACAGGTATGACATATTTGTGTTCTTCTTTTTCGTTATTAGTTTGTTTGTCTTGTCCTCTCATCGCACCGTCGCCCACCTTCGAAAATTTTTCTCAGTATATTTGTAGAGAAAGAGTTTGCTGCAAATTGGTTGCCTTTCACCAAAAATTGTTTAGTGATCTTTCAAACATTTATTGCTCTTTTTAAAAAATTGCTGTTAATTTGGATTATTGTATTAGAACTCTACAACCTAAAATGAGATGCAAACTGTTCTCAAAAGTGACAAAGATTGAAGGAATAATTAAAGGGATAAGAGGGAGGAATAAATTTTTAGAAATTTATTGGGTATAATGAAATCATTGACTAAAATTTGTGTCTGCCAAATAGTACCGCACCACTTGAAAGGATTTTTTTTCCTACGATGATAACGATGATGATCTACGATTCCTACAATGTGGATAACGGAAAAGTCACGACTCAATGTTGAAACCATTGAAGCTATGATAATTATCCAACACAACACAACTTTGATCTGGAATGTGACAAATTTTATGATGAATTTTCCAAAAACAATAATCTTCTTCCCAAAGTGGCTTCATCATCTAAATATCACTTCATTGCTGAGCGTTGTAGATGTTTGATTGTTGACGACGTCACTTCTAACCATTGTTTCCTGCACAAATTCGTAGAAAATTCAAGATCGATCGGAATCGGATCACCATCTATTGGTGGATGGTGGAGCTCAAAAACACTTCCAAAGGCACACTAGTTCTCCCCAAGTAAACCAGAATCAGTTTCCTTTTTTATTATTTCGAATATCACTTTAGAATGCATCGAACTGTTGCATTGAATTCAATTGTAATAACTCTTTTGTGAATAGTTTGGTAGCCATGAAAAGCGCCGATCAAACTAGCATATGTCGCAATATGTGTCCTTATTTTGGCACTGGGTGATGGTTGTCCGTTGGATGGCAGAAAATTAAAACTCTTTGGCCGTTGCAACCGCTACACACTGCTGATAATGATATTCGTGGCTATGCTGGAAAGGTAGCCTTAGCGTATGAGCTCTGTTTCGTGGTTAGAAAATGAATGATGTTTTCAGAAGGCAACTGCCAAATTTATTTGATTTGACTGACGGTACAATCACTAACAGAGGGACTTACGATTCCGCTTGTATTCAAATTATATTCCGCTGTTACTTTGGTTGCTTCTTTTGGTCGGAACCATTTGAGGAACACAAATTGGACCGTTAAAAACATGGCAAATGGCACGTTTGGATAATGCTTGACACTTCACAATTACTCAACCGTTTATCTCAAGAAAAACCAAATGTTAGTCAATGCGATAGATGCGTAGCAGTATTTCCTATCAAATGATGCAAACACCTTTGCGATCTATTAATAAATACTCGAGTTATAAGCATTCGAAATCTTTTATTTTATTTCGTCGATCTATGTAGACCAATGCATTCTGTCCCGTTTCCCGTGTCCCGTTTTTAGACCTGATCTATTTGGCCAGCCTAACTATAGTCTATTTCTATATCTTTCTATATCACAACACGTCCAGTCCCACAAAAATGGTTGCCTTCTTAACCTCGAGTAAACCGCGAATAATCGGTTGAATCCAATGTCCTGGAAAAAAGGTAATGAAGATGGTCGAGTTTTGAGCGACATAGCATGCGCTGCAATAACTATTTCGCAAATAGTGACGTCAGTCGTTGTGTTTATCTTTGATTGCCCACCGCATCCATGTAAAAATGCTATTTTCAGGAATGCTATTCTTCAATTAAAAACGTACATTTTTGAAGAGCTCCCGCTGAATATGAGGCTAATGTGATAGCGTGGAGTGAATATTTGTGAAATCACATCGAAGAAGACGGATAAAAGTGATATTTTCATGTACTATTTTCACTCCCCCACGTTCATAGAAACAAACGAAGTTTAATTATTTTACCGTTATGAAGTTGATGTTTCGAAGGCTCTCAGTGTCGGTGTGTTTTTTGTGAGATAATAGTCGCCAATTAATCAAAATTTCATCGAAAATATTACTGCTTTCGAGAACTAAGCATACGACTGCTCTCTGGACCTTTCTACCACATGAATAATCGAAATAAGCCACGATATAATTGTCATCTGTTAAAAACAACCAGTTGAATGATTTCATGAGAATTTTGGCTCAAATTATCATGCAACCGTGAGTACTTTCAACATTGTTTTGTTTCTTCCATATACATTCCATATTGAACCCAATAATTACGACACGATATTTTGCTTGCCAATACAGATACACTTCGCCTACTGCTCCTCCTCTATATGTACCTCATTGGGTCGATTCCTTCTAAACGTAAATTGAAGAAGAAATAGTGTAAACAAACATTGAATTAGCGACTCTGCAAGGCTTCTGCGATTGAGACTTACAAATAAACGGTTTGAGAAAATAAACTTTCGAAACTCCACGCTTTGTATAAGAAAAACTATTAAAATAGTAAAATTATACAACATTCCACTGAGAAATTTTTCAAATTTAGTGATTTTTGAACACTGGTTATTTATTCCGAACAATAATAAAGAATTTGATTATTTTAATCAACGAAAAAATCATTCAAACTGTTATCTTTTTCACCTTTGTCACAATCTTATTTTAAGAATCTTCAAAAAGCATGGTTTTTACAACACTGTATTCATGCCGACAATCGAAGATCCAACATGATGTGTGTATTCATCGAGTTATAGATAACTAATCTAATTTAGTACGGCTTTGACACACAACTTCAAACGCCTTTTCCACGAAACTCGAGTTTTTTGCGAGCTGGTGTACACGATATCTCAATTTCTACGGAACCGATTTATTTCAAATTCGGTGTGAATAAATCTTTATCCTTTGTAATCTCTCTATCATATGAATCAATAAAAAAAAAGTAAAATTTTGAAATATAAACATTCAAAAAATTTTAAATCGTCATAAAAATTTGTTTGAAATTTTTGTTTTACTTGTTCATATCATAGCGGCATCTTTACTGATTCAGAATTTGTTCGATTTTGTTTTTGGTTCGGATAACCAGACGGGCTGGAATCGTGTACGCCACGGCATAACTTTTATTTGAACCCCCTCATTTCGTTAGCTTTTAACTATTCTAATACAGATTGTTTTTTGTTTTAATTGTTGTTGCGTTGTTAAGGGATAAAGAAACAAATATTGAAATAATGGACGGTAAAATTATTCCTTGTTTTATTTGTTCAAAGCTCAACAAAAAAAAGTCCGAAATTCGTGCTTTTACACTAGAATATATAATATTTTCAATAACTTCAAAAGTCGTTCTAAGCAGCGTATTTTTCCAATAAAAGCCAGTTTAAGGCAAACAAAGGCCAAGAAGAGGTAAGTTCAATAATTCTATCATAGCTGAGGTTTGACCATATGCGTGAAAGGAATTTTCTTCAAGTATGATATACAGGGTCTTTCAGATTAAACGCTCATGCAACAAATTTTAATAACTTCTATAAAAGTGAACCGATTTTTATTTAAAAAAAAAAACGAAAATAAACCACCCCTTTTTTCGATAACGCGTTTTAAACGGTGAACAAAATTCTTCATGCACAACTCTAACATTACGACTTTGAATCTTTGGAAAATCCGAGTTATTTCTTCTTTGAGTTCCTCCAAATTTTGTGGTTTATTAATATAGCAAGGGTCCTTCACGTACCCCCAGAGGAAGTAATCGACGACGAGAAATGTTGAAATTCTTACCATAAGAGGACAAAGTTTCATTAGGGCTTCGGTTGCTCGAGTAATACGATTTCACTAAAAATACACGTTCTTGTAAATTGTATATCTTGACCAGTGCTGAAAACATTCACGTTCGCGACATTCAAATTCGGCGAATTTCTGCCTTCCATGTATTGATAACGTACTGCTCAAGCGAGAGTCAATAAATATGAAACAACACTGTCAATGAACCCCGGTGGAATGAACATCAACATCAGCTTGCCATGAAGTTTATTTTTCATTTGCACCTTCTGTTTCGTCATGGTATTCGTAAGATCGAAAATGAAGATCATTGCGTGTTAGTGAAAATCAAAACATAAAATTCAACGTCACCAATTGAGAGTAAAATTGATTAGTGGTAAAGGATGGCGATTCATCACACAAAATTCTTGTTTTTGGCGAGTTCGGCAATGGAATGTATAGAATAACTCTTGCTACGTTTTATGAATCTACTCACGATTGCCCGGAAATGGCATACACCACCATTTATATGTGCAATGGGTGACACGTTTTCAATGAAAATTCACTGCAAGCGATGAAGATCAACTTAACGTTCGTGATAATCATCTGAAATTATTGACAGTAATGGAAGTGCCTGAATGCAGGCTTTTCGAAATTCGTTCATGCTGTTTTCGATCAATATACCAGACAAAGCTTATGCGTCTCGACTCTCGTGTTATACTCATTATGACAGATATGGTGTTGAGTTTCAACAGAAGAGAACTCATCCAATACTGGGAAAAATCTAACTTCTTCATTCGTGAATAAATTTTGATAATTTGTGGCACTGATCTTGACCATCCATCCGATCAGACTGAACGAGTAGACGAATATTATCGTCCCGAAGTGGGGAATGCAGTGTTACCATCGACGGAGCGAAAAAAAAATTATAAGGAGCTATTCGATGTTTTTTTTATGTAAGCGTTGAATCTAAAAGACCCTGTACATCATATCATTATGTATAACAATATATCAAATAATCTTACCTTCGTTCCTTCTCGCCCATGTCCTTCACACCTGTCTTTGCTGGCTGTGAAGCTACGTGTATGAAATTAGAGATTAGTCCAAATTATTGAATTTAAAACATATCATCAGTGAATAAAACAACTATATTCATAAATAATCATCTTTATTGTTAACTAGTTATATGAGAAAAGTTAAGTGACGCGTTCATTAAACATCGTTGCCCTTGATTTCGTTTATGATGTGCACTGAATTTTCACAGGCCGACGATCGTCAATTTCCAGCTGATTAGTACGATTATTACATAATGGCAATTTCGTTTGGTGTTTTCTACACCGAACAGGCAACCGCCATTCACAACCTTTCAAATCCTTAGAAAAAAATTAAGAATGAATAAAACACAAAACAAAACCGGTGGGAAGCATCATTCCACAAGGGTACGCGTATTATTCCGGGGAGCTTGATGTTGACACGCAATCTGAAGATTCCCCAAAACATTGGAAAATTGACTGGAGCAGGGGGCCAATTTATTTTCTCAGCAAATTTCCCCCGCCGATGGAATCCAGTGAGCGCTTCAGCAGATTGCCACCCCCAATCGAGTCCAGTGCGCGTTGATCCCGGCGGAATAGGCTCTGACGGGAGGTCGCTCCCACCTCCAGCGGGGAGCCTCCTCCACTGAGCAGCACGCGATTGAAGTACAGGTACTCTGCGAGATGCGAGATGAGGCAACAAATTGTGGTATTGATTAGTAGACACGGTGAACTTTGGCGATATCACAGTGAGTGGCAGCCCTAATGAAGCGAATACCTGAGAAAACGACACACGCACATGGCACATTAAATATTCACGACGAACACAGAAAAGCGAACACAAATTTTTGTTTTGCATTTTTTTTCCTTCTTCTGAGAAGTATCACTTTCACTGCATCTGGGGACAGGGGACGGGTCACATGTGATTGATTATGATGTCGGGATTAAGATGACGGGAAAGGGTTGACGAAAGGGAGAACGTTCAGCTAATGCTGGTAATGCATTCATCGGAGGGCAATCCAAGTCGGTGGTATCCATTCTGCAAACCAGCTCCGTCTCCATCGCATGCACAGGCACAGTAGGCGACGGGAGAGCGCATGGTGTTTTGTTTTTTTGTTTAAACTGGAATGGCGTCGTTCGAGGCGTTCGATGCTTCTGTTGAATAACCAACACTCATAATTGGTAAGTATCTTCACTGCATTCGTAAAAACAGTGAACTGCATACACCGAAGGAATTGATACATGGAAACAGCATCAAACTACGCAGCTTGATCCGTTCGGCTCCCAGGAAAGCTACATTCAAACAACAAACGAGGAGCAGAGTGTAAACGATGGCGTTAAAAAGCGAACAGACGGCGGCAACAACCAATGCGTTGCATAACCATTTGGTTCTCTTGCTTGGATCCCCACATTCGCTATGGTCTCGTTATCAATCAAATGGAGAACGGTTTCCACCCACCTCTTTCAGGATGCTCTGACTTATTGCAGGGAAAATGGTTTTAAAAACAAGAAAATATGAGTGTTATAAATTCCCTTAGGCCATCTTCACTAGGAGGGATATTCAGCCATGCCTTAAATAGGGTTATCTCCACTGGACCCCAACGGTGAGAATATGAAAAAGTTATGAATGCTGCTCGGCAGTCAGCGATGTTCACGAGCAGCGAATTGCAACAAATGAAGTCGTAAATTGATATGTAACTTTTTCGCTATGTCCCAAAGTGTGGGAAGCGGAATGATACATTCACGTGCTATTAAATTTAATGAGTCGAGTGCATGTTTCTTGTTTGTTTTTCCTGGGCAAGTGATTTCCAGTGTGCTCAACGGTTGAATTCCTTCTACATAGCGCATAAGAGAAACATTCGAAGCTTCTCATTTGAAGCCATTAACCGCTCATGACGTCTTTGATAGACAGGAATTGATTGTAATTTGATCAACTGAGATCGTATCGGTTGCAGTAATTTGAATTGGTAACGGTGAGTATATAATCGTTCCATGGCTTGGTAATATTAGGCTGTCAAAAAAGTCCTGCGGTATTTTTTTTTGAATTTTCATTTGTTCATAAAATTAGTCACAATCATCTGTTTTAAGTCAAATATGCGCCGTTTTGTTCGATGACTTGTTCCCAACGAGATGCCAACTTCATAATACCCCTGTTATAGAAGCTCGCTTCCTTATTGGCAAAAAACTCGGATAGCCAATTTTCACAGGCCTCTTTTGTGGCTAACTTCTGACTACCTAGCTCGTTCGCCATGGACAAAAACAGGTGGTAGTCACTTGGTGCAAGGTCCGGACTATACGGCGGATGCAAAAGAACCTCCCATCCGAGCTCCCGGAGCTTCTGGCGCGTCACCAAAGAAGTGTGTGGCCTGGCGTTGTCCTGATGGAAGACAATGCGGCCTCTGTTTATCAAAGATGGCCTCTTCTTCATGAGTGCTACCTTCAAGCGGTCCAGTTGTTGGCAGTACAGGTCCGAATTGAGCGTTTGGCCATAGAGAAGCAGCTCATAATAGATTATTCCTTGACAATCCCACCAACCACACAGCAGAACCTTCCTGGCCGTTAATGAGGGCTTGGCCACCGTCTGAGCCGCTTCAGCGGGCTTCGACCACGACCGTTTGCGCTTCACGTTGTCGTAAGTGACCCACTTTTCATCGCCAGTCACCATCCGCTTCAGAAACGGGTCGATTTTGTTGCGATTCAGCAGCGATTCACATGCGTCGATACGGTCAAAGATGTTTTTTTTTGCGTCAACGTGTGTGGCACCCATACATCGAGCTTCTTTGTGAATCCAAGCTTCTTCAAATGGTTAACAACGGTTTGATGACTTATCCCCAGCTCTTGGCCGATGCTACGGCTGCTACTATGCCGGTCTTTCTCGGCTAATTCAGCGATTTTGTCGCAATTTTCGACGACAGGCCTTCCGGAGCGTGGCGCATCTTCGACGACTTCTACACCAGAACGAAAACGTTGAAACCATCGTTGTGCGGTGGAAATGGAAGCTGTATCGGGTCCATAAACTGCACAAATTTTATTGGCAGCTTGAGATGCATTTTGGCCTTTGTCATAGTAGTACTGTAAAATATGTCGGATTTTCTCTTTATTTTGCTCCATATTTGCGACACTATAACTCACGAACGACTTAACCAAACAAAACACTGTCAAAAATTCCATTTCCAACAAGCTATAGTATGACTCGATACAATGTATACAACTAGAACTACGCGCTTATAACGACACCTCGCGGAAATACCGCAGGACTTTTTTGACAGCCTAATATTTTCAGGTTCAACGTCCGATATAAGTGATAAGTTTCACAACAAACGAAAAGTTAGTCTGTAGCATCGCTCTTGAAATAATTCTTCATTTATTTTATGAATGTTTTAGCACCCATCATTTTCTAATCAAAAGTGCTTGAAATTATCCCTACACTCAGGGATTATGTCATGAGAAACTAAAAACGAAAGCAAAAAATACCATAAAAAAGTTCATCCACACGAATACATTCAAATATGCTTAGTACCAGTTTGTTGTGACAATTTCCCGAGTTGACTATCGTATCGAAAGTTAATCCATGCTTGGTTCATCTGCTATCATAAATTCAAAATAAGTAGAGTGTAAGTTTCCCATCCATGTGACAAATCAAACAGCGCGACATTGACTTCATTCTAACCTAGCTTTTCAAGGGTGGAGTGGCTCTATGCAATCATGGTTATCATAGAAAAATATTAAAAGAACCACTGAAGTGGATATAAGATCATATTAAATTGAAGCTAAAATAATGTTATAACACGCAAATGGTGACGAATCGGCGGAAGCCCAAGAAGGAGTGTTGACAGTCAACAGTTGAACATTGACGAGGTGAATTTTTACAACATCATAATTTGCCAAGTTAACTTTCACTTTGACTTTTGCTGGCCAATTTGACTTGTCTATTATTTAACTTTACAGGATATTTTTTATCTGTACAGGATAGGTAGTGTCATGGTTTATGGCTCGGTGGCTTCAAGTGGCGTCGGATAACTCGATTTGACAAAAGAGGCTTATATGGACATTTTGAAGCGAAAGTTCCAGCAAGTTCGCAAAAACTGAAGCTTGGTCGTCGTTTCACATTCCAGCGAGTTGGAGATCCGAAGCCTACCTCGAAACTGGTATCGCAATGCATCGAAATTCGAACATTTAAGGTGAAGGTGGAAGCTAGCCATTGTAGTAGTATAGGTAAACCCACGTGTAGAAATGGGGTAATAGTGTTTGTGAGAGAAGAGCGAAGCACATGTAAATAGATCAATTCACTTATCAGACTGTGTGGCGCTTCATTGACACTGACAATACTGATTATACGCGAGCGTAACATGAGCAAATTTATAACACATGCGAATTGGGCCTCTTTTGATATTAACAAGTTCTTCCGCATGCTGATAATTCCTTCATATTTTCCTTCGTTGGTCGTATTGTTTTCACATATTCACGTTGGAGAGCCTTAACTCTTCTCTTCCTTGGCCGAGACATTTTGATTGACTGTAGTACTTTTCCGTTTATTGTTTTTGAAAGCATAGGCAGCCGTGGCAGTGTTCCGAGCTCTGCAATACAATTTTCTTACCCAATGTTGAAGTTGCTAAAACTTACATTATATACCCATTAAACGTAAAAATAATGATTGTATTGATATCAACACAATTTTATTCTATTGATTTTCATGATATGAAACGCTATGACTCAGGAATAACATTTTATTGAGTGGTTTTGATAGATGTTTCGATGATGTTGTCTGGCATCAGTGTCGAAAAAATAACGATGCTCTCATCAATACAAACAAAACCATTGTCGAAGATTGAAAAATGAAAATTTAACTTTCAGAGCACTTGCTCGAGTTTTCCGACGTTGTTCACTATACAGTGCGACAGCAGATGAAAATTTAATATCTTGTGAGTAATCGATTAGAGTTTGGCTGATATTACTTCATGGGAAGTGTGCGAAAATGATCATTTTCTCCACACTGTTTCGCAAAATTATTGATTTTCGGGCGAAGGGTGAGGGAGGGAGATGAAAGAAATGAGCGCCATTGTGGCAGCCATTTGTGGCTAGCTTCCACCTTCACCTTAAGCGCATATGATGATAACTTCTACTAATAAAAAATATTGACATATCATAGCATGAAAAATCACCGTTCCTATAAAACAAGAAGGTTTTCATGTAAGTTGTGAATCACAGAATTTCACAAACCATGTAATATTTGTTTCAAATTTGTAATTTTTTTCATTGATTTCAAATCCGGACATTTTTTTATTCATGATTAGCTGACCCGGCGAACTTCGTCCCGCCGATAATTTTTATATATGAATTCTTTCGAACATTCACGTTTTCTTACTAAGCTAACTTTTATCATGATGTATATGTAGAAAATATGGGAATTCAATTTTCGAATTTTACGACCTTCCTTCAAAGTTTTTCGAAAAAAAAATCGATTTTTCTCTTCGCTATTTTGAACTACGGGAAGAGAGAAATACATCAAAATAAAGACGGCTCAAATCGGACTCATCCCTTCCTCGGGTTTTTCGCTTAGCAACACATTTGGCCTTCCATTTTTATTAATATAGATGAAGATATAGGAAAGCGTTATTTCGTCCGAAAATCTATTTCCACCTTCGAACAAAGATCAATGTCGTTAGGGCAAACTTCAAATGTACTAACACCTTTTATCATGATGTAATTGTAGACGATATGGGAATTCAGTTTTCCGAATTTTCCGACCTTCCTTCAGAGTTTTCTGAAAATTTTCCGAATTTCCTCTCCGCTATATTGAACTACGTAATGGGACGAATACAACAAAATAAAGACTGCTCAAATCGAACCATCCCTTCCTCGGGTTTTCCGCTTTGCAACACTTCTGGCCTTCCATTTTTATTTATATACTAGCTGACCCGACGAACTTCGTCCCGCCCAAAATAGATTTTTGATTTGAATACTTTCAAACATCCACATTTTCTTACTAAGTGAACGTTAGTGAGTCCAATCACTGAACTCTTCGTTGATTGATTACCCTTTGACCCTTTACAATTTTCTTTTACTATAAATTGTCTAGAACTTCTACAAAAATTCGTCCTTATAATATAAAATTATTTTCAGACACAATTCTCGTTCAAGATTCTTCAAGCATTTGGAAATAACATGTTTTCCCGTTGCATGGAATACATGTTTGATACAGAGAACATTACAAAATAAAGACAGCTCAAATCGGACCGTTCCTTCCTCGGGTTTAGGGCACACCAACACATTTGGCCTTTCATTTTTGTTTATATAGATAGAAGATATAGGAATTCGTTATTCTGTCTGAAAATCCTTTTCCACTTTTGAACAAAAATCAATTTCGTTAGCGCAAACATCATATGGACTAACAACGCTTAGCTAATTGTAGAACATATGGGAATTCCGAATTTTCCGAATTTTCCGATTTTTCTCTCCGCTGTATTGATTTACGGGAAGAGACGAATACAACGAAATATGAATGACTCAAATTGAACCATTCCTTCCTCGGATTTTGCGCTTACCGACACATTTGGCCTTCCATTTTTATTTATAGATATAAGATAAGGAAATGCGTTATTTCGCCTGAAAATCCATTTCCATTTACGAACAAAGATTAATTTCGATAGCACAACCATCGGATGGACTAACAACGCTTATTATGATGTAATCTTCGAACATGTGGGAACTCAATTTGCCGACCTTCCTTCAGGATCTTCCGAAAATTTTTCAATTTTTCTCTCCACTATATTGATCTACGGGAAGAGACGAATACAACAAAATACAGGAGGCTGAAATCGGAGCATCCCTTTTTCGGATTTTCCGCTTACCAAAATCTGTTGGTAAGCGGAAAATCCGAAAAAGGGATGCTTCGATTTAAGCCTCCTGTATTTTGCCTTACATTTTTATTTATATAGATAAAAGATATGGAAATGCGTTATTTCACCTGAAAATCCATTTCCACTTACGAACAAAGATCAATTTCGATTGCGTAACCATCGGATGGACTAACAACGCTTAGCTAATTGTAGAACATATGGGAATTAAATTTTCCAAATTTTCTGATTTTGCTCTCCGCTATATTGATCTACGGGAAGAAAAATTGCTATATTATCCTCTATATTGATCTACGGGAAGACTCAAATTGAACCATTCCTTCCTCGGATTTTGCGCTTACCAACACATTTGGCCTTACATTTTTATTTATAGATATAAGATATGGAAATGCGTTATTTCGCCAGAAAATCCATTTCCACTTACGAACAAAGATTAATTTCGATAGCACAACCATCGGATGGACTAACAACGCTTATTATGATGTAATCTTCGAACATGTGGGAATTCAATTTGCCTACCTTCCTTTAGGATCTTCCGAAAATTTTCCAATTTTTCTCTCCACTATATTGATCTACGGGAAGAGACGAACACAACAAAATGCAGGAGGCTAAATCGGAGCATCCCTTCTTCGGATTTTCCTCTTACCAACAGATTTTGCCTTACATTTTTATTTATATAGATATATGATATGGAAATGCGTTATTTCGACTGAATATCTATTTCCATTTACGAACGAAGATCAATTTCGATAGCGCAAACATGGACTAACAACGCTTATTATAATGTAATTTTCGAACATGTGGGAATTCAATTTTCCTAATTTTTCGACCTTCCTTCAGAGTTTTCCGAAAATTTTCCGATTTTTCTCTCCAATACATTGAGCTACGGGAAGAGACGAATACAACAAAATAAAGAAGGCTAAAATCGGACCATCCCTTCTTCGGGTTTTCCGCTTACCAACAGAGTTTGCCTTACATTTTTATTTATATAGATATTTGAATTCCGGTCACTTTTGGTTTCAATTTCGCACAATCTTATGCAACTCCTTCAATACGATGTTTCATCGCTTGCTTTGATCCGCTGTCCGTATTCAAAATCATCTTCTGAATGTATTTCTTATTCCGGATATGGGTTTGTGAAACACCAATATTTGTTTGATTTTTGTATTTTTATTGCCAACAGCTAGGTACAATGCTTGACATTACACCTAAATGATACAATAGTAACTATCAGTCACAATAATTCAACACACAAAAAATGTTATGGTTTTGGTATGACATTGAATGTAATAAAAAAGTGTACGGATTCAAAAGCATTGCTATATCTAATTGGAAATAAAATTCAAAGTTTTTGAGCGGTCAGTATAATCTCCTGTCCTTGAAACAATTGACATATGTGGAATATATTGGAAATTAAGGTTCAAAAAACTAACCCTACAAGCCTTCAACAACTATGGTAGGTAATTGAGTGGAACAAAATAGCGTTTACAGCTTAGCTGGTTGAATCAATACCACGGCATTGTCAAGGTTTCACTCATGCCAAGGACGGTAAAACAAAATATGAGGGTGACACCAGTCTTGCTAATTGTCACAATCGCACGATTATTTATAGAGACGTGTGTGCTGTGTCCAGGGCTGCCAACTATAATTTTAAAAAATCAGGAAGAGTGAAAATAAAAATCAGGATAAATCAGGATAGTTCAAAATGGGTTGTCCGAAAAGTTAATGTCGATTTTTGGGAAAACACAAACCTAATTTTCAATCAAAGCTTTATAATTTAATTTTATATCCATAGTGCTGTTTCACAATCATTCGCCATCTTTCACGCAGCTTAAATATTCTATCCTCCCAGACCATGTTTACTTCCTCGTCGAAAACTGCTGCGAGCTATACACGTGAGTAGTAGCTCATAACACAGAATCCATTCCAAATCCCACCAGAAACAGGGTGTATCTTTCTTCGAGCGAAGACCGGATATGTAAAAGAATTAATAAGCATGGTAAAAATCCTTGCATAAGCGGAAATGCTAGTGTTTCACCTAACCTTTTGATCGTTTATATTTTTTCCGAAAAACCTACAGGATCACTACAGTCAATTGCAGAGAAATCAATATTCAAATTTTTCACTGAATTCGTCGTCCATGCTTTGGAATAAATCATTACTCAACAAATCAGGAAAGCAAATCAGCAGTGGAAGACTTGTTGAATTTTTCCTAATTTTTATGATACTAATAACGGTTATAGATATATTTACCATAGTCCCATCATTAAAGTTGACTCTACTTTGAATCAGACGAACAAATTACATATAAAATCTTTTTATATTGACTTGTAAAATGTTACACTCCGAAACGTATTCCTACATTAGTAACTCTGGGAATACATCTACATTAGGGTAGCAATAGATGTATGGAAAAAATTTCATCATTGAATTTCAAAAACCGACCATGTACATCTTGTTTATTGGCCCAAAAAAATGACCTGTGTAAAATTTCAGCTCAATCCCCCCTTGGAAGATTTTTTGGACCAATAAACAAAATGTACATGGTCGGTTTGTGAAATTTGACACGACCATTTTCGCTGCCACCCTAATCTACATACACATTCTACTCAATAAGGCAATGTTGTTCTTCAAACTTAATCTCGTTGTAATTTCATGAATTCCTCAGACAATCTGGCTTCATGAAATTTTCTAGCACTGTTTTGGAAAGCCATGAAACAATTGAGGGTAGAGATAAAAAATATAAATACAGCTTTGCGTCTAGAGAATTTAACTTAGAGCCCCCGCATACTACAGACTTTCTGTCAAACAACAGTTTGGTCGGGTCGGCCTTCTGGTGCAAACACCGACCCAACTGAATCGGCGTAATGTGCGCACATGCATACCTTTCCGTACTGATTAGGAAGTCGACCAAACTATCGGCCGACAAATCAGTCTGCAGTCTGCGGGGGCTCTTAATGTTAGATATATTCAAGTGTGAACCGGAGAACTCTCATGACAGAAAACATTGACATGGAAACCAGTATATTAATTACGAATAATGTAAAGAGTACAAAAATCAGGATAAATTGAGTGTTCGTCAGGATATCAGGGAACGCGCAAAAAGGAAGGTTGGCATCTTTGGCTGTGTCATTGATGAACATCATAAAATGAACAGTCAAACGACCGATAGACCGATAGGGGAGAGTTTGACGGTTGCCTTGATATGAGCCATCCGTCTAAATACCATCCATCGTGAATGGATGTGTGAGTGAGAAGGTGGATGTATGTGTGCAGCTACGCTTGAATGCAGAATAAAGAGAGAAAAAAATGCATACCACTGCAGTTTTAATGTCAAATGACATTAAAACTGCAGTCAAAGTAGCCGGAATTAAAGGATGGTTATGATCAAGGCGCCTCTATATATACCAGGTGAAACAATCATATGAAATGCACTTTCAGCCATATTGGAATTGCTGTCGGTATTGTTTACAAACAGCATCAGAACGCTCCCGGCGACTCTCTACAAACTGCTGCGACGCTTATTCGAACGATGCCTACTTTGTTCGGCTTTCGCAAATTTATGTGAAAAAGACGGGATGATTTTGTAGAATTTCATTCTCATCTAGTTCATCCACTACTCTCGCATGTGAAAATGCAAAAATGGCGTATCCTAACAATAACAAAACAAAGAACCCCCGCTCCACAAACCGCAATCCCCTTCTCGTTGAAGTGATGATGTTGCTTCACCTGTTATACATTTATACAAGCGCCTTGGTTATGACCACGAATGGTAGAATGAAAATAGCACATTTTCACCGCTTTTCTGTGTACGTTCGCCAAAAAGAGAGAACATATAAACGTTCAACTGATGGTCGTGGTTTCGTCTGTGCATTTATTTTTGATGTGACTGTGCATTCTTGGTAACATTCACATTACGAAATGAGCCGTAACTGTCGTGCAAGGACAGTATGTGATGGTTAAGAAAAATGTCGACCATTCACAACACTGGGTGATACACCTATTTTGCCTTATTTTTTACTGTTTTTTCAATCATCTGATCTCAAAACTTGACCGAGGCTACTTCCGTGTCACATGAATATGATTTGAATTAATATTTACCGATAGGAAATGGAACATTCTTTTGATAAAGTGTATTGTACATCCACCAAAACAGAATTATTTGAAGTAAATTTGAAAATTGATCAGGGGTGAAAAAAACTGTATCCATATGCACAGACCTCCGAATCAGTCTAGAGTCATTTTGACATTCATATGTAGTGTGTAATACTACTTTCTCATGTTCAATCTGAGGTGAAAAGATGCAAAAGCCTGCATCATCGGCTAGCTTTACAATAAATAAATAACATTGTTCTACTTTTCTTTTTTTTTCTACTGAAGCACAGTGAATGCGATTTTTTACGTAGATACAAACAGCAACGTCAAATTCATAATAACTAATGATACTAAAGCTAAAAGTATGCTTCCAAATTGAACTTATAATTTCAGCCTTTTGCGGTCGCATTAAATTTCGACTTGTGTGTCGTACTGGTCGCGATTATTTTTACTTGAAAATCAGTTATGTATATCTTCGTGTGCGAATCAAAGATGACCAAAATTCCTTCATTTCATGTAAACTTCTGATAAGTATTTACTAAACAATGTTTTTATGTTTATGTCTAGAAAATTTTTGCTACAATTCTTCTTCGCGTGAAATCTTTCGCATTGATCACAAAAATAATTAATTTGTCATCTTTCGCTATTTGTCTTTCTGTTTGAACATTCACCGAACTGCTCTTTACATCTACACAGTGCCTCAATACATGAATTTTTCCATTAAACCTTCCCTAAAGCACGAATGACAAATTTTGTTCTTACTTAGTACCGGTTATGAATTATTGTAGTACCGTTTTTGTTTGTGAATATGTTCATCATCTTTATCTTTTAACACATTAAAATTCGTTCGGATCATAATATTAGTATACTTACAGACAGTTAATACAGATTTTCTGAAGAAAAACTCAGATAAAAAGATTTTTTGAGACGAAAAACACAGATTTTATTATGGCAACTCTGTTCAGCGGTAGCACTCCGACGGAGCACACTGCCATAGTGAGAGGGTTTATTAGATAGGGAATAAGTTTTATTTTAAGGCGAAATTCGATTCTGTAAACGATAGATAATAAGTAATTGAGTCTGATTATTGGAGTTACAATAGAATTTATATTTGATTGAGATGGCAATCGTGAATTGCATCTGGTTCGTATTTTTCCTGGCAAATCAAGTTTGGAAAATATGTTTTTGAATGTTATGTCATCTGTTAGGAGAGGTTGACTACATGAAAGCCTCGTTATATTGAATGTTAGGCCTCTACACCATGTTTGCGGGAATGCTTGACGCGGATACAACATATCACTTGCAGCAATCTTCAGTAGAGGTTATATACCAAGATGTTTGTTTCATTCAGATTGATTTTCTATTGTTTCATTTCCCCCTCATTGTCTCCTTCAGGATTGAGTAACTGCATTGGCGATGCATTAGACATCTGACGATCGATATTGACGGCTTCTCGGTCGCATTGAATCATCGAGTAGACATCAATTGATTATTACATTTGTAAAGAATAATTAAAGAACCCTATTTGAATTCCTGGTTCATTTTCATTTTGATCCCTTTTATAGATACTCAAGCTTATATATGATAGTGGTTAGTGGATAAAGAGTGATCCAAGAGAATACACGTCTTTTATTTAAAGGGTGTGTCACATCAAATTGCATCACGGAAAAAACGCTGTAGAAATTTAATTTTTAGGAATTATATCTTCAGCTTTCGCTTATAATCAGATAAGAGTGTACAGATCACGTTGGCCATGCTTTACTGTCAATTTTTCGTAAATTTGGAAAAATGTCGTCGAACGAAAAAGAGCGTCGTGAATTAATCCTGTGCACTCATTTCGAGAATCCGGAGTTGTCACATCGGGACATCGGTAAGATGCTGGGAATCGTCCAATCCACGGTCAGCAGATTACTAAAACGATACTTCGAGAACCTAACCATCGACCGGAAGGTGAAGAACGGCAAAAATGGATGCTCCGTCAGTGAAAAAGATCACAAGCGCGTAGTTAAGCAGTTTAGACGTGATCCGAGAAGTTCGGTCCGGGATAATAAGCTGAATTTGTCAAGTTCATTCGTCCAGCGGACCAAGCAGCGGGAGGGCCTGTCGTACATACAAGGTTCAGAAGGCTCCTAACCGCGACGAAAGGCAAAATATGGTGGGGAAGACGCGAGCCCGGAAGCTGTACACCGAAATGCTGACGAAGCCGCATTGCCTGGTAATGGACGACGAAACCTACGTCAAAGCGGACTGTCGACAGCTGCCGGGCCTGTTGTTCTTCTCCGCAGAAGACAAATTCAGCGTTCCGGAGGAGATTCTCAAGCAGAAACTATCCAAGTTTGCCAAAAAGTACATGGTGTGGCAAGCGATCTGCTCTTGCGGAAAGCGGAGCGCCCCCTTCGTGATGACCGGCACGGTAAACGGGCAGGTTTACCTTAAGGAGTGCCTACAGAAGCGCTTACTACCACTATTGAAGCAGCACGAGGGCCCGACCATCTTCTGGCCGGATCTCGCTTCGTGCCAGAAGCGAGCTTCGCCCAATAGAGAAATACTGGGCGATTATGAAGCAGGCCCTCCGGAAGAACCCAAAGGTTGTCAAATCGGAGGCGGACTACAAGAGAAAATGGATTTCTGTTCAAAAAAAACTACAACCTGACGTTGTACAGAACCTTATGGACAGGGTAAAGAGGAAGATGCGAGCATACGGGCTTGGGCTCGAAGTATGAATAAAAAGAAAATGCCAAAAGTTGTTTAATAGTTTTTATTTTACTGTCTAAAATTTTCAAAAGGATCGGTCTACTGGGCGAATTTCTACAGAGTTTTTTCCGTGATGCAATTTGATGTGACACACCCTTTATTCGTTACGCTAAATCTATCCTATCGAGGTTACATCTCTGTAGACAGGATATCGCGGACGGGGAACCGGAGTTTTCATGGTATAACGGATTTGACGTGGAATTCACCGAGTTTCGGGAATACGTTACCGGGTAAAATTGAAAACGAGAAGGTACGGCAAGTAACCGCGTGGCCAGAGATCGATAGTGACCGGATGGTGGCTTGGAAGAGCGCGTACACTGAAAAGTTCGGATCAGTTCGAGAAGAGATTATTTGTTCTTGTTGAGGGAACAATAGACCACTCATCTGACCGTGTATATTCACTACTACACCTTTTAGTTTGGTCAATTACCTCTGTGTAATGAGTGATTCGGAAGATAAGGACAGTATATCGAACGTTACCCAACGGAGCAAAAGTAAGGTCGAAAAAATGAGTGACACCGAAAAATTGCAACAGGAAAATGATCGAACTGTTGCAAACACAACGGCAGCTTCAAGAGGCGCTCACCCAGCTACAGACACGATCTAAAATGCCAGAGCCAAGGGAGATGGAGAGCCTTGTGAGCAAATTTGATCCGAAAGACCCAACTAGTTTAACCGCAGAAGAATGGGTCAAATCGATCAATAGTGTCGCTCGGTCGTACAATTGGACTGATGATGCGAAGCTGTATTGTGCTCGGCTTCAACTACAGGGTGCGGCGCGACTGTGGTTTGAAGGGGTAAGAGACGAAGTGGCGGATTGGAGTACGTTTACTACGGCGATCAAAGGAGGTTTCCCATCGTCCAAGAGTTCCATCCACTACCACAATCTCATGCAAAGCCGACGTCGGCTACCGACTGAAACCATAGAAGAGTTCGTGTACTGTATGAACGCGATGGGAAAACGTGGGGGTTTCGATGAGCAGACCATCGTAACGTACATAATAAATGGTCTGACAGCATTTTTATCTCGATCTAAGGTCAGTGTAACTAACACCAATACAGTACAAGATCTATTGACGCAGCTGAAGTGGATTGAACAAATGCAAGGTTTAGGCAATGCAAACGTAGAATCGCAAAGAGTTGGTACATCGAAGCCTGCTGTTTCAGATGTGGCTGGTACTTCTGGTATAACAGATACACGAGGAAAGATGAAAGAGTGTTTTCGTTGCCATCAAGAGGGCCACTGGAAGCGTGATTGCCCACTAGCTAACCAAAAATATCCGTTAGTCGGGCAAAGAGCGGATAACAGTTCGATAAAGATGATACAGCGGAAAAGCGCCTTCGTGAAGCCAGTGGTGATCGGTGATCTGAACTTAACGGCGTTGGTAGATACAGGGGCGAAAGTGTCTACCATACAACAGCACTATGCTTCGCGATGTGGCGAATTGCAGCCTTGTGGAAAAGTAAAGGGTGTGTCACATCAAATTGCATCACGGAAAAAACGCTGTAGAAATTCGCCCAGTAGACCGATCCTTTTGAAAATTTTAGACAGTAAAATAAAAACTATTAAACAACTTTTGGCATTTTCTTTTTATTCATACTTCGAGCCCAAACCCGTATGCTCGCACCTTCCTCTTTACCCCGTCCATAAGGTTCTGTACAACGTCAGGTTGTAGTTTTTTTTGAACAGAAATCCATTTTCTCTTTAAGTCCGCCTCCGATTTGACAACTTTTGGGTTCTTCCGGAGGGCCTGCTTTATAATCGCCCAATATTTCTCTATTGGGCGAAGCTCCGGCGCGTTGGGCGGGTTCATTTCCTTTGGCACGAAGGTGACCCCGTTGGCTTCGTACCACTCCAACACGTCCTTTGAATAGTGCACGAAGCGAGATCCGGCCAGAAGATGGTCGGGCCCTCGTGCTGCTTCAATAGTGTTAATAAGCGCTTCTGTAGGCACTCCTTAAGGTAAACCTGCCCGTTTACCGTGCCGGTCATCACGAAGGGGGCGCTCCGCTTTCCGCAAGAGCAGATCGCTTGCCACACCATGTACTTTTTGGCAAACTTGGATAGTTTCTGCTTGCGAATCTCCTCCGGAACGCTGAATTTGTCCTCTGCGGAGAAGAACAACAGGCCCGGCAGCTGACGAAAGTCCGCTTTGACGTAGGTTTCGTCGTCCATTACCAGGCAATGCGGCTTCGTCAGCATTTCGGTGTACAGCTTCCGGGCTCGCGTCTTCCCCACCATGTTTTGCTTTTCGTCGCGGTTAGGAGCCTTCTGAACCTTGTATGTACGCAGGCCCTCCCGCTGCTTGGTCCGCTGGACGAATGAACTTGACAAATTCAGCTTATTGGCGACATCCCGGACCGAACTTCTCGGATCACGTCTAAACTGCTTAACTACGCGCTTGTGATCTTTTTCACTGACAGAGCATCCATTTTTGCCGTTCTTCACCTTCCGGTCGATGGTTAGGTTCTCGAAGTATCGTTTTAGTACTCTGCTGACCGTGGATTGGACGATTCCCAGCATCTTACCGATGTTCCGATGTGACAACTCCGGATTCTCGAAATGAGTGCACAGGATTAATTCACGACGCTCTTTTTCGATCGACGACATTTTTCCAAATTTACGAAAAATTTACAGTGAAGCATGGCCAACGTGATCTATACACTCTTATCTGATTATAAGCGAGAGCTGAAGATATAATTCCTAAAAATTAAATTTCTACAGCGTTTTTTCCGTGATGCAATTTGATGTGACACACCCTTTACTGCAAGGATTCGGTTTGAAGCAGGTGGCTGTAAGATCGTTGTGTGTAGCTAACATTATAATGGATCAGGTGAAACTGTCTGCGAAATTTCATGTGGTACCGGATTACGTACAAGAGATGCCAATAATTATTGGTGAAGATATCATCGATCAGGATAATTTGGTGATGATAAAGCGAGGATCTGAAGTGAAATTTAAGTTGGAATCCGAAGAAAGGACCAACGGAAGCGTCGAAAATCGACGTATCAGAAGAAAAGGGTGTCATTGTGGCAAATGATATTAAGTGTGGTGGCTCGTTGACTGCCCAAAGCCAATTGCTGGAAATGATGAACAATTATCGCCAGTGTTTTTCTAAGACGATGAAAGAGCTAGGGGTAGCGAATGATGCCGAAATGAAGATAGTGCTTAAAGACACGGAACCAGTGTACGTAAAACCGAGAAAGCTGGAATATACTCGGGAGGCTGCATTGAGTGAAATCGTGGCTGATCTCGTTGAGGCTGGAATCATTGAAGAGACTGAGTCACCATACAACAGTCCAGTGGTGTTGGTGCCGAAGAAGGACAATCAATTCCGGATGGCGGTGGATTATAGACAACTGAATGCTAAAACCGTAAAAGATCGGTTCCCCATGCCGGACATAGAAATCTGTCTCAACAAGCTGGCAGGCGGGAAGATCTTCATCTCCGTGGACCTGTATAGCGGCTACTACCAAATACCGCTTTCCTCAGATTCCCAAGATTATACAGCGTTTTCCACAAAAGATGTCCATCTCGTTTTCTTTCGTTTTCTCCGGATGCCTTTTGGTCTTGTTATCGGGTGTGCCGTATTTCAACGAACGATAAACAAGGTGTTAAGCTTAGTGAAGGACGATGGTGTTGTTGGTTACATGGACGACCTGATTATCGCCGGATCGTCGGAAGCGGAGGTGCTGGAGAAATTTCGAAGACTATTGGAAGTGCTGAAGAAGTTTGGATTAACGATCAACCTGAAGAAGAGTCAATTTTTCGAAGAAACTGTACTCTTTCTGGGCTTCGAGGTCAATCAAGAGGGGGTCAAACCGGGTCATCTGAAGACGGATGCCGTTCGAAGATTCCCAACCCCCACCTAGGTTGGACAAGTCCAGCAGTTCATCGGTCTTTCAGGATTCTTTCGGAGGTTTGTAAAGGGCTACAGCATAATTGCAGCGCCACTTTTCAAGCTTGTTAAGAAGGACGCAGTATTCGAGTGGAAGCTTGAGCAGCAACAGGCGTTTGAAACGATCAAGTCTATACTGTGCAGCAGACCACTTTTAGTGTTATTCGATCCAAAGTGCGACCTGGAATTGCATACCGATGCGTCGTCAATCGGGCTGGCTGCAGTATTGTTGATGAAGGTGGACGGAGGACTGAAACCGTTGAGCTATTTTAGCAGAAAAACAAACGACAACGAATGTCGCTACCATAGCTACGAGCTGGAAATGTTGGCCGTCGTAGCTGGGGTGGAACGTTTTCGGTATTATTTGCTGGGAAGGAGGTTTGTCATCAAGACGGATTGCAGTGCGGTGAGGGATGCGCATAAAAAGAAGGATATCAATCATCGTATTGCCCGATATTTTCTCAAGCTATTGGAATACGATTTTGATATCGAATACCGGCCGGGTGCAGCCATGGCCCATGTCGATTCACTGAGCCGAAATCCGGTGGAACCCCCAGAAGAAGTTCAATCGGTGGGTGAGAGCATACTGATCCTCGGAATCAGCAATGGTGACGCGCTGGTGTCCATGCAGCGTCGAGATCCAAAGCTAGTCAATATCATCGCACATATGGAGGGTGTTCCGGAGAACGATGAACAGAGGCAGATTCAGGAGAACTACTTGTTGGAGAACCATCGGCTGTACCGGAAAGTCGATGGCAGAAAATGTTGGGTGGTGCCAGCCAATATTCGTTGGAGGTTGCTTAAACATTATCATGACGATTTTGGCCACTTCGGAGAGGTTTTGGTTTCCCGGATGCGCAAGTATACGCAGAGCTACATCAAATCCTGTCCAAGATGTGCGTTTGCGAAAGAGAAAGGAGGACGTCCGGAGGGCTTATTACATCCAATCCCTAAGTATCCTGTACCATTCCAAACCATCCATTTGGATCATCTGGGGCCTTTTCCGCGCTCCTCCAAAGGCAACGTGCACTTATTAGTACTGATATGTGGATTTACGAAGTTCATCTTGGCGAAACCGGTCAAATCAACGAAATCAGTAACGGTTATTTGCATGCTGCGGGACGTGGTGGCAGTTTTTGGCTCACCGGGAAGGATAATAACCGACAGAGGAAAAGCCTTCACAAGCCGCGCGTTTGCCGCAGTGTGCTCTGAAATGGGCATCCGACACATAAAAGTCGCTGTTGGTGCTCCTAGAGGTAACGGTCAAGTAGAGCGCTCTAATCGGACCATTCTGAATTCGCTTCGAGCTTTGGTCGAACCAGACGACCGAAAATGGGATGAAAAGATTAATGGTATTCAGTGGGTCATCAACAATAGTCCAAATTCTACTACCGGGTGTAGTCCATCGTCGCTTCTACTGAGCTACCAGCCTCGTGATATTCATCGTAATGAAGTTGTGCTTGCCATACATGATGAAGACGACAACAGGGTTGCAGATCCCGTGCAACTGAAGGCTTTGGCGGTACAACGGATGCAGCTGAAACAGCGTACGCAAAAGCGATACTTCGACCAGCGACGTAGAGGAG
This sequence comes from Toxorhynchites rutilus septentrionalis, assembly GCF_029784135.1. Taxonomy (NCBI): domain Eukaryota; kingdom Metazoa; phylum Arthropoda; class Insecta; order Diptera; family Culicidae; genus Toxorhynchites; species Toxorhynchites rutilus. The sequence goes on along the minus strand of NC_073745.1, from coordinate 2,384,610 downwards.
CCAGGACTCTCCAAGTCGGTGACCTTGTTTTGGTGGAAAAGGACCAGTTTCAACCAGGAGGCAGTCACAAGCTGGAGCCGAGATATAAAGGATCATATGTTATCGTGAAAATATTGGGGAACAATCGCTATCAAATTGAAAGCCTCCCAGAGCAAAGCGAACGACGTTTTTCAACGGTCTATTCGGCTGATCGCATCAAAGCATGGTGCGAGTTACCAGATCTCGAACTGATGGAAGATATGCTGATGGAAAGCGATGATGAACAGTCTGGCTATTCAACGGAGGATGCAGAGACCAGCGAGTAAATCAACGATGAGGACATCGTATTAAGAATGGTGTCCGAGTGTAAAGAATAATTAAAGAACCCTATTTGAATTCCTGGTTCATTTTCATTTTGATCCCTTTTATAGATACTCAAGCTTATATATGATAGTGGTTAGTGGATAAAGAGCGATCCAAGAGAATACACGTCTTTTATTTATTCGTTACGCTAAATCTATCCTATCGAGGTTACACATTTCAATGCAAGATTTCGTTAGATAACGTTTTAATAGGCCAGATTGAGATAAATTTGATCTGCTACACCCTTGCAGCGTTGATACGTTAAATCAATAGATCAGGAATCTAGTGCCGAACTGCAGTAACCGAGCAACATTTTAATTTTTTTTTGTTATGGATAACCGAAAATAATCATAAAACTGCATCAATAACTATTCAGCGGTATGAAACAATTCTTTACGTCTCCACCATTTCCCAAACGTTTATAGAAAGCACTTCAAAGAGCATTCACAGCGAGCCCTGACTGAATCCTTGGCGTTCACAACTGGTAATCAACCCTTGAGAATGAAACAGTTTGTGGCGAAAAATCGAATTGACAGATGTTAATATTGTAGTATGTATCGTATCGTAATGTCCGTTGTTATCTGCTTTGGTTTCGCTGTTCTCACATATGTAGAGCATTTTCGATTACAGACAAAGGAAAATATCTGATGAAACAGACCACTAATGCCAGGTGATTAAGGAATTTTGTGCCGAGTGGCTAATACTACTGGACCAATGCCCTGCCAGAAAGATCCGATTCGGTGATGACCTCAGCAACTACTTCCCCTGGAAGAACCTTCTCAAATTTGGAAACAAATAATAAGCGCTGAGGGCAAAACCTCCAAGTGGCACATCAAGTCTTAGCCCAATTCATTCAATTATCCCCGTCGCTTTCACTGAATGATTGTGCCTTGGTGTAACAATGAAAATCAGCGACTCAGAATGATTAGGTAAACAAACGAATTTACCGCGAGTTTCCCAATCATCAGTCTTTGGTTCAACAAATCAACAGACGAATGTTGTATCTAGGAAATGATTCTACTTTACCAATTGAAGAACCGTTTTCATTTCTCTCTGAAGGCATTTCGAATTGCGACATCGAATGTAATGAGCTTCGCTGTCACTCGCAAATAAATATGCATTATTTATGCGAACGGAATTGGTAATGATGATGATGATGATGATGCTGGGGGAGGCAAAACAGCAATGTGGTTAGATCAAACACGAGCGCAACAGGTGGCATTTTTTCTTCCGAAGAAAATCTGAAGATAAGCTCGAAGAAAAGCTGTCGTTACCTGACTTCTGCGCTGAAGGAGCTCTGTGGTATTTATTTGGACTATAAGGAAGCCGACCTGTATGAGATGTTTCTTACATCTCAACTGGCGTCAATGCCAGTCTGGGAAAGGAAAAATGACATTAAGATATGAAAAGCACAAGTTCGCACGTTTCTCTCGGAACATGTTTACAGGCGCCTTAATGTCATTAAAATGCAGCTGAGTGTGTTTCATAAGTCTCTAATATACTAATAAACTCGAAAGTGGATTTACGTTATATTACCCCTCTTGTATTTTGATGCCCTCAACCTAATTTCGGATGACGAATTATTGATTGGCTACTAGTGATTATCTCCGATTTCCTATCGGAAAAGTATCGTCGGCAATTGAAAGGGAAAACATTAATTCGATGGATAAATTTGGTTACAACAAAAAGAGATGTTGGGGGTGCATGGATCAGAGGCGTCAATGGTTCGTACATGTGAGACATCGATAAGATATGGTAATCAACCCGGGCGATTTGTCGCCAATTTGGGACATAGCAGGGAGAAGTTTGTTCGCTGTAAAAAGGTGTGTGCAGAGTGTATGAACATGAAATAGATTATTGTGAAATCATTTCACCCTAATTGATGTCGCGATGTCTGCACTTATAGTACTATTGAATAATAAGATTTATTATCATAAATTTTCAATATAAGCCTATCCATTGAAAAGCGGAAGTTTTATCAATTATAATTTTTCTCATTATTTCAATATCGAAATGAAATAATTGAAAACTCGCATGACTCCCAAAGCTATACTACACACCTTCTCGCAGCTATAAGCTATTAAGTTACGGAGATAAATGCACCCGGGGTGTCTGTGAACAGATGTGAACCATGGAACACTGTAAACAGTCATCAAAATAATTCAATCTTCATCATATAATGAGTAATGGAGTTTATGCTGTTGAATTCGAGTGCATTGGAATTCTTGTTATAATTAGCCTGGATACATATCTTGAGGTACGTTTGCGTCAAAAATGATTGCAAAAATTAAACGACTATGATTTTGATCATGTTTCCATGAATTTTAGAAGACATTCCGAATAAGATTATGAGAACTAGGATACTGGAATTGCATTTCTCGTTTGAATTCGAAACATGGAAAGTGTAAATATTGACAGAGAAAGCTTATGTCAATCCAACGGAGATTTCATAGGTTCATTGGAATTTTAATCATCTAGTGTCTAATTTAGGGAAATATTATGTGTAATAGCGCGAACTATGAGCTATTGATTCAGGGATGATCTATTACATACTCAAACAATGAAAATCCGAAGAACCAGATCTAAAGAGAATACTGAGATGAGTGGTTTCTCTTTGAAAAGGAATAGATCGACGCAGTAAAAACGTCCAAGAACAATGTCGTGATTTTGTTAATTCAAAATTCTAAATCAATGAGTGAGATTCCGAACAACTCAAGCTCTTCCTTCACTGGTTGTGACGACAACACCCCTCGTCGCAGCAACGCCATAATGAACTCGGGAGCGTACTGTTATGCGTTGACAGAAAGAAACGTCAAACAGGCGGAACAATAGGGGCAAAAGAGCAGAGTGTATTTTCACCACGCAAAAAAAAAATCATTTAAATAGAATATCTATTTGATACGGAGAAATTAATCAATAATTATCTTTGACTAACTAAACTACTATACGAAGCTCAATGCCGTCAATGCAAATTTATAATAGGTGTACTCTTTTGTCCAGTACAGCGCTCTCGTGGTAGGTTTTGAAATCTTTGACAGAAGTTTATTTCCATAGTCTTTTTCTTGAAATCCCGTGCAAAAAAATTGAAAAAAAAGTTGGTGTTCTCTCAAATTGCCCTGCGTTGGATGAAAAAGGAGAGAATTGATTCTGCACAGAGATTATGAAAATGCGACATGGATTGCAAAGTAGTGAAAAAAGGTCGTGGCTTGACCTTTTTGTGTAGTGCTAAAACATTTCAAGGGACGTTTGCCTGTTTCTCAAAAGATTCAATAAAACGTAGACCGAAAACTGCGCCAAAGAGCCGTGAAGGGTTTCAAATCGAATCCAGAACTTTCGGACATGGATGTGGTCAACAAACTTGGCGCAGCCGAACTCGGCAACTATTGAGCTATCGGCCTTCGCATTCAATTGGAAATGAGTTTTTGCTTCTTCCAGCAGTTTCTCTGTCAACATAAATCAAAAGTCATCCGGGCACTTTCGTCGCTATCTGCTCTATGACGCCCCGTGTTCGTTTAATTTTTCAACGTAAAATGAACTTCACGGCATATTAAAGTGAACAAGCCCCCCCCCAACTGAATTCGTTCCTTTCTCTCATTCGAAAACTGTAGGTGAGTTCAGTGCACCCGTGGCCGAGTGGTTAGCGTCTCACATTATCATGCCGGGTGTTCGGGTTCGATTCCCGTTCTGGCCGGGGGATTTTTCGTCAAAGAAATTTCCTTCGACTTGTACTGTGGTCATGCGTATTCAAGAGCTTGCCCCTCGGAATACATTCAAGACGTGTTATTTGGCTTAAGAAATCTCGACCAAGTATTAATAAATGACGCTAGTTAATGCATACGTTGAGACGGCAAAAGTTCCACAAGGGAACGTTAACGCCATTCAAGAAGAAGAAGGTGAGTTCACAGCCATCCAATAATGGTATAACTACTTTTTTTCATCAGAAATCTAGTTTCCGTTTCATTTTACGAGGGCAGTCCGATAAGTACTTAGCCTACAAGAATAAAAAAAAACAAAAAAATTGGAAAAGTGGCGATTTATTTCTCAACATAGTCTCCTTTTAGCTCGATACACTTAACCCAGCGATGATACAACTACTTTAATCCATCTGAAAAATACGTTCTCTCGAAGTCTGCAAAGTAGGACTTTGTGGCGGCGATAACCTCCTCATTTGACTCAAATTTCTGCCCGGCGAGCGACTTTTTCAAGTTTGGAAACAAATGAAAATCGTACAGGGCCAAATCTGGAGAATACGGTGGATGGGGCAGCAGTTCGTAGTGCAATTAGACCAATTTGGCCGTGACGACGGCGGAATTTCCATTTTTTCCATTTTTCCAAAATCCGCGGACACACCCGCTACCACAGACGGTCAGAACAAAACTACAAGGCCGATTCGGCTGAAATTTTGATAGTAGCGGTTTACGAGAATGTACTACATGATATGTAATATCTCTTGCGATGCTGACACCATCGAGCGATGAGGTTAAATACTTATCGGACCGCCCTCGTATATGGACCTTTACCTAAGATTGCGTACGTGGGCAACGAGGAACATGTCGGGGTGGAGTAGTAGCGGTGGAGTGAAGTCAGGTTGATTGGAGAGACAGATTTGTATTCCATTTGCTTCCATAACCATTTGCTTCAACTAGAATTGAATTGACGAGCGTTAAGATCGAGAATAACTGATGAACAGAAGTTTTATGCAGCCAGGGATCGTGAAGATGTTCGCAAGAAATATAAAATTATTTTTGCGGATAAGTTGTAAGCTGATGTAAGCTGATGATCTGGCAGGGAATCTGTAGCTATGGTTGGAAGACTCCGATTTTTTACCAAAACCATCAATATTAACGAACAGCTATACATCAACGGATGCCTAAAAACGTGTATTGCCGTTCATTATTTCCCACCAGTGTATCGTCAAGTTTTTGCCGGATTTGTAAAATTGCCACTACAGTAAGAATTCACAACAGTGGTATCGCAATTACGTAGTAGACGTAATGTAAGAAAGAGATAACCCCCCAAACTGCCAAGGATTGCGTGCAATTAAAATCTATTGGAATATTATCTAAGCCTCCGCGGCTTCGCGTGAAATTGGTGCTCTGCGAAGTTATATCAAATGAACCCGCCATGAAAAAAACTTCAATTTAATTTCACTGGGCATATATTTAGTAGGGGAACCCGGGGCAAGAGTGCCCATCTGATTATTTTGCCTATTTCCATCTTTTACAATTATTTAACTACAGAACTTTGTTTTATACAGATACTGCATGTATCTCACATATTATCAGTCAGAACCTTAAATATTTTTTATTGGAAAACAGATAAATACTAACTGTGCTTCTTACAACTGCAATCTATATAAGAACGCACAGGGGCATTCTATATGTTTGCATGACTCCACCCATAAATACAAACAGAATAATCATTTTTCTTCAACTTACTTTATGAACTGATTTAAATCGTACGCATTTATTTCAATAAAAAATAAATTTGTTATCTCTCAACTTCCGGGGCAAAAGGAGCCATTATTACCGGGGTAAAAATGCCATAGTCATAACCTCGAATTCGATCTGTCAAACGCAAATAGTGTGATCGTGGTATTTGTTTTATTGATTAAAAAAAGGAAGTTTTTTGTCAAATATTTTTGCTAAGAGAAGTGATCCGCCATAAAAAAAAATATCTGTAAATCCCTGAGCTAAGCTTAGCTGAAGATAGTTGAAAAATGTTTAAAAATGTGATTCAATGGCCAGACAGTGAAAGAAAAGTAGTCGATGTGGTTGATCAGCAGCTTGTGCAGAAATTGATGGCATGTAGTCCAACGCCCAAAGCATCAATTACCATTCGAGAGGATTAGAGATCGCAAAACCAATATTGTATCTTTAAACTACACCGCGTTTCACAACTATAGAACCACTCATTTCTTCTGAGTTTCCAGAGATATGTAAGAAATCGGTTGAATTGAAGTACATAGTTTTTCATTTAAATCACTATAAGTTTCTAATTGGTAGGTCATCTTTAGTTCTCAATCAGATCAAATAACCAACTCGAGGTGGTTTTGACCAAGTTGTGCCATGTTGTAGTGTGTATCTCGTTCTACGCAGAGGATACTGCTCATTTAAGCTCTTCGAATCACTTATACTGCTTGTAAGATGCTTCTACTATTCGTACGATCACTCCTCATAAGTTTTTGATAAGGTTTTTCTGAAATAGTTTAATTTACCATAGGTTGTTAGATTCGATGTTAGTTTTACTATGTGACGATTTTTCTATGTGACGACCTTATGTAGTGTAACATTCATGTTTAGATATAAGTAACATTATTGGGGCCTACTTGGTCAACTTGGTCAAAACCACCCCGTGTGGGTTATTTGATCTGATTAAGAACTAAGATGACCTACCAATTAGAAACTTATTGTGATTTATATGAAAATGACGTTAATTTTGTAAAGGAGTGAGAGTTTTCCATCTGGTTCTATAGTTATGAAACACTGGAATTTTAGTTTTTTGATTGTCTTGCGCCTGAACACAACAATAAAGCTCAAATGGCTGGTCTTTTCAATGAGGCTAGTTATTATATCCTATACTATTTACCTCAATTCAACCAACTTCTTACATATCTCTGGAAACTCAGAAAAAAATGAGTGGTTCTATAGTTGTGAAAAGCAGTGTACAATAAATACCTTTTATTGAAGTTTCACTCGAAATCGGCACAGATTCTTAGATATAGCCGATTGAAAGCGTAACGATTCTAAAATAGCACTGCTTTAGTGTAATAGCAACTGACGAAACATACGAGGAAATAATGATCGGAAATGTGTACTAATATCAACAAGTCGAGCAACAGCAAATGTCACAATTGTGTTAATGATTCGCAAATATTGTTTCGCCTTTCTTGAAAGCCTTCGTTCGGATAAAATAGTCCATACTCAAATGAAGAAGAAAATTAAATAATGTTCCATTTTTTTCACGAAAAAAACGGATCTTCGGCCAGTACGGTAATCAAACCGGAACCCCCCCCGGTATGGTATGGGTGACGCTGACCACTCGGCCATGCGAATCACCTGTCAATTCCAGCATCTCATTTGGTCCCAATCGAGGCAGTGGAGTTGGCAAGTGGTTTGTAATTTACACTATCTAAGCGGGATTAGGGTTGTGATACGATAGGATTCAGATATATTTACTAATATTGTTTTCATATCCTCTGACGTTTCGGTTATCAACTGAAGGTATCTATCGATGCTGGAAGCAGTATATTACTCTTTTCGATTCGAATTAGCTCCAAGAAGCTCTAAATAAACATTATATATAACCCGGAACAAATTGGAAGCCGACATGATAATTCAAATGTGTCCAAGACCGGGCAGCATCGTATCTAAACTCATTATATCCCAGCGTATGAAATTTCGTTCATAAAATCACCGCTTTTTGAAAACATTGAATTTCCTTGAATTTCCGTAGCAAAGCTTCTGTCATTTTGTTTGTATTTTGAATAGTGTAAACTGCCGTTCTACGCATAGTAGTCCCATGTTTCAAAATCAGTAAAATCTAGCACATTTGGTCGGTATTAAGTCCGACCGGACCATGTGACATTTTTATGATTTCGAGAAAAACGAGCCTAAAGCTTGGTGTTACAGGGGGTTTTCGTTGAGCATTCAAAACAATTTCGATACGATATTCCTGCTGCACGCGTGATTTCCCGAATCTGATGAATGTGGTATGTAGCTTAAGAAATGCTTAACCTAATGTAATCAATAACTTGAAATTTTCAATTCACATCGGGTATTTATAAGCAGTAACCTATGACAGGTTCTTGATGACAGGTTCAGGCTTGATGACAGGTTCAAAAATTAATGGTGGGACAGTTATGCCTAGAATATCAACATGGGACAATTGAACTTGATGTTGTTTTTTGGCATACTGGGAACAAACAATAAGATATTTTTGTGTTTCACCGAAAAATTATGCATAAAACATTGTTTGTTGAAGAAGAGAGTAATCTGCAACACTTTTGAAGAATATAAATCTCATTGTTATTAGGCATTCGCTGACAAGGTGTACACGTGTTCTGTTAAACTATATTTTTTTTTGTTTGTGAATTATTTCGTTCTTCCAAACCAGGAATGAGTGTTTTAGCCCTGCTGGAAGCGTGACATAATATTATTGTACTAGCACCGATTCATTTATTATGGATCTACAAAAAATACATGGTGGGACAGTTATGTTTGGAATATCAACATGAAATAGTAGTTGAGCTTGTTTTTTTTTTCTAATTCTAGGAACAAGCGATAACTTTGATTGTTTTTCCGGAAGATTATGCATAAAAACATCGTTTTAAGTAGAAAAGTGAAAATTGTCGAAAAGGAACATGGGACAACTATACGTAGAAGGGCAGTAATGTTGTGACAAATGGAAACCAAAAAGTAAGCATCTCAATTGCGTAAATGTTATTTTTCAGTTGAGTGAAAATTTGTACATCTTGTGATTAAACACTACGTGAAGTATAAAACAGTAATATCTTTCACAAAATGTCTTCAGACATCAGACAAAACTGTCCCATGTGAAGGCACATGTAGCAGATACATATCCGCTAGAAAAGGTGCAATAGCTCAACCCTATCTTTGCAAAATGTATAACAACGGCATTAGGTCAGTTGATCAATTCGATGCTCAACAAATATTATACCGATCTAACATATGTAATACAAAGTTATATTGACCTGATTTCCGATTCATATTGAATGGCGGTGTCGTGAATCGGTGAATCGCTCGATTTCATTAGAACTATCTGCCATCAAACCAACTAGCATTGAACATATGCAGAATAAGCCCAAACACTCAAAGTCATCAGTCCAATCCGAGAAATACACAGCGAAGCTATTGCAATAAGTGATGTACCAAGAAGCTTCGCCAACAGGAGTTCGATTTCCAAAAAATAAATCACCACTGTTTTTGCTGGGTAGATGACAATTTCCTTCAATAGAAATTTGATTGTTAGTTACAAGAAATATTTTTGACATAATTGTCTTACGTTTTAGTGAGTCCTGTTGCCTTTTTTCTCTGGAAGCCACCTCAGGGATATCAAATCTGTCTTCTAGATAAACCTGATTATTTTAAGTCTAATGTTAGAATATTTTTAAGGTAACTAAGTAAGCTAATCTAACCTGGCAATCATTGGAACTTCCCAATTGTATTTAAGTCTTTAATTTTTCCCGAACAGCACACTAGCTTGTTTTTTTTCAACTCTCTCTAGATTTTTATTCTTTAATTATGCCAACTACTTGTTATTTCATTAAAACAATGGTTGCCATGGTTTCCTGTTTCACTCATTTCCATCCATTGAACTCAAACCAGGTCAGAGTCTGAACCAAGGCGTCTCTATATACACCAGGTGAAACAATCATATGAAATGCACTTTCAGCCATATTGGAATTGCTGTCGGTATTGTTTACAAACTGCATCAGAACGCTGCCGGCGGCTCTCTACAAACTGCTACGACGCCTATTAGAACGATGCCTACTATGTTCGGCTTTCGCGTATTATGTGAAAAAGAAGGGGAACTACTCTCGCATGTATAAATGCAAAAATGGCGTATCCTAGCAATAACAAAACAAACAACCCCCGCTCCACAAACCGTAATCCCCTTCTTATTGAAGTGATGATGTTGCTTCACCTGTTATACATTGATATAAGCGCCTTGGTCTGAACGAGGTTTGGGTAGGCATTTAGATGTTAAGGTGGGCTCAGCCTGAAGGGCGTAACAGGTGTACCAAGTATATTTGCTTGAAATGTGCTATAGGTTTACATCCATTTGAATGCTTCTACCGGTACAATATTAACTGACAGTAGCTGTCAAAAAACGAGAATGATTCACCGTGTTTTTATTATTTAAGCTACTTCACAATAATAAAAAATCATACTTTAGATATGTTGACCTTGAAGCCATTTCGAATGACAAGTCTGAGTTTCCCACTACCTTCGAACCAAAATATGATAAATTAGAAAGTTCCACCCCATTCGGTCCAAATTTGTGTACACCTGAATCATAATGGATTAAAATCCAACTTGTTGAAACAAGGGAGTAATTACGCTTTGGGATTAGAAGAAACCAATAGCCGTGAATGACAGGGAGCCTCCATCGAATACAAAAAAAAAACTATAACAAAATATACGGTAGGTTGTTGTTTGGAAGAAAAATGGGTTTTCTAAGGACTAAAATTTGACCATGATAGCCAGAATATTGGAGATGCGGATAGACGGACGGAATCACGTAATAAATTTTCAGCACGTGTGTTGTCAATGTTATCCGTTACTACGGATGCGATAAAAGCCGACACATTTGGTTGCGTATGCTTCGTCTTGATTCAATTTGTTGTCGGGGTGCTATTTACTAAAATTTAGTCCTGAGACCATACGATGAAGGATTCGGCTTTGACGAACAATTATTCCGTCAACTCGCCGAAGAAGTTCAAAAATCCAAGTCAAGAAAATAAAAATTTTTGAAAACGTTTTAATTATCAGTATTTTTTTTTCTGTTTATTCGACATCCAGGTATCCCACTTTTTGTGTAATTTTTTATCTGCAATGTTTTGCATATTTGAAAATCAAAGTTTCTCCAGGATACAGATAACGTTATGCATTTTACTCCCATTTCATTTTTGGTACTCAAGATATATGTGCAAGAAAAAGAACAAGTCGGAATAAACTGGTGAAAATATTTAGAAACCAAATTTGTTACGATGTTGAGATTATCGGAGAACGATTCGGTGCAGTTATCATTTGAATGGAATAATATCCCGAGATAAATCGAGTTCATTTTGAGTATTGATAAAAATCGGAAAGAGATATAATAAAGATGTTCATATTCTGAAGTGGCATAGATTTAAAACAGGTAACAATAAATACAAAAGATTTTAAATACTCCTTGTTATTGATTGCTAATTATCCCCATCTCTAAATTTTTCATTTTATAATATTCTAAACAACTCAGGGAAGTTGTGGATGCACATTTCAGCGAACAATCTTTGGCCTCAGGGAATCAAACGAATAGAACCGTATCTGCGTTATTAGTTCGTCTCGAGGCGAGTAACACACACGAGCTCAGTTTTTGAAGTTGTAAAAAAAAGAACCAACCATCACACATCCCATTCAACCATGCTGAACGTGACGGTTGATTGTGGGTTTTTCTTCTTCTTCTGTTGGCAAAAATTAGCATCACTTTTCCCGCTTTTCTGTCCTTCAGCCAGCAGCCTCTTGCGGGGGATGCAAAACCAACTGTCCAAGAAACAAAAAAACCCAGCGGAAAGGTTTGCGGAAGCCGAGGCCTGGGCAATGAGTCGGAAATTAAAAAGCGAGATTTTGTCGGAATGGGATTTGGTTTGGAGGAAAGGAAAACGGTGGTATGGTTATGATTACTTTCCATTGTTTACGTTGACACGTTACGTTCACATGGGTACACTTACGAGGATGATTGCGGTCACTCAGTTAGATGTCACATTTTGTCCAGAACTTCACAAAAACACTAAACACACTTCAACATTTGACCAGGACACGGACGATTCGTTTTGACAAGGGACAACACATATGTAATTTATTTCCGTTATCAGGACATGTTCACACGCTTTTTTTCTGTTGCTTTCGGACGGAACAAAAATCCTCAAATTTTCCATCAAAATAATTTACCATCATTGAGTTGCTTCAGCTGCTGCAGTTTGTAGATTAAATCCTCAACTTCCTGATCCTTGACGGGAAGTGCGTGGGTCCAGTGGAGTAGGACACACAGGAAGACGGCACAAATCACGTGAAATTTAAACATCTTGTCACGGCGGGTTTAATTGTTTCAGAATCCGTACGCAAACACTTCGGTAGGAATGGAATTGAACGGAATGTGCCGATGCTTATCGGTCGACGGATGTTGTGTGATTGTTGGCGTATCATCATAACGGGATCCTTTTTATACGCTGTCGGGTGAACAGATTGACGGAAGCGGTAAGGTAGCGATGACGATGACGGTGGTTTTCCTGCCGCCCGACCGCTCGATCCTAGGTGACGATTCGGGAATCGGCAGCCGTCTTCGCTTGCTCAGTTGTCGGCATTGGTCGGCTAACGGGAAAATTAAGCGGCCGCGTGTCCGGTTTGCCACCCTCAATCAGCTGGGGGGTGAAGGAATTTAGATAAAAAAATCACACTTTGTGATCGTTTCATCAGTGGTCTCTTATCAGTGAGGAAGCATCCTGATTGAGTGTTCGGATAATAGATTAATTGAATAAATGAATGCCATAAAGCATCGATAATCACGGCGGAAGAGTGTACAAGTTGGCGTCGGTTAGTTAGTGGGTGGGTGGGTGTAATGGTTTTGGATGAGAAAATCAAACACTTTTCCATAAAGTAAGCAGCATTCATTGGACGTCATTAATTTTTCAATTAGAGGCCGCAGAAATGTTACAGATCGGGGTAGAGGTGACAACATATTGTGAATAATAGCTCCCGGCAATAAAAAAAAACCTAATAACATGTGTTGCTCGGTTTGTTTTAGCGATCATATAATAGAGTGGTAATTTTCTGTTCGAAACTAACTCAATTTTATATGGTTATTATGCTTGAGTTGTTTTACTTGCAATCAATCATCAATAGGTGCAAGGTACATCTGGATAACTTTTTCAGCTCGCGAAGCAATGGAATCTTTCAGTGTGCGTCGCACCATCTGCACATATTTTAGATATATTATTCGACAATATACTATTGTACCTATCAAAATCCAATGTCCGGATTGTAACTATTCTGTTTTTGTTTTATTTCTTTATCCCTTTGTGATTCCTGAGACTAGTGTACAGGGTTTTTTTTTCCAATTCATTTATTTGTAAGGCTCAATCGCATGAGCTTTGCGGAGCCACTAATTCATGATTTGTTTTTACAGAATTTCAACTTAAATCTATGTTTAGTAGGTTTCGACCGATTACTCGCGGTTTACTCGAGGTTAAAAGGGCAACATTTTTGTGGGACGGGTCAGGTTGGGGATATGGATATGAGGTATCGTTGTCTCAACCGAGGGTTGCCGCACGCACTGTAGCATTGTGCATAATGACCAGGGATAGCATCTGGTGTTCGACTAGCTGTCGAGGGTGGGCGACGGTGAGATGGGGGGACAAGACAAACAAACTAATAACGAAAAAGAAAAACACAAAAGCATTAAATACTTATACTAGACCGTTTCACAAACATATAGATCAACTGCATATAGCAGATGTCGCGAGTTCCCAACACGTCTCTAACAGGAACATAGGGTTGTCTTCCTTGGACCTCAAGGGCATTCAAAAGGTACTCTCTGGCTGCGTAATTATCCGTACATTGCCAAACTGCGTGATCGATGTCATCGTAACCGTTTCCACACCGACAGACATTGTTTTGAACAAGATTTATTCTGTGGAGGTGCACATCTAGCGAGTAGTGGTTGGACATAAGTCTACTCATTACACGAATTAAGTCACGACTTACGTCCAAACCTTTGAACCACGCTCTCGAAGAAACCTTTGGAATAATTGAATATAACCACCGCCCAAGAATTCCAGTGTCCCAATCGGTTTGCCAACTCAAGAGGGAACTCTGACGCAGTAATTGGAAAAATTCATCGTATGAAATCTGTCTATCAAACAATTCGCCTTCCTGGGCACCCACCTTTGCGAGAGTGTCCGCCTTCTCATTGCCAGGAATTGAGCAATGAGAGGGGACCCAAACAAAGGTTAACTTATAAGATCTTTCGATCAGTGCACTCATCTGCTGTCTCACTTTTGTGAGGAAATAAGATGGGTGCCTACTAGTTTTCATCGACTGGAGAGCCTCAAGCGAACTGAGACTATCCGAGAAAATGAAGTAATGGTCTGCAGGCTTGTTGGAGATCATCCCCAATGCGAAGTCGATTGCTGCCAGCTCAGCAACATAAACGGAACAAGGTTCCTGCAGTTTACGGAAGGCGCTTGAATTTTCATTGAAAACACCGAAGCCAGTGGATCCATTGAGGCGAGACCCATCAGTGAAGTATCTTTTCATGCAATTGACTTTTTGGTACTTTCGGTTTAAAATACGGGGAATGAAAGTTGGTCGAAGCTGATCTGAAATCCCAAGTATTGCTTGTTTCATCGACAGATCGTATTCAATTGAGGAACTGCTGATGGTGAAGTGAGCACGGTCTGGAGTAAACGATGGAAGACAAATATCTGACGAAATATAGTGGTAATAAATTCTCATAAACCGAGATTGTATATTTAGATGAAAATTTTTTTCAAAGTTTTCATTAAAAGTGTGTTCGTGACTCCGCATTTCACCAGTATTCTGAGAGAAAGTTCCCAGAATCGGTTCTGTAGAGGAATTACTCCTGCCAGAACCTCGAGACTCATGTTATGCGTTGAGTGCATACAGCCAAGGGCTATACGCAAACAATGATATTGAATTCGTTCCAATTTTAGAAGGTGACTTTTAGCTGCTGAGAGAAAGCAGAAAGAGCCATACTCCAGAATAGATAGAATAGTTGTTTTATAAAGCGTTATGAGATCTCCCGGATGAGCTCCCCACCACGTGCTGCAAATCGAGCGGAGAAAGTTGACTCTTTTTTGACATTTTTGCTTCAAATACGTAATGTGGGTATTCCAAGTGCATTTTGAATCAAACCAGACACCAAGGTACTTGAAGGTCAATGATTGGGTAATGCTTCTGCCCAAAAGCTTGAGTTGCAGTTGGGCTGGGAACCGCTTTCGAGTAAACACTACCAGTTCTGTTTTCTGCGGCGAGAATTCGATCCCTAAGTTCCTTGCCCAGGAAGACAAGTTACCTAGGGAATGTTGCAATGGTCTTTGCAAGTTTTCGGCATGGGGACCTCTGACGGAAACCACACCATCATCTGCAAGTTGTCTTAGCGTGCATTGTTCTGCCAAACAACTGTCAATATCTTTCACATAAAAATTATAAAGAAGGGGGCTGAGACATGAGCCTTGGGGTAGACCCATATAACTATTTCTGGAAGTTGTCAGTTGTCCAAGGGTAAAGTTCATTCGCTTTTCTAACAACAAATTGTACAAGAAGTTATTCAAAATTCCAGGAAGTCCACATCTGTCCAGATTGTCTGACAGAATTTCTATGGAAACCGAATCAAAAGCTCCCTTAATATCCAAGAATACTGAAGCCAGTTGCTCCTTGTGCGCAAAGGCCAGTTGAATATCCGTAGAAAGCAACGCTAGACAATCGTTTGTTCCTTTGCTCTTACGAAACCCAAATTGTGTACTTGATAGCAAATTATTTGTCTCGATCCATTGATCGAGTCTTCGAAGGATCATTTTCTCCAGCAATTTTCTAATGCACGAGAGCATAGCAATCGGACGGTATGAGTTATGGTCAGACGCTGGTTTGCCAGGCTTTTGAATTGCTATCACTTTGACCTGTCTCCATTCGGGTGGCACAATATTGTTTTCTAGTAGAGTATTGAATAAGTCTAGCAAGCGTCTTTTCGCGATATGGGGAAGATTTTTTAGAAGAACGAATTTAATCATATCGCTTCCGGGTGAAGAGTTGTTCGATGAAAGAGGAGCCATAGAAAATTCCAGCATTGAGAATGGTCTGTCCAGAGGTCCACCGCTTAGAGACGTTTCTCGAAGAATATGTTGGGCTGGAACTGAGTCTGGACAGACCTTTTTAGCGAAATCGAATATCCATCGGTTGGAGTATTCTTCACTCTCGTTGGTAGATGAGCGGTTACGCATGTTGCGAGCTACCCTCCACAAGGTGCGTATTGAGGTTTGACGAGAAAGACCTTCGATGAAATTGCGCCAGTAACCGCGTTTTTTTGCTTTAATTAATTGTTTCAGCTGTATTTCAAGCTTTGAATATTCCTCGAAGTGTGTGGATGTTCCATGTCTACGAAAAGCTTTGAAAGCATCAGATTTTTTCAAATACAATTTTGTGCATTCGTCGTCCCAGCCAGGAGTGGCTGGTTTTCTTTTAAACGGAGCACTTGGAACTTTTCTTTTTTGTGCTTCCAATGAGCTTTTATACTTCAAATCTACAAAAAATCGATATTCTTCCAATGGTGGAAGTATATCTATTGATTCGACACCGATTGTTACCGCCGTTGCAAATTTTTGCCAGTCGATGTTCCTTGTTAGATCAAATGGAACTCGAGATGGTTCAGTGGATTGCGGGCTACACTTGATTAATATATTGATTGGCAAGTGATCGCTACCATGGGGATCATTGATGACCTTCCACTGACAATCTAATGATAGCGAGCTTGAGCAAAAAGATAGGTCGAGTCGACTTTCTCGAGCCGGAGGTTTTGGAATTCGTGTCGCTTAACCAGTGTTCAAGATAGTCAAATTGAAATCGTCACATAAATCGTAAAAAATAGCCGCTCTAGCGTCATCATAAGGATCACCCCACCCAGTACCATGGGAGTTCATGTCACCCAGTATTAGAACTGGGGATGAGAGAATCGAGACTAGATTCCAAAGTTGACTACGGCTAATGTTAGTATTTGGAGGAACGTATACTGAAGCTATGCAAAGTTCTTTATTCTTTGCCGTTATTTGACACGCGACAATTTCGACGTCTGATAGAGCTGGGAGAGGAATTTTCCCCAAAAGTACTCCTCCATAAGAATCATTTCTATCCAGGCGAATAATGTTAAAATCGTGGAAGTTGAGTTCTGTATCAGAAGAAAGCCATGTTTCAGAAAGGGCGAATATATCACAGTCATAATTTTGAAGTAAAAATTTGAACGAGTCTAGTTTAGGCACTAGACTACGGCAGTTCCATTGTAGCACATTGATCATATCTCCTACTACGTTAGGTGAATTATCCATCGAAAGATATGATTGATGCAAGGAGGGGCCATGAAACAGTCAATTGCTTAAGATAAGACTTTAAAGATGGAAGCAAGGCAGAAATAAGGCTTCTGAGGGGGTCTTGAATATTGAGGGTGTTTAATATAAAGTCCACAATGTCCGAAAAAGCTATCAATCCTCGATTGGACGCGAATTTTCTATGAGAAGATCGAGGGGCAGCGTTTTTGTTTCTCTCTCTTCTGGGTAACGGCGTATAATCCTTACTGCAACCAGGAATTGGCTGAGAAGGAGTCTTCGGATTAGTTTTTTTGCCATTATCCTTGGAATTAGACAATCTTCTGAGGATCATTTTAGCTTTCTTACGGTGCATCATTGGTGAAGAGAGTTTTCTTTTTTGAGAATCATCCTTTGTCGAAGATTCTGGTGCAGCCGTAGTGTGATCCTCATCAGAATCAGAGTCCAATTCTTGAGTTGACAAAACCGAAAATTGGTTTTCATCATGAGCGACTGATGCGGCCTTGAGCATTTCAGCATAAGTCCGCTTGGAGCGTCCTGTGATAGAACGCTTCACTTTATCAGAGTGCTGTTTGTACCTTGGGCACTCCTGTAGTGCGTGAGGATTCTCGCCACAGTGGATACATTTTTCCACTGTTTGTGTACAAGAATCCTCACTGTGTTTTTCACCACATTTACCGCAGCGGAACTTGTTGCCGCAATGGCTGGAAGAATGTCCCAAATTTTTACAGATGGTGCAATTATAGACCCGCGGTACAAACAAGCGCACCGGAAAAAAAAACACTATCTACTTTCACATAGTTCGGGAGAACACAACCAGCGAAAGTCACCCGAAACGAGTGTGAAGGCTTATAGACTTTTTGGTTGTCTTCCAAAGATGCTGCATGTAGTTGCCTAACATCCAGAATCTTCACAAGCTCACCAATTAGGGAGTTTTTAAAACAACCCGATGCTTTTTTCAATTCTTCAACACTCAGACTCGCATCGGAGACTACGCCTTCTATCTCCACATCTCGAGAAGGGATGCAAATGTGTTACTCCCTGTTGAAAATCTCGTGGTCAACAATCTTGTTCGCCACATCAAAAGTCGGTGCTTCTACACGCAGTTTGTCCGGTCTCTCTTTACGTATCAAGACATCCGGATACTTACGCAGCAAATCTCTTGAAATGTCAAGAGTTCTCAACGATTTCTCCTTGGGCCGAAAGAAAACAACCCATGGTGCCTTTGAGGACTGTTTGTAATAGCGCGTCCGCGCAACAATAGCATCAGCAGACGCCATAACGGTTGCGCAAACGGTGCGCAACCGTCTATGAAAAACAAAAAAAACTTTCTCACACACACGCACACACACACACACGCGCGCGCGCAAAAACTCAAATTAAAACTAACTTAGACTTAAAATTAACGTAAACTAAAAAAATATTTCAAAACTAAAATTACTTTCCAAAAAAAAAAAATTCTTCAAAAAAAAAATATTAATTTTAAGTGTCCGAACAACCTTGAACACCCCTATTCAGAGAGCGATACAAAGCCGCGCGCTACAAGGTAAACACTATAGCGCGACGGCAAAATCTATTGTTGTACTTCTCTGTTTTGTTGACGGCGTTCGGTGGAACGAATGAACAGGCCACCGATCCGGGCTTGCCAGAGAGGCGCTTCCTGTTGCTTTTGGTGCACTTCACTTGCGACGAAAGCAGAAAAAAACCAACTAAAAACCACTTTAGAAAAAGGAAAAAAACAGCTTCGATTTATTGCTAACAGGTAGCGTACAGGGTTATAAACCGTTGTACCATTCACAGGACCTTGACGAGCCAGCTTGTTTAAATCGTGCTACATGGTTATGATCCGTGCGATCGCAGGGAATCGTTTGGTCTAAATTTAGTGTCAGTCAAAAATATTGGCTTGCCATTGTCACATGAAACATTGCACTTCTATCATCCCAAAAAAATTATACTATTAGCTTGGAGACATCACTTAGAAAATGATTACGGATTTGATTATTTTAAATTTCGCTTAAGAAGGAACCCCTGTCTTGACGAATATTCGTGATTTTTTTTGGATGTCAGGAATAAAGTGACGTGTTCAGGTATTTTGGTTATTGTTTAAGGTATATTTTAAGATGTATTTTCCATTTTTTAAGTGCACAAAAAATTATTATTACGCTGTTGACAACTTGATGCGTAGATGCTGTCTGAAAATAGATACCTTGCTGGTAGTATCGGTTTTGAAGCAACGGGGTGTCGCAGAACGAATTCCAATGAATATTTCGAAACTTTAGAACAATACCTAAAGCGTTTCATAGGGGTTTTAAAAAAAAAATCGAAAAAATGCCAAAATGGCGGCCGTTTTAGTTAGAAATGAATTATTTTTCATGAAAAATCGCTGTTTAGAAGCTCAGAAAAATCGAAAAAATGAGATATCATTAAACGACTATGTAACGCTTTAGATAATCCATTATTTCATGCTGATGAAAAATTTCAGCCAAATCGGTCAAGTAGATCCTGAGACATCGATACCACCAGTTAGAAAACACGGTTTCGAGAAAAACGCGGCTAAAAACTCGTACAGCAATACTACATCCCTTGAGGTGACTTCATACTTTTGGCTGAAACTTCCCAACGAAATAAAAAATCGAAAAATCCTATTAGGACAACTTTTCTGAGGGTTGAGGCTTCGCAAAAATGCAAAAAACAAAAATTAATTTTTTTCAATTTTCCAGACTTTTTTTTTCGACGCAAATTGAATAGGATTTTTAGAAAGAATTTGATAGAATAGGCACCTAAATGTAACTATAGGATATGAAGAAAAATAATGAAATCATAACCATAATATTATACTGTTTATACTATACTTTTTATTAATTTATAGTACGGATGGTTTGTACTGCAGTTTTTTGCAAGACCCCTTTCTTTCCATATTGACGTAGAACTACGTCTTTCATCAAGGATGCCAAATCAGAAAACAGGTCACGTTTTTATGAAAAAAAGTTAACGGTAATAACTGTTTTTGCCGTGAACGGATTCTGGCGATTTACATACCAAACGAATCGGAAAATCCCTTAAAATCTCTTCATTTGATATGCTATACATTACAATCCCATAGACTGTATATGGTTTAAATTGATGAGAATTGGGAGCATTTCCCATTTCCTCATACATTTGTTCTGTTCATTTATGGGCTTTCCCGAACAGAGCTGTCAATAAGGAGCAACTTATCGACGAGCAACGAAGGGGAATTCGTAAGATATAAAGTCTCCGTGAACAATGGAAAAGAAAAAGAGTGAAGGGGAATATTTGCCTAGAGTAAAAACAGTGGATCTTGCTGAGGCAAACTTCATTCTTCGTGAGGGCACAGACTGGACAACACCGTTGCTGGGCGAGCTGGACGGCGAGGGATCGAATGGTTTTCTCAAGGCAATGGGGGTGGAGGAGTAATATGAGGAAAGAGTAGTTTTCCAAGGGCTTTTTTGAAGGCTAGAGACGAATGAACTGAAGAAGAAGTCTGTTCAATTCATCAAGGTAAGGAAAGAAAGGCAAATTTTCAGTATCGTTCTAGATACGAAACAATGAACATCGCTTGTTCTTCCTTGTTTTGCGCCATAACATGTCTTCGTTTCAGACTGAGTTGTGGACGCGACCAAATTTCTCACTCGCATTGCATCAAACTGACGCCATTGCATTGATGTTCTGAGCTACACAATTGTGTAGGGAATCATCAAGCTTTGCTATCGTCAGCTCACCAAGAAGTTTGGTGCTCCCTTGGCCGAGTGGTTAGTGTCATAACTAACATGCCGGGTGTTCGGGTTCGATTCCCGTTCTGGTCGGGGGAATTTTTCGTCAAAAAAAATTTCCTCCGACTTGCACTGTGATCACGTGTATTCTAGAGCTTGCCACTCAGAATGCATTCAAGGCGTGTTATTTGGCATAGAAATCTCAACTAAGTACTAATAAAAATGACGCAAGTAATACTACGTTGAGACGGCGAAGTTCCTCTAGGAACGTTAGTGCCATTGAAGAAGAAGAAGAAGAAGAAGCTCACCAAGAAAATAAATTTTCTGGAATTTTGTCAGTGATTTGGTTTCGTATAACGGTAGGAAAACTCTCTCCACAAAGGATGACAGCTAAGCTAATCTAGACTGGCAATATTAACAAAAAGGGCTTCTGTTGAGAAGAGCGCAAAACAGAGATAAGTGTGTGTATATTTAGTTGTTTCAAGCCATCGATATATGGATATTTGTGCGTGTGTGCGTACGTAACGTGTGTGCTTCATAACCCGTACGAAAACATAGTGCATCTACGCTACGCTGAAACCCCATTTGTAATGATAAATATAAACAAGGAGGGGAGATAGCGGGAGGGAATTATTTACGCTAGGGTATTAGTAATGAATCTCTGTTGAGCCAAATATTCAGTCTTTTTACAAGCAGTTAACATTGTTTGTGTTCTGTCATCATAAAGGCTTCGTTGGTGCCTTTGACATTGCATCAAAGCATTGAACTGACGCTATGCTGAAGCAGGTGTTAAGGTTGTGCGCCAAAAAATATTTGGGGAATACCAAGTTGTTCAATAAGTTATAATAAGTCATTAATTTATTTGGGTTCGCGTGCAGACAAAGTTTATTTCGCTTATTTAGTCACCAAGAAAATAAATGTCGTTCTGGAATTTTGTATGTGATTTGGTTTCGCTTGCCAGTAGCAAAACTTTCTCCACTAAGGATGACAGCTGCGCATATATTGTTCTGCGAGCACAAGAATGAATCATCAAACAACTATCGTCAAATGATTCTACAATAAAAAAATTCAGGGCGACCAAACTGGTGGAATGGTTATTTCAAAATTTTCGTAGCATTATAAAATAATATCCGCAGTTATAACCAAGCGACTTGAACTAAACTGCAGTGTAGTTCTATGTCAACAATGCGGTCGTGTCTTGAACACAACCTTCTATAATTTGTTGTCCCTGGAAATATATTTAATCAGCTATATTCATCTTCAGACAGATTTCCATGAAATGGAAAATATGCGAAATAAAGGCAATTCATCTTTTCTATTTCTGCATGATTTAAATTTAGAGATCAGCAGCAAATAATTTATTTCTTTGTCCTGATCTACCGTACCGTATACTAAGTAGTGTGATTTTTAGCTCGCGTACTATATTACCATTATCTAACGGTTATTGTGGCCGAACTCCTCCGAGACAGCTAGACCGATTTTAATGAAATTATACACAGAAAATTTAGTAGGCATGAGAATAAGTTTTAAACTATATAACATACCGCTAGGATACCGATACCGCTCTCTGCATTTTTCTAAATATTTTTCTTGTATTTTTTCATTTTTTGGCTTCAAAATATACATACAACCTCAAGGTTTACCCTCTTATCGCCATTCCCAACTTTTATTCCAATAACTATAGCCGTTTTCCAATCAATCCAAAGTGTCGCAATAATTATCGACTCACCCTTTAATTCTGAGGCAAATTGCTTGCTTTGAATGAGTATATACTCTTGTATATCTCTTTCGTTAGTTATAGGGTTTTGTAAATAATTAGGTGTTAAACCGTTATGTTCAACACGCTGACCGACTTACATCGATTGTAGACATCCTAGGGGAAAACTTTGCGAAGTTCGAGTAGGGGAGAGGGAGGCAAGTTGGCGAGGGAGGCAAGATGACGAATCGATAATTTGACCCGTTGTAATGAAGGTAGCGCCACCTACTTTTTACTGAAGATGCATCATAACAAGGCCAAACTTTGCACTCGGTAACTCTGCCGAAAACGTTATCACAAAAAAGGGAAAAATAAAAATGAGAAAAATCGTGATTTTGTTATTTTTTTTTTCGTTTTTTCAAGTTTTATTATCCACTTTATGAGAAAAGTTAAAATTTGAAAATAATTTTATACATGATAAAGGTACTCTATTGTACATAATATGTTTGTTTCCGGCGAGTTTCAAACATGAATTTTTTTCAGCTAAATAAAAAAGTCACTTGGGGGCAAGTTGGCGAACTTCAACATTATGTTAATTTTTGGTTTTTTTATTGCAGATGGTTAGTACTTATAAGCGAAAAAGAGACCAATATTGGTTGGACACCAGTTTGGAGAATGTTATGAAAGCTGTAGAAGAAGATTTGTCTGTTCTGGGTGCTTCAAAACAGTTCGGTGTGCCAGAACCAACTTTGAGACGCTATCGACGAAAATATCCATATCCATCGAATGTTCTTCGAAAGTTTTTCATAAACAGTTAGGCGAGAGGGTTGCATCCTCGTTCAGCCGAAGCGGTAACACCATTCAATCACTTAATATGTTAATTTTATAATTTCATAAGTTAAATAGATGCTATTACATGCCATTCTCGTCAGTATTTGATTTTGGGTGTTTGCTTTTAAAGCTGTTCTTTTGAATGTAGAAATTCAAACGCCTCAATCGAACAACAACAAACACGACGGAGGCATCAACTATGGCAATGTTTGCTGTGGGGATAACATCCGTGCGGACTACACTCACAAATCATCAAATATATAAGTTCCGTTTCGACGTGGGCCGGGCTCATCTGGTGCACAAGTTCGATGGTTATCAAAACCATACCGCCGGTTGTCATCACTACAAATTGGCGATTAAAAGCATGCACAGTATTAATGACCGAACAAAACAGCCCAGTCTATAAGTGTGATTAATGGGGTTTTTCTTCTGAAATCAAGGAAACGGCTTCGACATTTATCTTCGTTTCGTGAAATCGGAACCGATTCGAAACCACTCTGCCACGTTAGAGCAAATCTCTGCGTTTTAGAGGTGTGAATTCTAAAACAGAAAATGTCAACTTTACGGACAGATCTCCGGGTTTTAGCGCTGAACACGCGCGCCACTAGCAGTTAGAAAATAGGAAATGAAATTAAATATCTAACACTTGCAGAGCCATTTCCGTTCTGTTTGGATTGATACGGCTATTTATCTCGGGTTCGTGCTGGAGTAGCACAGGAAGTGGAAATTTTATAAGCGTTGACATGTTATATTTATGACTTTTGAACTTTTTCTAATTTTCGTAAATAAATATACAGCTTCTCAAGCAGTGATCCCTGAACTATTTGGATGTTAATACACTCTGTCCAACTTCTATAAGACCAGGTGATGATCTTGCTGCTTTGTGTCATTGCACAATGGTCCAGGAGATGCATTTAAGTGAAAATTAGCATTTAGAGCTCGACAGTTATTCTCTAGAAAAAAACTGTCTTAGACAAAGTCGTTACTCATGATAGAGCGCTCGCTTTTAATCTAACTTTCTTATCTATATAGATAGGGGTAAATATAGTTCGACAATGTTGTAGCTCCAATTATTTGAGATATCTTTGTACAACAAAGTTTTTCTCTATCTCTTGAAATAACTGATATAGCGCCTTTTTTTCTAAGCTACGTTAGGGTCACCATGAAAAAACTGTTTTTTGCTCTAACTTTTATATTTTAAATTTTACATGCAATCTGTCTTCGAAAGACTTTTAGAGCTTACTAATACAAACATTTTTCGATGCAGAACTTGTCAATATCTCAACTTTACTCAAAGTTATTGATATTTCTGCCCAAAAATCATGCTCTTTTCATTTGTTTGTCATTCTTTCTGGGGCAAACGTAAACGAAGTTTATTGGCGACATTTGAAAGAGCATATTTCACTCTACATAATGTGTGATTTTCAACACTATGTTATTTTTCGTATTTGAGTAAATTAAAATTGAAATCATGAGTTTTTGGGTGGGAAGCCATCAATAACATTGAGTAGGATTAAGATATAGACATGTTCTGCATCGCAAGATGTTGGTATCGATAAGCTCTAAAAGTCTTCCGAAGACAGTTTGTATGTAGAATTCGAAATATAAAAGTTAGAGCAAAAAAAAACAGTTTTTTTTTCATGGTCACCCTAATGCAACTTAGAAAAAAGCGATAAATCGATCATTTTAAAAGGTAGAAAGAACATTGTTCTACAAAGTTGTTTAAAATAACTGGGGCT
This sequence comes from Toxorhynchites rutilus septentrionalis, assembly GCF_029784135.1. NCBI lineage: Eukaryota > Metazoa > Arthropoda > Insecta > Diptera > Culicidae > Toxorhynchites > Toxorhynchites rutilus. The sequence goes on along the minus strand of NC_073745.1, from coordinate 2,359,434 downwards.
ATAACATTGTTGAACTATGTTTATCTTCATCTATAAAGATAAGAAAGTTAGATTTTTCATTTCATCGACAATTTTGGTCACCCTATTTTTGATAACATAAAAATGAGCGCTCTATCATATGTAACAACTTTGTTTAAGACAGTTTGTGTCTAAACAATAAATGTCTCCCACAAATTTGTCTTTAGCGCCTTCTATCTGAGTTGCATTAGGGTAACTATGAAAAAACGGGTTTTTTTGCTCTAACTTTTATATTTAAAATATATATCAAAATGGTTTTTTGTACGACTTTTAGAGCTTATCAATACCAACATTTTTCGATGCAGAACATGTCAATATCTTAATCGTGCTCAAAGTTATTGATGGGTTTCATCCATAAACTCATGATTTCAATTTTAATTTACTCAAACTCAAAAAATAACATAGTTTTGAAAATTACGTATTATATATAGTGAAATCTGTTCTTTCAAATTCCGTCAACAAACTTTTTTTAATGTTTGCCCCAGAAAGAATGATAAACAAATGAAAAGAGCATGTTTTTTGGGAAGAAATATCAATAGCTTTGAGTAAAGTTGAGATATTGACAAGTTCTGCATCGAAAAATGTTTGTATTAGTAAGCTCTAAAAGTCTTTCGAAGACAGATTGCATGTAAAATTTAAAATATAAAAGTTAGAGCAAAAAACAGTTTTTTCATGGTGACCCTAACGTAGCGTAGAAAAAACGGCGCTATATCAGTTATTTTAAGAGATAGAGAAAAACTTTGATGTCTTAAATAATTGGAGCTACAACATTGTCGAACTATGTTTACCTCTATCTATAAAGATAAGAAAGTTATATTTTTTATTTCATCGACAATTTTGGTCACCCTATTTTTGACAACATAAAAACGAGCGCTCTATCATGAGTAACAACTTTGTATAAGACAGTTTTTGTCTAGAGAATAACTGTCAAGCTCTAAATGCTAATTTCCACTTAAATCCATCTCCTGGACCATTGTGCATTGGAAATAAACAATGCTTCAATTTATATTCTCTTGTGTAGGTATTGGTGTCTACCATACACTGCATGATTTCCATATGTGTGTGTGCAAGCGCCGAGCGTAAACTAATGTTTTCCTATTTTCAACTGTTAAGTTTCTACAAGACCAGTTACATTTTCCGTTGTTTTAGTTGTTTTGATCAATTGAATCTGGCAAATGCCGAAGGGAAAAGTCCTCACGGAGAGAGAAGAAAGACAAATCGATGCATTTCACCAAGAAAATGTTGGTATCAGAGAAATTTCTCGACGATTCCATCAAGTAGTGCTCAATTATTTGGCGAATCCTCAAGGATACGGTAAGAAGGAGAGAGCTCCACGTAAATCGAAGCTCTCTGACAGGGATAAGCGAGAAATAGCTAGAACAGGTTCGAATACCTCAAAATCGCATGTGCAAATAAAGGGTGTGTCACATCAAATTGCATCACGGAAAAAACGCTGTAGAAAATTAATTTTTAGGAATTATATCTTCAGCTTTCGCTTATAATCAGATAAGAGTGTATAGATCACGTTGGCCATGCTTCACTGTCAATTTTTCGTAAATTTGGAAAAATGTCGTCGAACGAAAAAGAACGTCGTGAATTAATCCTGTGCACTCATTTCGAGAATCCGGAGTTGTCACATCGGGACATCGGTGAGATGCTGGGAATCGCCCAATCCACGGTCAGCAGAGTACTAAAACGATACTTCGAGAACCTAACCATCGACCGGAAGGTGAAGAACGGCAAAAATGGATGCTCCGTCAGTGAAAAAGATCACAAGCGCGTAGTTAAGTAGTTTAGACGTGATCCGAGAAGTTCGGTCCGGGATGTCGCCAATAAGCTGAATTTGTCAAGTTCATTCGTCCAGCGGACCAAGCAGCGGGAGGGCCTGCGTACATACAAGGTTCAGAAGGCTCCTAACCGCGACGAAAGGCAAAACATGGTGAGGAAGACGCGAGCCCGGGAGCTGTACACCGAAATGCTGACGAAGCCGCATTGCCTGGTAATGGACGACGAAACCTACGTCAAAGCGGACTTTCGTCAGCTGCCGGGCCTGTTGTTCTTCTCCGCAAAGGACAAATTCATCGTTCCGGAGGAGATTCGCAAGCAGAAACTATCCAAGTTTGCCAAAAAGTACATGGTGTGGCAAGCGATCTGCTCTTGCGGAAAGCGGAGCGCCCCCTTCGTGATGACCGGCACGGTAAACGGGCAGGTTTACCTTAAGGAGTGCCTACAGAAGCGCTTACTACCACTATCGAAGCAGCACGAGGGCCCGACCATCTTCTGGCCGGATCTCGCTTCGTGCCACTATTCAAAGGACGTGTTGGAGTGGTACGAAGCCAACGGGGTCACCTTCGTGCCAAAGGAAATGAACCCGCCCTACGCGCCGGAGCTTCGCCCAATTGAGAAATATTGGGCGATTATGAAGCAGGCCCACCGGAAGAACCCAAAAGTTGTCAAATCGGAGGCGGACTTCAAGAGAAAATGGATTTCTGTTCAAAAAAAACTACAACCTGACGTTGTACAGAACCATATGGACGGGGTAAAGAGGAAGGTGCGAGCATACGGGCTTGGCCTCGAAGTATGAATAAAAATAAAATGCCAAAAGTTGTTTAATAGTTTTTATTTTACTGTCTAAAATTTTCAAAAGGATCGGTCTACTGGGCGAATTTCTACAGCGTTTTTTCCGTGATGCAATTTGATGTGACACACCCTTTAAAGCAATATTTCAACTACTCAACTGCTCGGGTGACAGTTCGTCAAATTGTGGTAAAAAATCCTCACATAAAGAGGGCTTAAAGGTTAAAACTCCTTATTTCACATCGGAAGACGTCTGATTTTTGCCAAAGCTCACATGGCCCGACACTGGGACATGGTACAAACAAAGAATTTTTCCAAAAGAATACATTTTTCTATACACCATAACGAAAATTTCTTCAATGTATAGGTTATCTTCACTGACGAAAAATAGTTCAATTTGGATGGTCCGCATGGTTTCAATGGGTCTGATTTACGGAAGGAGGAACAGTATTTTTCAACCAAGAATTTTGGTGAAGACTCGTGCATGGTTTGGGCGGGATTCTGTTCAACCGCAAAGCTCAAGATGGTTCGTGCATGGTATGGGTGGGATTCTGTTCAACCGCAAAGCTCAAGATAGCTTTCACATTATTCAAGGATAACACACATGTTCTGGATTCCTCTCTCCTACCTTTTTTGCGTGGATATCGTCAAAAAAAACATTCCAGCAAAACAATGCTACTATTCATACCAGTAAGTAAACTAAGCAGGACCAAAAACTTATTTTTTTGGACTGGCTCGCTCTCCAGACTTGAATTCTGTTGAAAATCATGGGGGGGGGGATCCTTGTACGCAGAATCTACACTGAGGGAAAACGGTACACCACGATTGAAGAGCTCAAGGTCAATTCCGGAAAATGGAAAAATATCGAGAAATCCGTTCAGCAGAATTTGGTAAATAGTATTCCAACACGAATTTTCAATTTTTTTAGTCAAAATGATATGGTTACCAATTATTAACATGTAATTCAGTCGATCGTTTTGAATTTTTTATTGATAATACTTATGAATTCTGAAGTGGTCTTATAGAAACTGGACAGCTGAAATTATCATATTCAAGTACAATATGTTTATTTATTTACTACTCTTTTGAACAAAATTGAAGTTAAATATACTAAATTCCACGCATTCAACAACGTATGAATGTATATTGTTGAAATTCTAACTGTTTGTGTTGCAATGAAATAGAATCAGGGTGGTCTTATAGAAGTTGGACAGAGTGTATTGCAAACCCTTCATTTTGTAATATCCAGTCTTTTTTGGATATAACATTTGTAGTAATCTAGACATTGTTTTTTTTCTATCCTCATAAGTGTAACCCGCGTTAACAGCTTTGAACCTCGTGTGTTTGATGTGTTAAGCGATAATGATCATGGAATTTCAGGTGTAATAACCGTATTTTCAAAATAAAAATTATGAATGAGAATCATTTCATCATTTTGTTTTATCAAATATGTGCTTCTTTGGCACGTTTTTTTGCAAGTGGTGAAAACCCATTCACGAAAATTTTGTTCATTCAATTAAAATCTGATAGAGATAAATTTGCCTCCCTAAATTGATATCGCCGCCAGACGTCGTTGCTGTAAATTCTTCCTCAGGGATCAATATCAAATTCAATCTACATCATAATTACCAATTACTAAGTTGCTTTGGTAAAAATATCTTGGTAATTTGGATATGTATTTTATCGCTTCATTGGCGTTAATCAGGTACTCGAATGTGACAAATACCCGAATGTAAGACATTATCCTATTTAAAATGTGTGTTTGGGGAATAAGCTACTAGTCTTTTGATTCATGGAGTATGTTTGAATATGTTTGTTTAGGGTTGTTCGCACGATCACAGCACCGGCAACCCGGCCCACAGCGCCTTCACTGTAACCGACTTATCGAAGATTGGTTCGCTCCATCAACGGTAGGTTCGCTATCGTTGATGAAGCGAACCAATGCAACAACAATAGAGCAATACATCAATTGATCATCTGCCCACGGGAAAAATATATTGTTTTTGATAGACATATTATGCAAATTTGAAATTGTGCCTTAATTTACCTTAAATCTATACTTGTAAGTAGCTTATGTGACTATGTGAATTAAATTAAGTAACTACTTATATCCTATTCTTAAACTACAGCTTAAATTAAATTATATCTAGCTAAAACAGTGAATTGAACTCCGAATAAGGAATTTGAACTTCGGGTAGGTTAGAAAACCATTGAAATAATTCCTACAATTGGATAACCTAAATTAAAATAACTGAATTTCTACAGAACAGGATTCTAATTAAAACTAGATGCTAAAGCATACAGGATTGATCGATCGATTAATCGACGGATAAAAAAGCTGTCTAATTGCACTATAAAATGTAAGTGAATCAAGTGAATTTACCGCAACCAATATTTATGTTTCAAATAATTTTAGCTTTAAGCAATTACAAATAAAATTGCTCTAAAGAGTAGTGCTTGTTTGTTGATCGCAACAAGGGTTAAACTTCATAACTTTCATTGGGCTCTCGGTGCACAATAATAATTGCAACGGAACTATTCCATTAAGATAATGATGATTCATTGTCGGTCCCCTAGTTCGGTTTTGGTTCAAAATGTTAATTTAAAAAATATGAAAATTTTAAAATATATACAGACAGAAATCTAACCGACAAACTCCGAGGAAGCCTCTATGATAACGTTGCACAATAAATCTGTAATTGATTTACAAGCACTATAGAACTTGTTGTAGGCGCTTGCATTAGAATTAGTTTCCTTGAAATTAGAAGTTTTCAGGGTGAAACACCGGGGAAGGCCAAAAGTTAGGCTGGATGACTCCTGTCCTCCGCTGATTACTATGTGCGTGGTGGCCGAAAGCGAAGGACAACTGTTCTTGAGCTGCGAAATGTTGAGTAAGATGAAATAAGCTCGTTGACGAATAACTTTTTGCTTTGTCCATTATTGAAATACGCTGCATATGAAATAAAGGGTGTGTCACATCAAATTGCATCACGGAAAAAACGCTGTAGAAATTTAATTTTTAGGAATTATATCTTCAGCTTTCGCTTATAATCAGATAAGAGTGTATAGATCACGTTGGCCATGCTTCACTGTCAATTTTTCGTAAATTTGGAAAAATGTCGTCGAACGAAAAAGAGCGTCGTGAATTAATCCTGCGCACTCATTTCGAGAATCCGGAGTTGTCACATCGGGACATCGGTAAGATGCTGGGAATCGTCCAATCCACGGTCAGCAGAGTACTAAAACGATTCTTCGAGAACCTAACCATCGACCGGAAGGTGAAGAATGGCAAAAATGGATGCTCCGTCAGTGAAAAAGATCACAAGCGCGTAGTTAAGCAGTTTAGACGTGATCCAAGAAGTTCGGTCCGGGATGTCGCCAATAAGCTGAATTTGTCAAGTTCATTCGTTCAGCGGACCAAGCAGCGGGAGGGCCTGCGTACATACAAGGTTCAGAAGGCTCCTAACCGCGACGAAAGGCAAAACATGGTGGGGAAGACGCGAGCCCGGAAGCTGTACACCGAAATGCTGACGAAGCCGCATTGCCTGGTAATGGACGACGAAACCTACGTCAAAGCGGACTTTCGTCAGCTGCCGGGCCTGTTGTTCTTCTCCGCAGAAGACAAATTCAGCGTTCCGGAGGAGATTCGCAAGCAGAAACTATCCAAGTTTGCCAAAAAGTATATGGTGTGGCAAGCGATCTGCTCTTGCGGAAAGCGGAGCGCCCCCTTCGTGATGACCGGCACGGTAAACGGGCAGGTTTACCTTAAGGAGTGCCTACAGAAGCGCTTACTACCACTATTGAATCAGCACGAGGGCCCGACCATCTTCTGGCCGGATCTCGCTTCGTGCCACTATTCAAAGGACGTGTTGGAGTGGTACGAAGCCAACGGGGTCACCTTCGTGCCAAAGGAAATGAACCCGCCCAACGCGCCGGAGCTTCGCCCAATAGAGAAATATTGGGAGATTATGAAGCAGGCCCTCCGGAAGAACCCAAAAGTTGTCAAATCGGAGGCGGACTTCAAGAGAAAATGGATTTCTGTTCAAAAAAAGACGGGTGGGTAATGTCGGGGACATAACCGGAGTGACGTAGGACTATACAAAGGGGACAGCTTTTGTTAAATATATATTTTAAATATATTGTTTTATTTTCTTCTCCTACGTGAATACCTACCTATCTACCTGAAAAATGGATTAGTTTACTGTTTAGTCTTTATGAATATGTTGATGGTTCTGAAAAGAACCTTTGGTGTTGTGTTTTTGTTATCACTCGATATTCCCATCTTGTTCGGTTAAACCTTCCTGTTTAGCTATTGCGTTTGCCACTCGCCACAGCTTTCACAGTTGGAAAATTTCTTCCCATCCAGCTTGTGACATATTTTACAGTAAATTACATTCAATGGCACGTCGCATTACCACCACTCAGTATCGGATTGGAGGTAATTTTAACCTGTAATTGAACATTTGCGATGACAGTGGTACAGTGTCGACCTTCAATGTGGGGTCATAATTTGGACCCCGAGCTCTATGTTTACAAAAATGTCCAACTAAATATGTCGTATTACTGGTCCGTCCAATTAGCTAAATGTCGAGATAAGTGTAAATTACTGTACTTTAAATCTAGAAGCAATTCAAGAATTGGTGAAAATCAATAAGCTCAGAACAACTGCCAAATTCACATACTCATCATATCCTGGCAAACAAATTATGAAAAAATCAATTTGTGTTTTATTATTATTTTGGATATTGTTTTAGAAAGCATTGAACTGTATTTCTTAAACTCTTTTTTGGAAGGTTTAATGGCTCTGAAAAGCGCCTTGTTTTATGGAATGGTTCCAATTTAGAAAACTTAGTACTCGTGGTTTTGAAAAATACCATTTCAAACGCCCTCGATGCCGCCTTGTTCTGGATTTGCCACCAAAGCAGTGTATATAAACAACAAACTTTTTACTTCTGCTACCTGATACCGTTTTGCGATTGCGTTTGCCACTCGCCACTCGCTGCAACTGCCTGTTGTCTTGATGTCCACCGAACCGAATGTGTTCTGTTCCGAATGCGGGTTTTCTTATAGTCGCGAGCAGCTTTGCCAGCTAACTCGATCACTTCGGCGGCCGAAACTATATAACGCCGGCTAGGTGGACTGGTGCACTGGTACTAACGCGCTCGGCCTAGCTACCCTTGCGGGGAACTCCAGATCAACACGGTTCGAGCGAGATTTTGCCTTTCCCTTCACTTTTCCTCCTTTACCATGTCCAGACATGGCTGCTTGGGTTGGTTTGTTGATGTGTTGTGATGCGAACCGATGTGGTGTACGGTTTGAACGAGAATGATCGTTACGGCAGCGGAGCGGGGATTTTTAAGCTGACTGGCTGGCTCGAGAATTACGCATGTGTGAGACTGCGACCAATGTTTCGTTCATTTTTTTCTTTTTCCTTTCCAATCGTGGTTCATTCTATTTCGCTGCTGCTCTGGTTGCCCGTTTTGGTCGGTTCGATTTGAGGAGCACAAAATGGACCAATCAAAAATGGGCACATAGTGCATTTTGACAATGCTTGATATTTCACAATTATTCAATTATTTATCTCAAGAAAAATGAAATGTTATTCGTTATGATAGATGCGTAGATATATTTCCTATCAATTGATGCAAAAACCTTTGCGATCTATTGAGAAATGCTCAAGTTATAAGCGTTCCAAATCTTGCATTTTTTCCTACTTGTTCAGTGCCTAGATTTCCATTTCACCCCCTGTATCTTCCGGTTAGACGTAGTCCTACGTCAAAAACTACAACCTGACGTTGTACAGAACCTTATGGACGAGGTAAAGAGGAAGGTGCGAGCATACGGGCTTGGGCTCGAAGTATGAATAAAAAGAAAATGCCAAAAGTTTTTTAATAGTTTTTATTTTACTGTCTAAAATTTCCGGGTCTACTGGGCGAATTTCTACAGCGTTTTTTCCGTGATGCAATTTGATGTGACACACCCTTTATATTCCCTACAGTGTTTGTTGTGTGTGTTTCAATTATTTTTCAATTGACAAATTTCACCGTTTTATGTTTCAAATCACACCAAAATTTTCAAAAGAAATTCTACTTCAAGATAGTCACAATTCACACGCTGATCGCTGGTCGGCGTTTTCAATTAGCGTTGCTTCATTGGGAGACCCATAACGCGACGGGCGTTCGCCCGCATTTTCCCAACCCAACAGATGAGATTGATAAAAGATTAATCTTCAATGATGATGATTTTCGTTTTCGGTAACGCAGTATATTAGTATACAACGAGGAGTCCTGTGGGGAACTAATTAGGGCGACTTTGCAATTATAGTACACATTTTGGTGACGTACATTTCTATACTGTTGTAATCGAAGACTGCGAATGATAGCTTCTACTTAAGGAGAATGTTGATGAAGTTTTCAATCTTAAATTCAATGACATTCTTCTATATCTCCGTTCTTATCCCAAGGGAGGAAAATTCTACGGGATAGACCTAATGAAATGTTAAAAAGTTGTCCACTGAGAACCGTGGACTCGTGCTAGACACAATCCATCTCAATAAAAATCGCATCGTCGAAGTTCTTAGGTTACATGAACGCTCATGGGACAATCGAAGTTATATTGAGTTGCTAGAAATAAACTTCCAGTAATATACCTCTGAAAACACCATGTTTTTATGACGAATATCTTTTTTGCTGAGTAAAAACATTCAATAGAAAACACGATTTTTCAAAATCTACAGTCGGGAAACAATTTGGTGATATCGCTCTTAATTATTAAATGAAATGATTTAAGGTGATTGACGAAGGATATATATTTATACATAAATTGATTGTGTACATTATTATTTTATACTAGATGACCCGGCGAACTTCGTCCCACCCACAATTGATATATTGATTTGAGTCATTTCGAACACTCAAGTTCCCACAGAAATTATTTTTGTGTGCGTGATCTATATGATGGACATCATGCGGTATATAATTTCTTTTTTGGCATATAAATTTGATGCAGACTAAGACGCGTCAAACCTGATACTGACTTTTAGAGAAGTTCTCTCGATTATCTCCATCGCTGCGATTAGGGTTGAATGGAGACTACTCGCGTTGAATAACGAAATATATCATCGGTACAATTACTTTTAGAGGAATTCTCTCTGTTTCGTTCGTAAAAAAACAATCCTTGGAGTACTGTTACTTTGAAGCACTCAAAGCTGTAATTATTTTCATGTTTAAATTACATAGGTACAAATAATTATTTTCCTTACATTTTAGTTTTCTATTTAAATTCTTCAGCAACAACTACTTCAATTCGGTTCTAGATTCTATCCAACTATCTATTTATCTATATTTCCTTTTATTTAATTCAACTTATCGTAACAATTCAATTTCGCATAATACCATCTTTCCATTAATTGTAAACAAACATGACGGCCTCCGGCCCGTACCAAATCATCTCCGTCAGCTACAGTGCGCGTTCACTAAACTCGATCCGCTCTCAAGTATACACTGAACGCTGAACAGAACATCTCCCCCGGCCGTAAGCCCTGGTACTGATCCTGATCAGGATCATAACTGGGTTTACCATTTCAAACTTCCAGTACTGCTAAACTCGTTAATGGTCTCGTCTTCGAACCACTTTTCGTGCACACAGAAGCTGAACGACTTCTGCCATCAGCTCCTGGGAATACTTTTGTAACTAGTCCACGCTCCCAAGTGCTCCGTTTATCCCCATTCACGACAAACACCAAATCTCCTGGCACTATTTGTCGTTGATCTGTAAACCACTTCGATCTTTTATTTAGACCGGGAAGATACTCTCGCTGCCAACGATACCAAAGTTCATCGCTCAAATATTGCGCTCTGATGTATCCGCTTCTCAAAGTACTCGCAACATCGACTGGTATTCTCGACGGTGGACATTGATTCGAGGAACGCCCGCGAAGAAAATGATTCGGCGTAATTGCTTCTGGATCCTCTTTTGAGTTTGTTGATGCGTATGTTAAGAGTCGGGAATTGATGAGATCTTCAGCTTCAGTCAGTACCTAAGACAAGACCAGACAACTGGCTTCTTACTCTTCTTCGTCGTCCAAAAACGAAGCCATGACATGAAGATGCCAGAGCTGCCTAATATTATAAAATATCGGATTTTTCAAATTTCTATTTTAATGAATCGTAACATTTGGTTGGTGCGAATTCAATGATTATTGCATATTTTCAAATAGACAATCTCAAAAATATGCTTTAAAAGGATAAAATAAGTCTTTTAAATACCCATATCTATAATATAATCGTTTCCAAAACAAATTTGGGATTTTTTTTTAGCAAATAAATCTAATCTGACAACCGTTACAGCGTTATGCAGATTCTCATTGTCTGAACCAAAACATTCTATCTTATTATATGAGCAGGAATACAACCAAAACAACGTTAGGAAGCCATTTTATTCATACAAAACGTAATTCAAAAATAAAAATGAAGTGTAAAGCCTTAAATTGTGAGCGAAGGACGGATACTCAGCCTGAGTATAAATTTTATCGGTTCCCTCAAGACAAAAATATTCGGAAAGAATGGATTCGATTTTGCGTGAACAGTGAATTAGAAGTTCCATTCTTTGAAATCAAATCAAGCACAAGAATATGTAGCGTAAGTATTAAAAACTAATTCTAAAACATATCCTAATACTAGTATATATACAGGCTCATTTTGTTGATGGGAAATACAATGAAAATGGAGTTACGAAAATTCCGACCTTAGCTGCATCCGCGAATGAGGAATGGGAAGAGATACAAAGTATTGAGAACAATTATGATTTGGTTGACGTATATGAAGGAGATAAACAACTACAGGAAGAAATATTTCGTTTGAAACATCAAATTTCCAAGCTGAAAAGGTAGTGTGTCAAAAAATATGTTATTTTCTAATATTTTATATTGATGTAACCGTTAATAGAATTGTAAAACAATGGAAGAAAAAATGCGGATATCTGACCTCGAGAATTCGTGGAAAACAACCCTTGAAGAAGCTTTTCAGAGAAGATCAAATTAAGCTATTAACAGGAGAGGTTAAAAAAGTGAAACGTTGGTCCAATGAAACGATTACGGAAAATTTACAAATTCGGTTTGCATGTCAAGGTGGATACGACAAGCTTATTCAAAAAGGCTTCCCGTTCCCATCCACGAGGACTCTACTACGCCAAATTGAAGGAGTTCGTTTCAGTCCTGGTATGTAATTATAATCATATGTCTCATCGCATGTTAATATATGAAATGATATTTTGTAGGTATTCTTGAAGATATATTCGAGCTGCTACAACATAAAGTCTCCACAATGTCGGTTGAAGAAAAGGACTGCGGATTGGTTCTAGACGAAATGAGCATAGACGAGGCAAATGAGTTTTGCCAAAATACGAAGCAGTTTGTTGGAACAACAACGCTTCCTATGTCCCAAACTTTAGCCTGTAAAGCTTTGGTATTCATGCTAGTTGGAATCGCAGCGCGCTGGAAACAGGTGGTTGCTTTCGAGTACACCGGCAACTCTATACAAAAAGAGTTTTTGAAGAATGCTGTATTGTCTGCAGTTTCAAGAGCAGAGGGAATCAGTTTGCGTGTCCATTTTATAACAACAGATTCCGGGTCCGAAAACCAGCGCATGTGGAAGGATTTGGGGATCGATATTCGTCGCAAAAATGAGACATTAAATGCTGCGATACCTCATCCAAACGCTGAGAACAGAATGCTAGAGATCATACCCGATCCCGTACACGTATTTAAAAATACAGTACATGGCTGGTTGAACAATGTCTACCTGAAAGTTCCGGATTGGTATGTTCGTGAAAAAAAGCTAACATCCAATATTGTTCATCGAGACCATTTAACCACAATCGTGAACTCCGAAATAAACAACACGTTGCGGCTTTGTCACAGACTAACGGCCTCGGATGTGTGCTTTGACAACAGAACATCTTCAATAGATAAAATGAAAGTATGCAACGCAACAAAATATTGCAACAGGACGGTGGCTGCAGCATTGAAGTTTCATGCGGAAATACGAAAATTACCGGAGCTTCTTACTACCGCATGCTTCATAGAAGACTTTGCTCGATGGTTCGAGCTTATCAATAATAGGGCAGAAGAAAAAGTATTTTGTTTGAATGATCCTATGAAATATGACGAGGATATCGCTCATCTGAAGACCATGGTGCGGTTAATGTATGATCTCCAAGTAGGACACGGACATTGGAAACCATGGCAAACAAGTGTAATCGTTTGCACGAATGCAATTGTGAGGTTGACAGATCGGCTTTTGCATGAAGGACACCCACAAATATTTACATCGCGGTTCGTCCAAGATTGTCTGGAGAGTCTTTTCTCATTGATTCGTGCAAAGCAACGACGCCCAACTCCATTGCAATTCAGCAATAACTTGAAAATTGTGACTCTTTCGCAATACATGACCGTAGTACCGAATGCTTCGTATACAGCCGATACACAACAACATCTTATTGGATTGATAGATTTGCTATCAAAGCGGCGTGAAGAATGTTCAGCTCAGAAATTGATGGACAATGAAGCAGCATCGACATCATATCGAATTTCAGCTTCATCTAATTCTAGTGATAATGTGGATGATATGAATATTGAATTCGACTATGAGTACACCGTCGATGAAGCGAAAACTTTTCTCGACAGAACAGAACAAAATTCGTTGTTCTATATAGCTGGTTTTATCATCAAAAAAATTATTCAGCGGGAAAGAACATGTCAGCAGTGTAACAAGAGATTGGTAGTCAGCAAAACACAACCTAGATTGTATCAACCGTCTCTTTTTTCATATTTGCGAGCTACAGCTTCTAACTCTCCCATCTGCATAGTGAATGATGAGACTTTTAATTTCTTCTTAGCAATGGAAATTCTATTCCGAAATATGAAATCGCATTTGGAACCTAACGAAGCTGATTTGCCGAAGAAAATGGCAGGAGAAATGTATGTTTTGCCATCCACTTTATTACATTGTGAAAAAACAAGGAATGACATTATAATAAAATTTATATCTTTTCGTTTAAAAAGCGGAGAAAACAAAAAAACAAGGAAACGAAAATTTGATAGCAGGAGCATGGCATGGTAGAAATAAAATATATTAGTATCAGAAACCAAATAGATTATTATTAAACTAAACTTATGTCCATTTCCATTTTAGTGTTGTCCGAAAACTCATTTTTTCCACTTTTTCCCAAAAATTACTTTTTCAAAAAATCATAACTTTTGAACCTCTGAACCGATTCAGATGATCAATAAATCTAATTGAAGCCAATGAGGTAGATTTTTAATAGAAAAAATATTGAAAAAAGTATTGAACTTGGAAAGAGGGTTCTAGAGAGGTGTTTTTTTCGTTTTAGAGTCATTATTTTGTAAATTTAACATGTTTTAAGTCTTCGTTCAATATTCTTATGTGACTAGACTAGACCTATGCGACTAGAATCCTATCTTTCCGGTAAGTGTGATATTTTTTCAAAAAAGATTGGCTTATTGGCTTCAATTTAATATGTCGATCATCTCAATCAGTTCAGTAGTTCAAATGTAATAAATTTTTGCAAAAAATTATTTTTGGATAAGAGTGGAAAAATGATTTTACGGACGACCGGTTAACTTTGAAAAGTCACTCAAAAACACAAAAAAACCTATCTGATATCGAGATATGTTATGTAATAAATCCTCAGCTTTCAAGAAAAAACATAAAATATAAAAACATAAAAACAAAAAACATAAAAATAACAAAAAACAACTACAATCAATAGTTACGAAAACAAAATTCGATTTCTTGGCAAGCCTAATATTTTTCCAAAAAAGATTAATTGGCTTCAATTTGATATATCGATCATCTAAATCGGTTCAGTGATTCAAAAGTTATGAATTTTTAAAAAAGGCACTTTTAGGAAAAAAGTTGAAAAAAATGATTTTTCGGACCACCCTAAAATAAGAAAAGGTCACCCTAACGAAAAAATAAAAAATACGGGTCTAATATTTTGCAATAAAGAAAGAAACTACCACTTTTCATGGAAATCTGAGGAGCACTATATCGGTTTGACATGAAATGGATGTATATATATATATATATATATATATATATATATAAATTTTTCAATTCAATCAAAATATAGTAACAAAATAATTAGGTAAAACGTGTATACAATTCCTTCACATTTCCTCTAAACTAAGTATCGTAATATCAATTAAATTTATTTTTTTTCTAAATTCAATACAAACCCAACGTAATTTATTTTTATTGGCAACACTGGAAAAATCGACTTTGTTTACAAAATTTATCGAAATCGACCAATCAGAAATCAGAACGACTGACAGAAATTTGGTCCGTATCTGACAGAAATTTGGTCCGTAAAAGACTCCCTATTGTCTGATCTTATCTTAGGTCAGTACTGTCTGCAGGATCTCGTCAGTCAACTTTCCTCCATCAGCAAACACTTTCATGGCTTCCTTAACCGAACGAACCATTCGCTCCCATACTCCTCCCATATGCGGTGCAGATGGTGGGTTAAAATTCCATCGTGTACGAGCGCTAGTGAATGTGTCGGCACAATCTACATTAATTCTGCGAATCTCCGATGCCAATTCTCTACTCGCTCCTACAAAATTTGTTCCGTTGTCCGAGAAGATTTCGATGGGACTACCACGACGCTTAACAAACCTTCTGATCGCCATTTTGCACGACTCCGTCGTCAGGCTGTACGCCACCTCTAAATGTATTGCACGTACCGTAATACACGTGAATAATGCCACCCATCTTTTTTCCTTCCGTCGACCGATAGACACTTCTAATGAACCGAAATAGTCAATTCCGACGTATGAAAATGGATCCATCCTAGCCGCCAACCGTTGTGCTGGAAGGGGTGCTATTCGTGGCACTATAGGTTTCGTTTTTCTTATCTTACACCACTGACAATTTTTCATTATTTTTTTAACTATTGATCGAGGGCAACTAATGTAAAAACGTTGACGAATTTCGTTGACAACTGTTTCTCTGCTGCTATGGCCGCATTGTATATGATAATACTCAACCAATTTGGAAGTTACTATGTGTTTTTTCGGAAGAATAATGGGATAAGGTGCATCAAATGCTGCATATACGGCCCGCTCTGCCCTGCCTTCCATTCTGATGACTCCAAACTCATCTAGAAACGGTGATAACGGATACAGTTGATCCGACCGCTCCAACTGAATTTTTTCCCCAATCGCTAGCTCCTTATTTTTCACTAGAACCTTCACCGTGTCTGCGAATTCTTCTCCCTGTGCCACCCGCCATAAACAATTTTCGGCTGCCAGGTAGTCTTCCTGTCGTAACGGCACTTCGACGGATGGAAATAATGATTTCTTGTTTATTCTCCTTGAAAAAGGCAATGCCTCAATAGCCATACCTTTTACTCGACGTTTACAATTCGAAACGAATCGTATTGATATCGCAATTGTTCGAACCAACACGTTCCAGCGGGAAATATGTTGTACTCGTTGAACTAATCCTTCGGGTAGTTCAATTTCATGGAACAGTACACTTGCCCTCAGTTCTGCTACTATGTCTGCTGCGATTTGTTTCTGTTCTGGCCAGTGTTTTTCCGAAAGATACAAAAATTCCGGTCCATGGAACCATCGACTTTTTGATCGTAACTCTGTGGTCTTTCCCCATTTTGTAAGATCATCAGCTGCGTTGAACTTTGTGGGAACCCAATACCAGTCATCAGGATTTGTGATGCTTAAAATCTCTCCAATACGGTGGGCCACAAATGGCTTATACTTCCTTTGCTCTGACCTCACCCAGGAAAAAACAGCATTCGAATCAGTCCAAAAGAATACTTTTGGGATTAAAAATGAGTGATTATCTCTAATTTTTGACGTAGGACTACGTCTAACCGGAAGATATAGGGGGTGAAATGAAAACCTAGCACTGAACAAGTAGGAAAAAATGCAAGATTTGGAACGCTTATAACTCGAGCATTTCTCAATTGATCGCAAAGGTTTTTGCATCAATTGATAGGAAATATATCTACGCATCTATCATAACGAATAACAATTCATTTTTCTTGAGATAAATAATTGAATAATTGTGAAATATCAAGCATTGTCCAAATGCACTATGTGCCCATTTTTTATTGGTCCATTTTGTGCTCCTCAAATCGTACCGACCAAAACGGGCAACCAGAGCAGCAGCGAAATAGAATGAACCACGATTGGAAAGGAAAAAGAAAAAAATGAACGAAACATTGGTCGCAGTCTCACACATGCGTAATTCTCGAGCCAGCCAGTCAGCTTAAAAATCCCCGCTCCGCTGCCGTAACGATCATTCTCATTCAAACCGTACACCACATCAGTTCGCATCACAACACATCAACGAACCAATCCAAGCAGCCATGTCTGGACATGGCAAAGGAGGGCAAGTTAAGAGAAATGCAAAATCCCGCTCGAACCGTGTTGGTCTCCAGTTCCCCGTAGGTGTATTCGCCAATTGCTCCACAAGGGTAGCTAGGCCGAGCGCGTTAGTACCAGTGCACCAGTCCACCTAGCCGGCGTTATATAGTTTCGGCCGCCGAAGTGATCGAGTTAGCTGGCAAAGCTGCTCGCGACGATAAGAAAACCCGCATTCGGAACAGACCAAATTCGGTTCGGTGGACATCAAGACAACAACAGGCAGATGCGGCGAGTGGCGAGTGGCAAACGCAATCGCAAAACGGCAGCAGGTAGCATAAGAAAAAAAAATTGTTTTTTAAACAATCTGCTTTGATGGCAAATCCAGAACAAGGCGGCATCGAGGGCGTTCGAAATGGGTTTTTCACAACCACGAGTACTAAGTTTTCTAAATTGGAACCATTCCATACAACACGGCGCTTATCAGGGCTATTAAACCTTCCAAAAAAGAGTTTACGAAATACAGTTTAATGCATTCTAAAATAATATCCAAAATAATAATAAAACACAAATTGATTTTTTCATAATTTGTTTGCCAGGATATGATGAGTATGTGAATTTGGCAGTTGTTCTGAGCTTATTGATTTTCACCAATTCTTGAATTGCTTCTAGATTTAAAGTACAGTAATTTACACTTATCTCGACATTTAGCTAATTGGACGGACCAGTAATGCGACATATTTAGTTGGACATTTTTGTAAACATAGAGCTCGGGGTCCAAATTATGACCCCACATTGAAGGTCGACACTGTACCACTGTCATCGCAAATGTTCAATTACAGGTTAAAATTACCTCCAATCCGATACTGAGTGGTGGTAATGCGACGTGCCATTGAATGTAATTTACTGTAAAATATGTCACAAGCTGGATGGGAAGAAATTTTCCAACTGTGAAAGCTGTGGCGAGTGGCAAACGCAATAGCTAAACAGGAAGGTTTAACCGAGCAAGATGGGGATATCGAGTGATAACAAAACAATAAACTCTTTAGATTGAAGATAATTTTGTGATCCTGAAAAGGACCCTTTTTAGCCTGCATGTGAATCCAACGAGCGAACAAATCGTAATGAATGTATTTTTTTGCCATCGCTCTCTTTTAACGCTCATTCGTTCGTCTCGTTGGACTCGCCCCTCTGGCTGAGTCTGCCGATTTGTCTCTATCCTGTGAGTGTGTACCACTAGAGTATAAAACACGCGGACCCCAAAAAAATATCTTATTTTCTTTCAAACCGTAAACCCGTGTGGTTGTATGGCATCGTTTCACATCACATCGCATCAACGGATTTGTGTCGGAGCACCAGTATACCTAACAGCGGTTATAGAGTTTCGGCCGCCGGAGTGCTCCAGTTGGCTTGCAAAGCTGCTCACGACAATAAGAAACCCCGTTTACAGAACAGAGCACATTCGGTTCGGTGGCAACAACTATTTTCAGCGAGTGGCAAACGCAATCGCGAAACGGCAGCAGGTAGAAGAAGGAAAAAGTTTGTTTATACAGACTGCTTTGGTGGCAAAACCAGCCACCCTAAAACACGGCGCTTTTCAGGGCCATTAAACCTTTTAAAGAAGAGTTATTCACAATATCAATGCATTCTAAAGTGACATAATATGACATATAATATGAACTGATTTATTTTGTTTATGCTTGTTTTTGAACTTATTGGTGGTTGGGGTCTTTTAAATTGATCATTCAGTTTTCACAAACCCATGCATGGTTCCTGAATTGAAAGTGGCTTCAAATTACAACACATTGTATGCAGGATGGCATTCACGAATTTTCTCGGTAGCAAGAACTGTTTTCTTTGGTTGATAACTGAAATTGACAGAGGTTACATCTGCATTGTATAGAAACATAACTAAGGAGCAACATGATGAGCTATGTATTTCCTGTTGCTCTGTTCTTATTTTAAAGGACTTTAATCTGAAAGTCATCCGTCCCTGTTTCCACTGTTGGTTTTTCAGAACGCTTATAGCTCGTCTATTTCTCGACAGATCGTAGAGTTCGTCTCCAAAACCTCAGTTCTTTTTCATTTTTATTTACATTGTTTGCGGAGACTACAAATCTTACAATTCATCCGTTTCCGAAACCACAGTTTAAGGTACGGTAATGTGCTCAATAGTGAAATATATGATAGTGAATGAACTGAGGACCACTATGCATTCCCTATCATAGCCATCATTTTGATTGTACGATATGTGCGTACGCCAAAAGATGACCGGCGTGGAACATTTAATAAGTACAAAGCCTTCAGAAAAATATCAAGAAGTAACTATAAGATAGTGAGAAAAAAATGAGAAAGTTTGTAAAAAAAACGCAAAAACACAACACCAAAGGTTCTTTTCAGAACCTCCAACATGTTCATAAAGAGTAAACAGTAGACTAATCCATTTTTCAGTTAGATAGGTAGGTATTCACGTAGGAGAAGAAAATAAAACAATATATTTAAAACATATATTTAGCAAAAGCTGTCCCCTTTGTATAGTCCTACGTCACTCCGGTTATGTCACCGACATTACCCACCCGTCTTTTTTTGATAAACGTGCCCCCAATACAGCAGCCTCCAATTCTTTTCGAGGGATGGATAAATATTGTAACGGTGCCACCTTTGCTTTCGCTTCAACGAACGCACAACGAATAATTTCTTTGTCGGTGAATCGGAAATATGCTACACTTCCATAGGCTTCTTCACCAGCGTCGACGAATACATGCAGCTGTATCGACTTGTATACTTTTGAATTCGCTTCTCCCAAGTAACATCGTGGTACTTTGATGGTGTCAATCAACGTAAGTAAGCGTGTCCATTTTAACCATCTTTCATAATGCTCCTCTCTTACTTTATCGTCCCAGCCGATACCACTTCGCCAAAGATCTTGCATCAGAATACGTCCGTGAATTAGCAGCGGAGCAAGAAATTGTTTAGGGTCGAACATACTCATGATGCACCTCAATGCAATCCGTTTAGTAGGTCATGCACTATCCTGAATGAACGGCTGAAGGTCTTTTCGCATGTCTAGCGTAAATATAAATACATCATCTACCGTATTCCACTTTACTCCCAACACTCTAGCCGCTTCTTCATTCTTATCAACATCCAGAACCTTGGATTCTTCCGATTGGTTTGTACCTAGGCGGTACATGACATCTAAGGAATTACTGACCCAATTCCGAATCTCGAAGCCTCCTTTCGCATGTAATTGCTTCACTTCATTTGGCTCGTCGAACTGCCTCTTCCACGGTATCAACGCTGTCATAGTAGTCGTCAACATAATGCTTACTCATAATCGCTTCGGCTGCTTCTGGATATTCTGCAGAATACTCTTGTGCATTCAAATTCTTAATGAACTGAGATGAGCAAGGAGAACAACTAGCTCCGAAGAAAACCACGTCCATCACATAAATCTGCGGCTCATCACCTGGGTTTCGTGCGGAAAAGAAAAACGTTGAGCTTGTCGATCTTCTGCGCGAACCCTTATTTGGTGAAACATTTCACGAATGTCACCCCCAAATGCAATCTTTCTCTCACGGAAGCTGCTAATAACCCCGGATAATGATGTCAACATATCTGGACCTTTTAGAAGTTTATCGTTCAGTGAAACACCGTTGACCTTCGCTGCGGCATCCCACACGAATCGAACCTTATCAGGTTTCTTCGGATTTATTACGAAATTCAGTGGTAAATACCAAGCTTTTCCTGTTGGTGTTTCACGAAGTTCCCGTCCCGTTATATGATGGGCGTAGCCCTTTTTTATGTACTCTTTTAGCTGACATTGCAGTTTATCACCTACTCCCGGATATCTCTCCATTCGTAACTCCAAACTCCTGAGTCGCTGAACAGCCATTGAGTAGCTTTCTGGGAAAAATATAATCCGGTCTCAAATCTTTCGCCGATGCGCACTGGTAGTTCTTCCCAATATTTCACGTGCTCGACAGTTTTCTTTCGATTCCAGACGAATTGATGGGACCTCTACCGATTCCAGTTGAAAATGATCTTTCAGTAAAGCATCTAATTGTCGATCAGACGCGCTACATTCTTCACACATACAACGATGGTGTCCAATAAATGGAACACTTGTGACCAGTCCTAGACATGGCCCATACACTGTCCACCCCAATCGGCACTGAACAGCAATTGGATACCCCGAATCTCCGATCCGGGAATCTAAAGGTGAGATAAGGTGAATGTTATCTAGACCTATCAGCACTTTTGGTGTAGCTTCTTCGTAGCTCGGTATTTTGATGTCATCCAAATAATCTAAATATTCAGTAAGTCAAAACCTTGGAGAGGAAGGTCCAACTTGGTTACAGTTCGAGCATTAAATTTGAAACGCCTGGGCATATTTTCTCCGGAAATATCCAAACATAATTTTTTTGATCTATCTGTTGTGTATTTAATTTTTTACATTCGAATTCTGTTACTTTCTCTGGCAACACTGCCGTTCAGTTTTTTTAGTAGACTTTAGACTATCGAAAAGAATACCACCTTTTGTCGGTATATGACAATCTGAATTTAGTCTGTTTAGTTATTTGTAATGCAAATAAAAGTTATAAATCGCATCCGTCGTCGTCTCTTCTACCTCTAAAATCCCGAAGATATAAAATTTTGGTGTCAGAAGTGGGATTTAGAGGCAAGTTTTTCGGTCGAAAGTAAGACGCGTACGTTTTGATCCAGTGACAAAATACAATGGCGGACCCAGAGCTAATGCAGTCACTGACGCAGATGCTAGCGGATGCCTTGAAATCCTCCTTTGCGCATTTGGCGCACCCGAGTCCCGTCCAAGCCGCGACTGCGCCAACCACCAAAACACCATCGTTTTCTGTCTCGGAGTATCGATCCTCGGACACCACTTCGGTAGCGGACTACTTCAACCGCTTTGAGTGGGCTCTTCAATTGAGTAATATCCCGGAAGCACAATACGCGTGCATATGGGTGCGGAACTGAACAATGCCGTCAAGTTCCTTGTGAGTCCAAATAACCCGGCAGATGTCCCGTATGATGAGCTCCGAAAGACGTTAGTCGACCACTTCGACCAAGCTAAGGATAAGTACGTAGAAAGCATCAAA
This sequence comes from Toxorhynchites rutilus septentrionalis, assembly GCF_029784135.1. Classification (NCBI taxonomy): domain Eukaryota; kingdom Metazoa; phylum Arthropoda; class Insecta; order Diptera; family Culicidae; genus Toxorhynchites; species Toxorhynchites rutilus. The sequence continues at coordinate 2,337,315 of NC_073745.1, read as the reverse complement.
TTCCGGGAAATCGTACAGCAAAGAGGCGAGTCGATTTCCAGCTTCGTTCTACGACTCAAACAAGGTGCTGCTAATTGCGAGTATGGCGAATTTCTCGATAGGATGCTCATCGAACAGCTGTTGCACGGTCTAGAATCGCGAGAAATGTGTGACGAGATTATTGCCAAGAAACCAGCGACGTTCAAAGACGCTTTTGGAGTTGCACATACCCTTGAAGCTACTCGCAACACAACCAAAGAAGTGCAAATAGCCAGATCATTGTTGACACCAGAAGCAACCAACAAACTTGGCTACGAGCGGCCAAAGACACGGAGAGTACATCCTAGCAGCTCATCCTCGTCGTATCTACAAATGTCACACAAACCGAATTACAACGAAAAAACATCATTCGACCAGAGTGTGTGTGGTGGATGTGGCGGTAACCATCCACGCAACAAGTGTAAGTTCCACAGTGCGACGTGCTTCAACTGTGGGAAGACAGGCCACATCTCTAAAGTCTGCAGAGCACCAAAGCGGAATTTCCACGATCAATCCACCTCACAGGTTCAATCGGAGGAACCTGCCATTCAAGTAGACGTCGTGCCGTCTCTGGACAAAATTCATTCCATCGCCACGTCTGGAAAGCGAGTCATTAACGTCATCATCGACGGACGGATGCTAGAAATGGAAGTGGATACCGGAGCTCCTTGCGAAATCATCAGTGAAGCGAAACTACGGACGCTCAAACCCTCCTTTACATTGTTACGGACAGATCGTCAGTTCTCCAGTTACACTGGTCACCGTATTCAGTGTTTGGGTCGACTACCAGTAAACGTCAGCATCGGGAAAACGACACGAAAGCTGGATTTGTACGTCGTGTCCGGTGACTATGATACTGTTCGGAAAATCGGTTTAGTAAAACGTAGTTTTTGTAGCAGCACGTTTAATCCAGCTCAAACTAAAAATTCATCGTAGGTAATTACATTTTATAAAAGAAATATATAATTATTTGACTTACAGAACTAGTTTTTTTATCTATCTTGCACTGCAAACCGCGTGTGCAATCCCCGATGTAAATGTTGGAGTCCTATATCGAACAAATTCAGTAATATATTTATATATATTTTTAATTTAAATATCTGCGGCTTACCGCTTTTATAAATTTATGTTTTCAAAACACTAATTAAAGTACTGAATATTTTTTTAAATAGAAAATTCACGGTTCAAGTTTCAGAGTAATCAATTATCAGACTAAGCGTTCTACGAATATACTTTTTATGTCGCTTTGTCTTAACGTAGCTGTCAGTTTTTATATTGTTCGGGTTTTTTGACATTTTCGGGTGTCAATTTTAAATTTGTGCCCAGCGGTTTCAACAAATCCCCGACCCGTAAACCTTGTCCGGAACCTTCATTTGGGCAAGATTTACCAACCGACATAATTTCGATTCGAGCCAACCGGCTCACTGGTCGCCGAAATATCCCATTCGCAGTGCGCACCTTGGCTTGTCGTATGCGACCGTCACGACCTTCAACTACTTCCTGTATTTCTCCCCGTATCCACCCATTACGGTTAGAGTCGTCAACGATGAAAACTAAATCTCCAGGAGCTAAAGGGGTAGTCTCCTCCATCCATTTGGTCCGCGCGTTTAACGACGGCAGATATTCCTTCAGCCAACGCTTCCACAGCTCATCCGAAACCAGTTGCGAGCGAAAATACGCATTGCGCAATGCTTCTGCTTCGCTAGTTGGTGCGATCACTGGATCTTGGAGCCCTGACGAAGTACCACGTAAAAAATGATTCGGTGTTATGGCTTGACATTCCACGGAGTCCTGAGGAAGATAGATGAGCGGTCTGGCATTGACGATTTCTTCAGTCTCAGCGATAACTGTTAGCAGTATCTCGTCGTTAAGGCGATGTCTTTCATGCAGCGTCTTCATTACCTCTTTAACTGTGCGCACCATGCGCTCCCATACGCCCCCCATATGGGGTGCGGAGGGCGGATTGAAGCACCATCGCGTTCTTGCGTTGGTGAACACATTGGCACATGCAGTATCGATAAGTTGGATCTGATTCTGCAGCTCATTATTTGCAGCCTTAAAGTTAGTTCCATTATCAGAAAAGATAACTATTGGAGGTCCTCGTCGCACAACAAATCGTCTAATGGCCATTATACACGATTCGGTATTCAAGCGGTGAGCCACTTCGAGGTGAACTGCACGCACATTCAAGCAGGTAAATAGGGCAATCCACCGTTTTTCGATCCTACGATAACCCACAGTGACCTCAATAGGACCGAAATAGTCCACCCCCACGTAACTGAACGGCCTAACATATGGGGTTAGACGTTCTATTGGCAACGGAGCCATTCTTGGCACATGTGGACGAGAATTGCGCACTTTACACCATGGGCAACTTTTTGCGACATTTGCCACCAATGCTCTTAGCTTTGAAATCGAAAACCGCTGACGAACTTCGTTGAATACCGTTTCTTTATTTGCGTGTCCATATCGCTGATGGTAGAACTCGACGATTCGATATGTGATGATGTGATCCCTCGGCAATATAATGGGAAACCTGGTATCAAAGGGAACAAATTCCGCCATGCTGGTTCGACCATCCACGCGCAAAACATCATGCTCATCGAGAAACGGACACAGTTTTTTCAGCTTACTTGACTTTTCAATCGGTATCCACTGTTCACGGGCTAATTGACGATTTTTCAACAGGGTACTTATTTCATCTCCATAAAAATCTCGTTGTGCTTGCCTCCAGAGCACTTGTTCGGCAATCTCATACTCTTCTTGTTTTAGGGGTACGATGATCGAACAAACTGAACGCCGTACAAGTTTTGACATCTCTGGAACGTACAATACTTCGATAGGTTTTCGTTGAATTCGCAGGCGACAGTTTGAAATGAATCGGATCACGCAGCAAACCGAACGTAATAAAATGTTCCATTTGGATATTCTGGAAGCGTCGATCCACAGGATATTATCCACCTTTGTGTGGAACATGTTGAGAACTCTGAGCTCTGAAACGAGACTTGGCGGAGGGCGGTTGTAAGATGGCCATTCTTCCTCCGAGTGTTGGAGGAAATCCGGACCACAGAACCAGGGACCATCGGGCTCTAGTGAAGCATGATTGCTCCATTTAGTTAGGATGTCTGCAATATTTAATTTGCTGCGTACATAACGCCACTCGTTTATACTTGTTTCCTGCAGAATTTCGCCGACTCGATACGCGACAAACGGTTTAAATTTTCGCGGGTCTGCGGCTATCCAATGCAGCACTGTTGATGAGTCAGTCCATAGAACACGTTTCGTAGGTTTGATGTTGTGATTTGATAATACTGAATTCAACAGTTGTACTCCTAATGTTGCAGCTAGCAACTCCATTCGTGGAATGGAAAATGGCTTCAACGGACCAACTTTCGTCTTCGCAGCCACCAGCGAACATCGAGAATTTCCTTGGTGAGTTATTCGGAAATATACAGCGCACCCGTAGTAATCCTGACTCGCATCCATAAACACGTGGGCTTCCAGCGTACTGTATGCGCTTGATGGGGCATTTCGCAGATAACACCGGGGTATGAGCACTTGGTTGATGACGGGAAATACATTTCGCAAACGAGACCATTTTTCGTAGCACTCATCGTTCACCTTCTCATCCCAATCGCAGCCAGAGCGCCAGGTATGTTGAAGAAGACCTTTCCCGTGAACGGTAAATGGTGCTAGCAAACCTAATGGGTCAAAAAGACTCATTATGCAGCTGAGTATGATCCGTTTAGTAGGACGATCGTTGGTTGACATATAATGCATCAGGTCTGCGCGCATCGTCGTGGAGAAAGTGAACACGTCGTCGGAGGGCAGCCAAATAATTCCTAAAACACGCTCACTAGGACCCTCTTTGCCGTTATTCAACGACACCATGCTTCCTGAAGTTGATTCACCCATTGCTTCAAGGAAACCTGTCGAGTTTGAGACCCAATTGCGTATCTCTAAACCAGCTTGGCTATGAATGTAACGCACTTGTTTCGCTCGTTCAATAGCTTCATCAGCAGTATCCGCACAATCAAAATAATCATCCACATAGTGCTTGTGGATAATTGCACTTGCTGCCTCGGGGAACTGATCAGCGTAGTGGGATGCGTTGAGATTTTTTATATATTGTGCGGACGCAGGCGAGCATGCTGAGCCAAAAATGGCCACGTCCATTACATATACTTCCGGTTCAGTCTTTGGATAAGCCCGAAACAAAAAACGCAAAACGTGTTTGTCTGTGTCTCTCATTCGGAACTGGTGATACATTTCACGAATATCTCCGCCGTACGCCACCTGTCTTTCGCGAAACTGTTGAATAACGGTGTGGAGGGGCGTCAGGAAGTCTGGGCCCGCGAGGAGCTTCGAGTTTAGGGATACGCCGTCTACTTGTGCCGCTGCGTCAAGCACCAACCTTATTTTTTGTGGTTTCCTTGGGTTGACAACCACATTCAGAGGCAAGTACCATATTTTATTCGGATTAGACGTCGCAAGTTCCACCGGGGTTACTTTATGTGCATATTTTTTTACTTGGTACTCCTTTATTTTCTGTTTCACTTTATCGTACATTTCCGGATTCTTCAGAAGTCGCCGCTCGAGTCCCTGTAACCGCTTGATTGCCATCGGGTAACTGTCTGGTAATTTAACGTCGTCTGTTCGCCAAAGGAGACCGGTTTCGAACCGATCACCGATTTTAATCGTCGTAGCCTCCAAGAGTTCTCGTGCTCTGCGGTCCTCAGCAGATTCCGGAAGCTTACTTACAATGGTTCGAGGCTCTTGACTCAGATAATACTCCCACATCATTTGGTGAAGATCCTCGTTAGTATATCCACTGTGGAAACCGAGAAAACCAGTTGTCGAAACAGTATCTCTAGGGCCATATATCGTCCATCCTAAGCAAGAGCGAACTGCAATGGGTTCATTGGCATTACCAACCCTGGATTCCAATGGAGCAAGCAAGAAGGCGTTGTTGAGTCCGATCAGGATTTTCGGTTCCTCTCCAGTATGGTCGGCTGCATACAGACCCTCCAAATGTGGATAATGTTTGGACAACTCCTTGAAGTTAACTCGCTGCTTCGGTAGATGTAACTTTTTCACCGTATGTGCTTCTTTCACATCTAATCGATCTCCTGCATTGGAAGCAACTTTGAATGACACACACTCAGATGAAGCTTCCCGTCGAACAATATTGCCCGTCCACTGGAGAGTCAACGGCTGATACGCTCCTCGTACTCCCAGCTCGCGAACGATGCTCTCTTCAACGAGTGTCATTGACGAGCCTTCATCGAGGTAAGCAAACGTAGTGATAGATTTTCGCTCACCAAGCAATGTGATAGGAACGATTCTGAAAATAACGGGTAGCTTCCCATCGAGATGCGTGTGTAGATGACCTGCATTAACTGTGGCCAGAGTCGTAGCTCGTTGTACCACCGGAACGGGAGTCGTATCTTTATGTACCAATGGGTGATGATTTAAGCGACAATTACCAACATTGCACGTAATCTTGAAACGGCACCATCCTGTGTGCTCATTGAGGCAACGTTCACACAGCTTCCAGCGTTCCATCAGCTTAACCCGCTCAGCAAGATTCAATCGGCGAAATTCTTCACAGTTTCGTATACGGTGACCCGAAGCTTTACAGATGCGACATGGACTTAGTGGAAATAAATTCGTTGACGGTCCACTGTGAACATGAATAAATCCTTTATCCTTCGGTTTCGGTTTTTCAAATTTAGTGGAGAAGTGTGAATCGACGTTCAGTGTAACTTCGCTGGCTTCGGACACGATGGACGACGCAAAATCAGAAAATGTGCGGAGATTTACGTTTGCAGCATTGCGTTTATGATGAACCCATTCTCGCTTCGTGGACGCTGGAAGTTTATCGACCAGTTCTTGAATCAGAACCGGATTCACAAGATGGTCGTGCAACTCTGCTGCTTCCAGATGATCGCATAGCTCTTGTACCGCCATCCCGAATGGTATGAAGGTTTCTAGTCGATCAGCTCTTGGTGCATCTGTTCTTCGGACCTTGGATAGCAGAGTATGGATAAGCTGTTCCGGCCGACCGTATAACATACGCAAGGTCTCAATCACTTGAGGAACAGCTTTTGGAAGTAGAAGCCGACTACGTACCGAATCCAAAGCTGGTCCTCTTAAACATTCTTGGAGACGTACAAGGTTTTCTACCTCTGAGAAGCCGCACGCATCCGTAGAGTTGACATAACTGCTGTAGAAAAGCGGCCACTCTTCAACCCGACCTGTGAACACGGGAAGTTTTTTCGTTAAAACTTGGCGAGCAGCACGTTGAGCCTTGTTTGGCCCCGACCCATACGAAGTTAGTGTTCTTGTCGTCTGCGTTGGAATTGCGGGCGGTACTGGATTGAGCTCTTCGAATTCCTCCTCGTCGTTGTCTGCATCACTCGTAGACGATGAACCGTCCTCACTTGGAACGTCTTGCTGTTGTGCCTGCGTTGTTCGCGTGAGTACTGGAATTTTTGATAATTTCGGGTTACGTTTTAGTGTTTCCTGTAACTCAGGAACAGGTTGCGGATTGCTATTACTGGGTTCCGTCGTTTTATTTTCCGACTCAGAAGATCGCAGATCGCCTTTGAGTTTTGAGAATTCTTCGCGTAAGAGTTGTTGTTGACGTTGAAACTCAGCCTCTTCTTCCAACTGTTTCTGATACATCAGACGTTCGTGATGCAACTGTTTCTGTTTCAGCTCCCTTTGCTGATACAGTCTCTTCTGCATTAACTTCGCCTCCAGCTCGATCCGCTTCTCCTGAATTATTCTCTCTTCTGATAGTTGTTCTTCTTTCAACTTCATTTCATTCTCCAACCGTTTTAGCTTATCTCGTAGACGGTTCCCGGAATGTTCGAAACCACATTCGACTATGTTTTCGCCTACCGTTTCTAATGTGTTCGTTGCCACTTCGTTCTGACCGATAAATTCTGCTCGCTCCGAGTTGTCTTGGTTATCAGATGGAACCGGAAATTCCAGATTAGAATCTCTCTCGATGGGAGGCACTGCGCCTTTAGAGGTTTGATATTTACAAGGCTTTGAGGGCGCGGGAGCGTTCTGCTTATTCCCCCTTTTTGCTTGTTTATCCTTCTTGACAGTACACTTAGGACACTCGAAAGATCGATTTTCCACTCCCGGAGATTCTCCTACACATTCCATGTGATACCAGGCTTCGCATGCGTCGCAAGCCACCATTGGACGATTATCGGTTTTATTGCACTTCTCGCAAGCTTGATCCTCCATCTCAAAAGTAAGGTTAGAAATAGTTCTTTTGAGAAATTGTTCGGAAAATCGGTTTAGTAAAACGTAGTTTTTGTAGCAGCACGTTTAATCCAGCTCAAACTAAAAATTCATCGTAGGTAATTACATTTTATAAAAGAAATATATAATTATTTGACTTACAGAACTAGTTTTTTTATCTATCTTGCACTGCAAACCGCGTGTGCAATCCCCGATGTAAATGTTGGAGTCCTATATCGAACAAATTCAGTAATATATTTATATATATTTTTAATATAAATATCTGCGGCTTACCGCTTTTATAAATTTATGTTTTCAAAACACTAATTAAAGTACTGAATATTTTTTTAAATAGAAAATTCACGGTTCAAGTTTCAGAGTAATCAATTATCAGACTAAGCGTTCTACGAATATACTTTTTATGTCGCTTTGTCTTAACGTAGCTGTCAGTTTTTATATTGTTCGGGTTTTTTGACATTTTCGGGTGTCAATTTTAAATTTGTGCCCAGCGGTTTCAACAGATACGCTGTGTGGAAGAGAGTGGATTGCCAAATTTTCGGGTGAACTGGACCTGAATGAGCTATTCGCCCAAAACGACGCGGTGCATTCACTTGTACCTACCGCTCCTGTGTTACTGAAAAAACAACAACAAGCTCTATCGCAGTTGCTCGCAACTTATGAAGATGTCTTCAGCGAAACTCCCGGTAAGCTAATAGGACCTCCCGCATCAGTGCATCTGAAACCGGGGACAGTTCCAGTCTTTGCCAAAGCTCGTGACGTTCCGCTGGCATTGAGAAGCCAGTATGCCCAAGAAATCGACAAAAAGCTAGCTGCTGGTGTATACGAGAGAGTCGACTATTCTGAATGGGCGTCCCCCACCCACATCGTAGTGAAGAAAAACGGGAAACTACGCATCACCGGTAACTACAAGCCAACAGTAAACCCTCGGATGATCATCGACGAACACCCGATTCCCAAGATAGAATCAATCTTCCACCGAATGAAGGGAGCGAATCTATTCTGTCATCTAGACGTGACGGATGCGTGAACTCATCTAACCATCGACGCGGAGTTTCGACATATCCTCACACTGAACACACCAACACATGGGTTGGTCCGTCCGACAAGAGCAGTATACGGAGCAGCGAACATCCCAGCGATCTGGCAACGTCACATGGAAGCTGTGCTTCAAGGTTTGTCCAATGTGATTAATTTCTTTGACGACGTTATAGTCTTTGCAGACAACTTCGAGAACCTGCTAATTGCACTCACAGCAGTTTTCGACAGAATGAGGCACCACGGTTTACGCTTGAACCGATCTAAATGTGTGTTCGGCACCCCAGTCCTTGAGTGTCTGGGTCACAAAATCGACATAAACGGTTTGCACAAATCGGACCAACACATCGAAGCCATTCGCAATGCACCCCGCCCGACCAACGCAGATGAGCTACAGCTGTTTTTGGGAAAAGCCACATATTACAACGCTTTCATTCCCAATCTCTCCACCCGATCTCGTTGTTTGCGAGACATGCTGCAAGAGGAATCATTCGTGTGGGAGTCAGAGCGAATTGCCGCTTACGAAGACATCAAAACAGCGCTCATCTCACCGCAGGTCCTAATGCAATATGATCCGGACCTTCCCTTGATCTTGGCCACGGACGCCAGTAAAACTGGTTTAGGCGCAGTTCTCTCCCACCGACTGGAAAGTGGCCTGGAACGACCGATCGCTTACGCAAGCTGTGCTATGTCTCACACTGAACAGCGCTACCCACAGATAGATAAAGAGGCTCTAGCCATCGTATGGGCAGTCAAAAAGTTTTTCAATTACCTATACGCTCGCAGATTTACATTGGTCACCGATAACAAACCTGTTGGATGATGATACCGACCCTATTTCGCCCGCATGCTGTCAGTTCTCTTCTCACCAACCAAAGCTCAGCTTCCAAAGCTCCAGATGATGAGAGAGCAACGAGATAACCGATAAAAGATCGATTATCATCGAAGGTCAGTCGGTCCCAAGTCCTTCTCACCGTCGGATGCCAATACAGCACGCTCGTTCATTCCATTACGTGTTAATTTTAATGTTTTATCAGTGTGTAAAATATATGTGTTAAATGTTAAGTGTTTTATGAAAATTAAAAGTGGAGACTCCCCAAATTTTCAGCTGCGTTTTTCCTCCAACGATCCTCTATACCCAACATTGGTCCTTCGAACCGGATCGTTGGAGTACCGTAGTTGAAAGGATTCCATTGTTGCAAGGTTTGCACAATAGGCGATTGTCCGAAACCGACGTCCGAAACAATTGATTGGACAATATCAATTGTCATCACGATAATACACTATTGGAATTAAGGATTTGGAAGACAATCGTTCCCGATTGAATTTATTCAAGGCCCGAATTTATTGGGAACACGTGAGTACCTCTCCAGTACTCTCCAGATACCTAGCCGGTGTTCCCTTTGGCTCCTTTTTTGTTGAAGCTTCTGGTCAATTCGATACCATAATCATCACGTCGAGGTTGACGCGGTTCTAGCGAATGATTGATGAGGGATTCAATCAATGATATACTATTGTGGTACAAAATTAACGGATCCAACTCATCCTGCTCTACCGATTAATATATTATCAAGGCCGATATAATCGGGAGCAGGTGAGTATCTCTCCAATGGAATACTAGGTTATCTGCTGGTGTTATTCTTGGTGTTTTTCCCATCTGTGAGCGAGGCTCATTGGTTTAGGCTTATCCCATCGGCTACCGGATCACCTGTTACGGAATCCCATATTGCACAGGGTGCAACGAATGTACTGTCTCGAATCAGCGATAATCTCTGGCAACATTTCACGGTGAAACGGCAATAAACTGTATCGGGACATACAACAAAATCACAATATAATTCAAGGCACGAATTTATTGTGAGCAGGTGAGAACCTCTCCAATTAATTACCACATCACAAAGGGTGCTCCTTTCGGTTTTCTTTTAATTTCTCGGTGTTTATCTGAGTTCGCCTGCTACAATGTCGTCCAGACTTCGGTCTAAGAAAACGCGTCTACGCAACTTGATGACGTCTTTCAACGGTATTTACCTGCTGATGGAGCAGTATGATCCAGAGCAACATTGGTGTGAGCTGGCTTCGCGGTTGGAGAAGCTGGAGCCGCTGTGGGAACAAATCAATGAAGCGATGACGGAGACGGAGATGGTCGACAGCGAGGAAGGTTCATCGGAAGAACGGTATGTTAAGGAACGAATTGAATTCCAGAATAAATTCTTTGCTGTGAAGGCATTCCTGCAAAATAAACTTCGAGAGTGTTCCGATCGCAACGCCGCGCTGCCCCAGGTTCTCGAGTCCAGCGTAATTACCAGCTCGCATCCTCACCCTCATGTAAAACTACCGATGATAAGTCTACCGAAATTTTCCGGAAACATTGAGGAGTGGTTAGCTTTTCGCGACCTCTACGTGTCATTGATCCACTTATCTTCAGACCTTCCCGAAATAGAGAAGTTTCATTATCTACGGAGTCAACTAGAAGGGGAAGCATTGACACTGATTTCATCCCTCGCTATAACCCAAGCGAACTACGAGGTCGCGTGGAATTTATTGGTAAAACGGTACTCAAATAGTAAGTTGCTCAAGAAAAAGCAAGTCCAGAAACTTTTCGAACTGCCTACGGTTAAAAGGGAATCGGTCGTGGAACTTCAAAGGTTGGTTGATGGATTTGAAAAGGCGACTAAAGTGCTGGATCAGGTGGTAGAGGCAGCAAATTATAAGGACCTATTATTGATCCATTTGCTTTGTTCACGGTTAGATGACAAAACTCGACGCTGCTGGGAGGAATATTCTTCGTCATTGGAAGAGGAGAGTGTTAAGGATATTGTGGAATTCCTTCAACGTCGGGTTCGGATTCTGGAATCACTCCCTTGTAAACAACCGGAATCATACCCACCGATGGTTAGGAAGGTCCAATCGTTAAAGCTTGCTAGTCATAGCACCATTCAAACTACCCCGAAGAAATGTTTTTCGTGTGCGGACTCGCATCCTTTGTACATCTGTCCTAAATTTGCCAGGCTCTCAGTTAGCGAGAGGGAAAATTTACTTCGACAAAATTCACTGTGCAGAAACTGCTTTCGAAAAGGACATCAGGCTCGTGAATGCTCATCGAAATTCTCATGTCGTCGATGTAAACAGCGTCATCATACCTTGGTTTGCTATAAACCGGAAGATACACATGGCAATCAACAACCAAGTACCTCAATCCAATCAACCGTTCAGGGTGGCAGTTCTAATACGGAAGACCATACAATCATCCCATCTCATACCAATTCGTTAATGGTTAGCAGTACCATAAACAGGAAGACGAAAAGGGTGCTTTTGGCGACAGCAATCGTTATGGTCGAGGACGATTTTGGAAACCAATTCCCGGGAAAGCACGAAAAATATTAAGAACAAACCGTTAGACTGGGATGAAGTCTTACCTCAGTCGTTGTTAGGAACATGGATGGAACTCTATTCTCAAATACCTATGTTAAATGATTTACGTATACCTAGATTCATTCTCCAATGTAAACCCGTTACAATCCAGCTTCATTATTTTTCAGACGCCTCGGAAAAGGCATTCGGCGCCTGTGCATATATCCGTTCACAGGACGAAAACGAAAAAATTAAAATTTCTCTCATTACCTCCAAATCACGAGTTGCGCCGTTGAAGCGTCAAACGATCCCACGGTTGGAACTGTGTGGAGCACGTATCGCGGTCGAGCTGCATGAAAAAATAACTGCGTCGTTTAACGCCATCTATGAAGCATATTTTTGGACAGATTCTAATACTGTTTTGCAGTGGCTTGCTCAGCCACCTAGCACTTGGACTACGTTTGTGGCTCACCGTGTCTCATTTATCCAGCATTCAACTAGGAATTGTCATTGGTATCACGTGCCAGGTGTAGAGAACCCGGCAGACCATCTGTCCCGGGGATTACTGGCGGAACAACTGGTGCAGAATTCTTCGTGGTGGAGTGGTCCACCATGGTTGGCCAAAAATAGAGATTATTGGCCGTATCAACGAAGGTCTGATGAGTATGCAGAAGTTATAGAAAAAGAAAAAAAGAAAACCGTTGCAGCTGTTGCTGAGATTCCCACGAATTCATTTTTATGTTGGTATTTATCTAAATTCTCAGATTACGCAAAACTGTTACGTATCACAGCATATTGCAGACGATACATGCGGAATATTGGAATTCCCGAAAAAGAAAGAAAATGCTCAATACCACTATCCACGCAAGAGCTAACCGACGCCGAATTATGTCTTATTAAACTGGTCCAACAGGAAGCCTTTGAAAAGGAATTCACTGCTCTAACGAGAGGTGAAGCTGTGCATCGTGCATCTAAAATTCGATGGTTCAATCCCAAACTCACGGAAGATGGAATTATTCGGATTGGAGGACGATTACTAAATTCCGATAGTTCAACTGACTTCAAACATCCAATTATTATACCCGGAAATCACCTATTCTCAAAGCTTCTTGCGAGAAGTTATCACCTACGCTTACTCCATGCTGGATCACAGCTCATGCTTAATTCAATAAGACTACGTTTCTGGATTTTAGGTGGACGAAGGATATGTCGACTAGTGACACATCAATGTATCACTTGTTGTCGTGCGAAGCCATTACTACAACAGCAATTCATGGGCCAACTTCCAGCACAACGAATCGTTGCCGCGAGACCGTTTTCGACAACAGGCATAGATTATTTCGGGCCTGTGTACATAAAGCAAGGTTATAAGAAAAGCTTAATTAAAGCGTATGTATCCGTCTTCGTTTGCTTTTGTACAAAGGCGGTACATCTGGAGCTAGTGTCCGGCCTTTCCACCGCGAAATTTCTCCAGGCACTTCGTCGTTTTACGGCACGTCGTGGAAAACCGGCCGAAATATTTTCCGATAACGGAACAAACTTTGTGGGCGCTCGAAAGGAGTTAGCAGAATTAATAAGCAACCTAAGCAATCGCAAATATCACGAAGCAATTCAGCAAGAATGCAGTACGAGTGGAATATCCTGGCACTTCATTCCGCCTGGGGCACCCCACTTTGGCGGGCTTTGGGAAGCCGCCGTTCGTTCCGCTAAGAAACACCTCCTCCGCGTAATAGGGTATTCCTCCGTATCATATGAAGATTTCCTAACACTTCTAGTCCAAATAGAAGGTTGTCTAAATTCCAGACCGCTAACACAGCTGTCAGATGACCCTGATGACCTCCAACCGCTGACGCCAGCTCACTTCCTCGTCGGCACATCACTGGATGCACTTCCCGATTCCGATTATACCTCTACACCGAGCAACCGATTATCACATTGGCAGCTCATTCAGCAGCAACAACAACATTTTTGGCGTCGATGGCGAGTCGAATACCTTTCGCAGCTCCAAGCACGCGTCAAAAATTGGAAGCCTCCGATCACTATACAGCCCGGGAGATTGGTTATTATGGTCGACGAAAATCAACCACCGATGAGATGGCGAATGGCCCGTATTCATCAAGTTCATCCTGGCAGTGACGGGGTAATTCGAGTCGTCACACTGCGTACTGCAACAGGATTCCTGAAGAGACCTGTCACCAAAATATGCATGCTCCCTCTTCCTGCTATGGACGATCAGCATATGGAAAAATCGTCAACATTATCTGAAATTAAGTAATTTCAGGGGGGGGTCGGAATGTTGGATGATGATACCGACCCTATTTCGCCCGCATGCTGTCAGTTCTCTTCTCACCAACCAAAGCTCAGCTTCCAAAGCTCCAGATGATGAGAGAGCAACGAGATAACCGATAAAAGATCGATTATCATCGAAGGTCAGTCGGTCCCAAGTCCTTCTCACCGTCGGATGCCAATACAGCACGCTCGTTCATTCCATTACGTGTTAATTTTAATGTTTTATCAGTGTGTAAAATATATGTGTTAAATGTTAAGTGTTTTATGAAAATTAAAAGTGGAGACTCCCCAAATTTTCAGCTGCGTTTTTCCTCCAACGATCCTCTATACCCAACAAAACCACTGAGTCAAATTCTACATCCGACGAAGTCGCTTCCAATTATGTGTATAAGCAGAATGGCCAATTATGCGGACTATTTGGCGCACTTCAATTTTGATGTTGTGTTCAAATCTACGAAACAGAACGTTAATGCAGATTACTGCTCTCGAATACCTCAACTACTTTCAAGATGCGAGGTTAACAAAATGTTTTGCTGTGAGGCTAGAGATATTGGCGAAGACGAACTCGATGTTTTTGCTATTCATCAGGTCGAACAACTACCAATTCGCGCCGAGCACATCGCTCGTGAAACGCGCAAGGATCCTAGCCTTGGTAAGATCGTACAGCTGTTGGAAGCCGGCACCGATCTAATCCGATCTGGCTACAAATCACCAGAGTCGAAGTACACACTTGCAGCTAACTGTCTTTTGTTTGAGCACCGAGTAGTTGTACCGTCTGTTCTACGTTCGACAGTGTTAAACGATCTTCACGTCGCACACATTGGTATGGTTAAAATGAAAGGAATCGCTCGTTCTTTTGTTTACTGGCCGGGTATCGATGTGGACATAGAAACAACAGTGAAATCTTGTTTCGTGTGTGCCCGACAAGCGCACGCTCCTCCGAAGTTCAGCGAACACCATTGGCAATATCCCAAAGGCGCCTGGGAAAGGATTCATATCGACTACGCTGGTCCGGTGGCAGGCTCAATGCTGCTGATTGTAGTCGACGCCTACAGTAAGTGGTTGGAGGTCAAGGTCACCACCTCTACCACTGCAGAAACAACTATTGGAATTATGGACGAGCTGTTTTCCCGATACGGAGCACCAATCACAGTTGTATCTGATAACGGTCCTCAATTTACGGCCGGCGAATTCAAGCTGTTTTTGCAAAAAAGTGGAGTGAAGTTTCATAAGCTGTCGGCCCCGTACCATCCAGCAACAAATGGTCAGGCCGAACGATATGTTCAAACGACGAAAGATGCACTCAAGGCCATGGGAACAACTGCATCTAATTTGCAATCGAACCTGAATAACTTCCTGCAGCAGTATCGTTTGGCTCCACACGCAACCACCGGAGAATCGCCTGCCAAGTTGTTTCTTGGTCGAACCCTCCGCACACGATTAGATCTTCTGAAGCCAGACAGCGTTCACCAGAAAGTTACGATAAAACAACAAGCCAATTTCGAGCGTACTTTTCGGCAATTCTGTGTGGGTCAATCAGTTTACTTTCTGTCTGGAAACTCTCGAATGGACAAATGGATCCGTGGTGTAATTGGGGAACGAATAGGTGATCTGCACTACGAAATCGACTATGCTGGGAAACGGTATAAGCGTCACATCGATCAAATTCGTTCGAGGCTCGATGTAAACGGGCGACTAATGGATGAAGCACCAGGAGCTAAGAAGATTAGCCAGCAAGACACGCCACGAGCAACGGTTGTGTTTTTCGACGATGATAGTACAGGTTCGAGAGATCCATCAACTCCTGTAATTCCGAAAAATTCAAGAAGTGTTCTAGCCGAACCATCTTCTCCAGAATTCCACACACCAACCGGTGGCCCGGTTCATCAAGAGGCAAATTCACCTCCTTTCACCTTACGTCGTTCGACAAGATCTCGCCGCCCTCCCGTGAAGTACACACCGTAGAAGACATTCCGAGAGGAGGGAAGAAATGTTGTGTATTTATTTTTTTACATTCGAATTCTGTTACTTTCTCTGGCAACACTGCCGTTCAGTTTTTTTTAGTAGACTTTAGACTATCGAAAAGAATACCACCTTTTGTCGGTATATGACAATCTGAATTTAGTCTGTTTAGTTATTTGTAATGCAAATAAAAGTTATAAATCGCATCCGTCGTCGTCTCTTCTACCTCTAAAATCCCGAAGATATAAAACTATCCTCCGTGCGACTAACCCCGTTCGTCCAGCACATTTTTAACGGTATCGGTATCCGTGGGCATCGAGTAGCTTCGCTGTCTCTGCTTCAATCAATGTGACTGACGACCCTTCATCGATGAGTGCCAATGTATCTACATTTTTGGATTTATTGTACAGTGTCACAGGTACCATTCTGAACAGAATAGTCTTTCCGGACTGTCGATGGCTGCTACATCTACCTTCAACTCTCGACGGACCCGCAACAGGCATTCCATGTAATACAGAATTATGATGATCATTACATCCATTAATACCACAGACTAATCTTGATCTGCATGGTTTTTCTCCGTGATTGTAGAGACACAGTGCACATAAATCTAGTCGATATACAGTTTTCCACCGCTCTTCGAGGCTCTATCCAGACATCCAGACATCAAACAAATGGAACACTTCAAATCAATTTTTCTATCATGTTTTATCGTATTAGTTTCGTGAGTTTTTCTGGGTGTATCAGATAATTTGCATGGCGATGATTCTCTGGATTGAAATTGGCAACTATAATTTTGACAATCCCCGTCAGCCGTGTGAATGAAACCCTTGACTTTCGACTTTTCTCGCCTTTTTGAGACTATTGAATCTACCAGTTCGATTCGCTCAAAGTGCACCTCTAGAGCCTTCTCAACCAATTCCTCTATGAAAGCACCAAATGTTTGTAGGTCCACCACTCTAGCTTGGCGTTTAAATGTTACCCACTCCATCGCGTAGCTTGTCGGCAATTTCTGCACTAGACTCTGCATAAGAATGGGATTCTTTAGATGATCCACAAGTTTCGCTGCCTTCAAGTGCTCAGTGAACTCCTCAACAGCACTCCCGAATTCTATTATAGTTTCCAAATTCTCCGAATTGGGACCTGGGAGTTGTCGTATACGGTTAGCTAACATAGTCGATAAAATTTCTGGATTACCGAAGCGCTTTCTCAACTTCTCGATGACTGCTGGTACGTTTTCAGGCAACAGCATACGATGTCTGACAGCTTCTAGTGCCTTTCCTTTAAGGGCTTCCTGAAGCCGAACTAAATTTTCAGCATTTGTAAATCCACACGATAAATTTGCCTGTTCGTATGCACTGATGAACAGTGGCCATTCTTGCGGATCACCAGCAAACTTCGGAAGACTTTTGGAGTAAACCTGTCGAGATGCGATTTGCAACCGTGACGGTCCACTCTGTATTCGGGTGAATTGTTTCGATTCACTTTTTGCACAAACATTAGCCTCTCCATCCGTCGAATCGGAGGAACAATCATTGTCAGGATTCCTTGGGACTCGACATATCGAGCTCCGATTTTGTCCTGTTTTATGTTTCTTTTTATCTTGTCGAATTTCATGTTGCTCTTGTTGACGATAAACTTCCCGGTTTGCCCCAGTCTCCTTTTCGTGGTAATCGACTTTGTCTTGCCCAGAAACATTTTCCTCATCAGGATCCGACTCTTCTTCCAAAAGTTTCTGTAAATCATGTTTCTTCTGTGCTTCTTGGCGCAGCCTTTCGATCCGTTTCTTCTCTAGTTCTAAGATCTTCCTTTCGTTTTCCTCCTCAAGTTGTTTAATTCGGCTCATTTCCTCTAACCTCTCGAGTTCTCGCATAGCTTTTTCTTTTCTCGATTCCGTTGACAACACACTTCCGCTTTTACGTACACGTCGTGGATCTTTAGGAACATTGCGACCCGTTTTTGTAGTTTCAGAATTAGGAATAGCAGGCGCGAAATAATTTTGTATCGAATTATTAATATTTTCAACACCTAACTGGGATATTTCTTGATCCCCTATCGTAAAATCTTCTGTTTATTTTCTTTCGATACTTCCGCTTTACTACTATCTCTTACAATGTCTTTTTGAGTATTCTTATTTTTCGAAGACTTACCAACTTGATGGGTTTCTTCGATCTTGCTACTACCGGATCTTACAGTCACATGAGATTGCGACCGCGTTCTTGTCTTCCCTGTCGTTCCAACAGATTGTCGAATGGATTCGTCTTCTCCAATGCACAGCAGGCAAAACTATACCACCTCCGCAATACTATCGTCGACTCCAACGCACGAGAAATGGAACCACTTCCGGTAACGATCGCAGCGAACACTAGCATCGAAGCTGTCGTCCTGGTCACAGCAAGGATAGTTGTATCTCTCCATCAGAAAGAATATAAAATGTTTGAGTAGTGTTTCGTTCGTAAAAAAACAATCCTTGGAGTACTGTTACTTTGAAGCACTCAAAGCTGTAATTATTTTCATGTTTAAATTACATAGGTACAAATAATTATTTTCCTTACACTTTAGTTTTCTATTTAAATTCTACAGCAACAACTACTTCAATTCGGTTCTAGATTCTATCCAACTATCTATTTATCTATATTTCCTTTTATTTAATTCAACTTATCGTGACAATTCAATTTCGCATAATACCATCTTTCCATTAATTGTAAACAAACATGACGGCCTCCGGCCCGTACCAAATCATCTCCGTCAGCTACAGTGCGCGTTCACTAAACTCGATCCGCTCTCAAGTATACACTGAACGCTGAACAGAACACTCTCGGTTACCTTCTCAGGGTGCTCATACACTGTTTGACCGAAGCCAAATATTTGACTCTTTTTGACAGATAAAATTTGGTCAACGTGTACTGATCAAATATATTGTACACAAAACACGACAAGCAAATATTCAATTATTGGATGTCTAAAATATTTTTTCAGTCTGTTCTTCGAACCTGTCGGTACATTGTTAGGTTACCTTGAATATTTCAGTTGATTTTTTTCCATGTTCGGTGTTTGATATTGTTTACTACTGTTGAAAATTGAAGAGTGGCAAACAAAATAGTGTTTGTACAAATATCAAATCAAACTTTATCTGTCAAAAAATATCAAATATTTGACCTCCATAGTTCCCATAGTTAACTCTCCACCGTGCGCAAAAAATAGAATATATAACCGGTCCAATTTATCTTAAAGGCGTTCCTTCTCATGTTACTTCAATATAACCTATGCCGCTTTTTGTGACACATGAGGTTTTCGGATTTTTGTTCCTACGAGTGGTTGATAGCTCGCGTATACATAATTACATCACTTACCTCAGTGAATCCTGATTGTTATCTCTTCCCACTAACAACTATCCCTTCCATGGTATTTCGAGTAATTTGATTAATCGGCCTATTCAAGTAGTATAACTGCAATTGAGAACCGTTATTAAAAATATTTTAAGTTGAAACTGATGCAATAATGAACAGTAAATCGCAACAATCCGGCTGTCTAATAGAAGTCGCATGGTGTTGCTCCAATTGAGATAATGTGTGCAGTTTGCGTTTATGTCGCAGGCTACATGTTTCCTCAAAGTTATCTTGTTGAAATCCCAGTTTTGATGGAGATTATTATCAAAATAATGTGGAAAAATCCGAAAACGATAAACGATATTGTTTTCAAGGCAACTTAAAGCTATTCAACTACACCCAAATAACTAATAATTCCTAAGAACCACATAAAATTTGCAAAAATGCGAGATTCATAGAATAAATATTACATGCTTATTTTATGTAAGATTTACGGTTCTCTGCAAAATGTTATACTGTGATGTCCATCATTTCAATCAGTGCCCAATTCCGTTTACCTGACATAAAATACTGTATTTCGCACGAGCTTGCTATTTTTTATAACTTATGTTCATGTATACATGCAAAACTATAACTATTCAACAATTTGGCAAACAAGTGATATTAGTTACGTGTAATCATATACAGCGCGGACTCGATTATATACAGTTTCGGATTTATTTTCACTGTATATAATCGAGTCTAAAACAATATTTTTTCACGTAGGATTACGTCTTTCGGGAACATATTGGGGTACAAATTGAAAATCCAAAATCGAGTCCAAAGTGAAAATTGTCCAATTTCAAACGCTCATTGCTCAGTCATTTCATGATGGATTGATGAAATATTAGCGTCAATCGATTTCAGCGCTCCATAACAATTTTTTATATTCGAGAAAATAATATATGTCGTGAAACTAACTATCAAACAATTGAAATCTCATCTCAACCCCTAGTCTAACGGAAATACCCACTTCTGATTGGTCGTAATTGACGACACATGCGGCGGGTCCCTAACAGAGACATCAAAACCAAGCTGCCTGGGGGAAATCGGCATTGCAGATACATGAAAGTCGGGGGCATTTTTATATTGCAAGTAAGGTGAGTGATACGATTGATTCTAGCGAATAAAATTTAAATTTGGAACTTTGATGTTGGTTGCTTCGTGAAATTGCATATCAATGACCGAACGTGTATTGTGAAAAACTTAGCACAAGTGTAAGTGTAAAATTGTATATGGTAGCAGTTGTGTTAAAAATGACTTGATATATGAAACGATTTATTTCAAAACAAAACCAAGGTGTGTTCCCGCTCGGAAACGGGTCGTTTGGTTTAAGCTGTTTGTTTTGTAGTGTTCATTTTCACCCAAGGAAAGTATATACGGCGAGAAAAATTTAAAAAAATGGAGAAATATTAGAAAAAGTGATTGCTCTACATATAGTATTAGGTGTTGTTAGTCCAATTAAAATTCGCATTGGGTTGAATAAACACTCAGAAAGTAAAAATTATAGAGCTTGAGCTTGGGTAGACTGTACAATTCGTAGTTGCTCTCCGTGATTGACCTGAACCAACCAAATTGCACAAAGAACACACAGAATGACGCTTGGGACTAGCAAATCATTCTCGTTGTGCAATTTTCGGTGATTCGAGCTTTAAATGGTCAATAACGACGCCGGCCACGTCCTTACAGTCACCAGGGGAAGGAATGTTAGTATGATAACCGCCGCCCGAAGGCCAGAAGGGTCGCCTCTATAGCGTGGTTCCTTAGCGATTCTCATGGAAGGGATAGTTGTTAGTGGGAGGAGGTAAGAATCAGGATTCACTGTGGTAAGTGATGTGATTCTGTAAACGCGAATTATCAGCCACTCGACGAAATGAAATTCTGAAAATTCTACTTGTCACAACACGCGGTAAAGATTATCTTTAGGTATGCTGATAAGGAAAGCCTGTGTTGTTAATATTTATCGCACGTACTTTGAGAATTTTAGACAATTTGAAAAAAAATTCTATGATCATTCTATGAGTGTCTACGAGTTTCATCATCCTTCGAACGAAGTGTATGAATATCGCACAATTATATCCACATATACCATAAATAACTACAGGTAAACACACAAATCGATGACCGTCCGAAAGGAAATATGAGATTTGGGAACACAGTATAAAAAACTGAATTAGGAAACTGAAGTCTGAATAAGGATCTAGAATCATTGATAGAACTCCAAAAGAATATGAATCTAATATTACACAAACTTTCATAAAAGTCGTTATGGGATGGAACTTAATTGAAAAACATCTTACCTGCAAACAAATCTAAAGTAAATAATGATGTTCATATCCGACGATGAGCCTTTTCGAAGATAAAGGCAAATTAAAAATACTAACTCACCAAAAAGACTGGCAACCATGAACATCGCTAAATGGAGCTCATGCTTGTATTTGTTAAATTTAGCTGAAATCACTCGTTTCGCGCAACACATGGGTTTAATTAGCCGCTCAGAGAAACGCATAACACATACAGAACAGAGCATGATCAGATAATTCTAAAGGTACGACCGAAACAAAAGAGCATGAGTCTTCCACACACTGAAAAATTACTTGATGGCCTATAGACTCACTATGGAACTCGTTTTCGCGAATTACACAGCAGATCATTCAATCCCGAACTCCCATACCGGCGAATGATACAATACTGAAACTAAGCTAGTTCATCTGAACTAAAAGGACTATCTGTGGGTTAATGTATTCATTTCGTTAATAACAGGAGCTTCTAAAACCTTTATATACACAAACACACGAAAGAAAACGAACGCTCTGTCTTTACAGTAAGTTCCCAGAATGAAGCACGTCACGACACATCGCCTCCCTCTATTCGGCGGTGGACGCCCGGCAATGTAACACAATGCAGAACATTTTCGAAGTTTCCTCATAAACCACAAAAATGCTCCATACTGCATCACACCATCAAGCAACCACCGAAATACAAGAAATGGTGACGCATCGCATTAATACATTACAAAATAAGTGAAGACATTTACAGATTTCCTGTTTGCAAAACGATTAATATTTTTAAAAAATCATCTGGCATCTCTGAACATCAAACGCACGAACACATAAACACCTATGGAGGAGAAACCAAATCTTCCGACCTGAACCAAACACAGGGCGCAGCGATATAACCAGATTACTATTACATATGAACGCAGCAAGCGCCTTATATTGTCATATAGTACCACTACCACTATAGTTTACGTGTTTACACAACCCAAGCCTTTTTCTGTGCGCTGATCATGCCCCCTGCTCAACACTCAAATGCGATATTTTCACTGCAGCAAAAATTACCTATTGAATATGGATCAACACTTAAAACACCTTTTGGAATGAGCGAACCAACTTTATTCCATGTCATCGTCTGCCATTAACCATACACTCGCGATTGAAAAACACGTCCCAACATGAGAGCCAGACAAACGCCGTAATGAAATTCACAGGCAGAAACAAAATACATGTCTTCGCTTCTTTCGAAGATTGATTCAGTAAAATTAATTTGGATTTTGGATTTAAACTGGATTTAATATGGATGCGGGAAACACTGATTTTCACAATTTCAAATCGATTTCTACACATGAAAATTAACACTTGGTAATGAAAAATTGAAGGGTAGAAAATAACGAAAATGAACACGGAGCAACGAAAAACACAACCACACTCGACGCCTGCTCGATCAGATCTCCACTCAGAAAGTAAAAATTATAGAAGAAAATTACCTTTTCCATTTCAAATATGTTTTTTTCTATATTGAAGTAACATGTTTTTACTGATGAGATAAATTAATAATTGTGTTAGGTATTGGTAATTATCTTATATTACAATGGTGAGTTTTTTTCTTCATTTCATCCATACATAACACAGGAGGCATCTCGTCTAGGATCACAGAGGGCGGTTTTCATCATATCTCGTTCCACTTCGGTATCTTTTATCTGATACACACCATCCAACGACAACCAAACAAAACGGCCCTTTTCAGAGCCACCAAATCATTATCAAAGAGTTTAACGATGTCATTCTTCTAACATATCCAAAATCAACAGATAGCTTAACGGAATCCTACGTCAACTATGCGGTCGTGTCTCGGACACAACCCTCCTGTGACTTTTTAAACGTTTTTCATGCATATATTTATTGTTTTTTGAATATAAAAGAAAAAATTTAATTTTTAATTCATCCCCTAAAAATCTTAAAATACCTTTCTCATATAAAAAATCTGAATTAATTCAGGAGGTGATAGAGAATAATATTTGATGAAAAAAATCCTTCTACGCAGAGTTATAGAAATTTTGTTTTGTTTCGGACTCTGTTGCCTCAAACTGGCTCTACATAAAAAAGTACGCTACAGAAGACGATTCTGTTCCTTTCATTTTAAAGATGAGAAAATTCAACACAGGATATAGTTGTGAAACATCTAAATTAGTGGATTTAAAAAAACATTAAAGAAGTGAAAAACTTCAAAGTTAGTTATTTCTAATGTGTTATTATTAATCTTAAAAAATCATATGGAACTTGGTTGTATCTATCAATTAAATTAAAGCTTTCTAATCGCTATACTGTCGTAATCGCGCAAAGTGACGCAAGCGCCAACATTGACATTTTACGTTTTTTGTTATAGATCGATAAAGAATACCAAATCCTTCCAAACAACTGTGAAAATTTACAGAAATGTGAAAAAATGACCACGTGAAAGCTTGAAAACGGAGTGGCGCAAGCACCAATTCCACTGTGATGGGGCGCAAGCGCCATTTTCCTTATGTTGTGACGTAATTTCATAGTGATGCGATGTGATTTTTTTTATCTGTTCTGATAGAGTACGATGAACTAGCAGGGACAGCAATATTCACATAACAAATTCTTCCGTAATGAACGTTTAGCATAATAAAAGCCATATGCCTTCTTTCTTGTAAAAAAATACTTTTCCGAAAAGTTTGTCATGCCAAGTATTTTAATCAAAAACAGTCCATCCAGTTTCAGAATTACAAATCAAGTACTAAGAAGCTCACAAAACCATGTACTTTAAAATCATAAAATCAAGCTCATCTTAAAGTAAAGTTATCCTAGATTGAAGTGTATTGCTGTTCTCACATATAGCTCATAAAGATTAGAACTAAATAGTTCAAACTCTGAATTGATGTTGATTACAAGGATTTCCTAATATGTAGTGTCTTTTTTCTTCAGGCATCAAGGGACAAAGCTTCTTGACGATGTTTACTTTCCTCGCCTGTTCAATTTCTCTTTCGGATAAATTGAAGCTGAGTGTTGATTGAAGGATTAATGTCGGGTTTGGTGAACAGCTGCACTCTTCTAAATGTTCCAAACGAAACGAAACACATCTTGTAACAAAACTCAAAACATCCTCGCGTATACTGTATCTGTTATACTTCGGATAATTTCGGACGGCATTATTTTATTTAGCACGGATGGTTTCAATTGCATTTTGAATTCGAAAAAATCGGTGCTGTCCATAATTATTACAATCGGGTTCTCAACTACGTTAACCTGCTCAACTCATGCTACAAAGTTGGGAAAGTATGTGAACTCTTCTCCCTGATGCTTCGCTCAACGCAGCATGTTGGAGAAAATAATTGGAAACAGATTCTCACATACTTTGATGGATGAACGCCAATCGGTTGTGGAAACAGCGATTTAAATTTGCTGTTTCCACAACAAACTGGCGTTGGTGACATAGCTTAAATGAAACTGCATTTTTTCAAAAATCAAGCCGATGGCAATGTTTTTCCATCAACAATACACATTTTTTACAGATCAAATTTCCGTTATGCCCGCGTATGCTGATTATACATGCAATTTTACAAAAAGTCTCGTACTGAAAATTCTTACCTCTGGCGCTTGCGTCACTTTGCGAGATTACGGCAGTATACAATTCGTTCTTCGACACCCAACTTTTATCTATCTTAATTACGCTGCAATATCGGTATGAACAATTCCTGGTAAAAATTCAAGCAAAATCTTTAAAAATTACGGTTTTTACCCCACTGTACACCTTACCCACTTAAATTTTACCTCAATCTGGAATGGTAACATTTTTTTCTTGAAATAAGTCATATTTGAAAAATAAAAAAATATAGGAGCTTGTGTCTAAGATACGACCGCATTGTTGACGTAGAACTACGCTGTTATTTTATATAAGTCGCTTGTTAATAACTTCGGATATTGTTTTATAATGCTGTGAAATTTTAAATATAACTATTTGGTACAATGGTTTGATCGCCCTGAAAGGTTTTTTTTAAACTTTGGAATCAGTTGACGATAATTGATTGATGATTCATTCTTGCTATCGCCGAACAATACTCTAGCTGATCGTATGTCACAATTTGTTTCATGTCAATGCATTGAAAATTCATTCAGCTCGCGCAGTCCGAAGACATCGGTCGCAAATTTGTTCGCGTCTATTATAGAGTGGAGATTATACCGTTATCAGTTCGTGGCTGGTGAAGTTATTTCGCCCTAACGGGGTTCTCTTTATTGCGCGAGTGAGGAGAGCAGCAATTACTACCAGCGTGAGGAAGAAGTCCTCCACGGCGGACGCGGTGCGTGTGCCGTATCATCGCTGTGTGTGCTTTAGCATCGTCATCGATTCCATCATCGTGTTGTGGTGCGATATACCGTTGCATCTGTGCCGAGCGATTGCCACGCGGTTCGATTGGGACACCGTTTCATTTCATTCGCATTGGTGTGCGATTTAGGTATAATATATATTAGGTTTAGAAATACAAAAAAAAATAAAAATTATATTATTTTATATCCGCCGTAATGGCAGAAGGTCATGTTGACATGGAGATTGAAACTACTGTTTCCTCCTCACTAGCTACAACGGGGGCTGGGAAGTCGCTTTAACGCGTTCCCCCCTCAGAAGATGTCTCTTCAGAGAAAGAGGTAATCTACCTTAACAAGCCCCCCTCAAGAAAATTGGCAAAATTATATTCCTCCGTGGTCGAAATCTCCAAGGTTAGACCGAACAAACTGCTTGTTGTCGTGAGTGATCGGAAACACGCGAATGCAATTGTGATCGACGAGAGATTCTCCCTAGAGTATCGCGTCTACGTGCCCTCCCATGACGTAGAAATCTCAGGGGTGGTAACTGAAACTGGTCTGACGTGCGAAATGATAAAAGAAGGAGTTGGTAAATTTAAAAGACTCCCGTTGGTGGGTGTTAAAATTTTGGACAGCCGCCAACTAGGAAAAGTATCCCAAGAAGAGTGAAAAACTAAATTCACGCCGTCAGACTCGTTCCGAGTAACTTTTGCTGGTTCCGCTCTACCTGACTACGTCATGGTGGGCAAATTGAGATTGCCTGTGCGACTCTTCGTGCCAAAGCCCATGACTTGCCAAAAATGCAAGTCAGTTGGTCACACTTCAGATTGCCAACAAGGAGCGCTGTGCCACTTGCGGAGAGCAACATGAGGGGAAATCCTGCAGTGCGACTGAGCATAAATGTCCATATTGCGGGGGATCCCCACACGAGCTCTCAGTTTGTGAAACTTACAAGAGTCGCTGGGAGAAACAGAAGCGCTCTTTAAAGGAACGCTCGAAACGCACTTTTGCGGATATTTTAAAGGGCGCTTCTCCACTGTCCCAACAACAACAACCAATCAACACACAAAATGTCTTCGCCACGTTGCCCGTTGACGAAATAGAAGCGGACACAGCTAACGGGGGCACACCGTTCATTTTCCAAGGGAATCCCCGGCGCAAAAATGTGACCACTCCCAAAGTTCAAGGACAAGCCCCTCCGGTGATACCCCCTGTTAGCATGCCTAAAAAATCGAGTGCAGCGGACAAGCAAAATCAGGTTCCTCCTGGTTTCCGAGGGAATAATTCACCTTCGAATGGCCCAGCACTCGAGGGGGCATCAAAAACCCCAACTGTCCCTGTTTTTCCGTCCAGTTCAACTTCCCAATCGGGATTTATAAAGTTGTTTGACCTTTTGGACCAAATCTTCAAGTGTTTTAATGTTTCCGATTCCATCAGAACCATTGTCATTTCAATGCTTCCAGTATTAAAGACACCTCCTTGCAATGATTATCTCTCTTGATGTCTAATTTAAATAGAGAGGTCGGAGATATCACTGTTTTACAATGGAATTGTCGTAGTCTTATCCCTAAATTGGATACATTCAAATTTTTAATTCATAAGTTCAATTGTGATGTTTTTGCTCTGTCCGAAACTTGGCTTTCGTCGCGAGATGATCTCTCTTTCCACGATTTTAATATCATACGCTTGGACCGTGATGACAGATACGGAGGGGTGCTTTTGGGTATCAATAAGTGCCACTCATTTTATCGAATTGACCTTCCACCTATTGGAGGGATCGAAGCTGTTGCTTGTCATGCAAACATCAGAGGCAAAGACCTCTGTATTGTCAGCTTGTATTGGCCTCCGAGAGCTGCGGTTAGCCGCAAGCAACTTGTTTGCATGTGCTCACTCCTTCCTGAGCCACGATTGATCTTGGGAGACTTCAACTCTCACGGAACTGCCTGGGGGGAACAGTACGACGACAATCGTTCATTGTTGATATATGACCTTTGTAACAGCTTCAATATGACCGTTTTGAACACTGGGGAAACAACACGTGTACCTAAACCTCCTGCTAACCCAAGTGCTCTTGACCTCTCGCTTTGCTCGAATTCAGTATCGTTAGATTGCAAGTGGAATGTAATCCAGAACCCCAACGGTAGTGATCACTTGCCAATCAAAATTTCCATCACCATTGGGTCGAATTCTTCTGAATCTATAAACATGGCATATGATCTCACAAGACACATTGACTGGAAAAAATATGCGGACGCGATTACTCTAGCCATCAATTCCAGAGATGGTTTACCTCCATTGGAGGAGTATAACTTCCTTTCTCGTTTGATCTATGACAGCGCGGTTCGCGCTCAAACGAAACCCATCCCAGGTTCCACTATTCGTCGAAGGCCTCCCAATCTATGGTGGGATAGCATATGTTCCAAGCTTTATGTAGAAAAATCGAATGCATTTAAAGCTTTTCGGAAACGTGGAACCCCTGAAAATTTTCAAACGTATTTAGCCCTTGAAGATCAATTTAAAAACTTAATCAAAGGGAAAAAACGTGCTTATTGGCGAAATTTCGTGGGAGGTTTGTCACGAGAAACGTCAATGAAAAAATTATGGAAAGTGGCTCGAAACATGAGAAATCGCTCTTCAACGAATGAAAGCGAAGAATATTCACATCGATGGATTTTTTATTTTGCACGGAAGGTTTGTCCCGATTCCGTTCCTGTGCAAAAAATTGTTCGAGATATACCACAAGATAGGTGCGATCTTGATTCCGAGTTTTCGATGGTAGAATTCTCTCTTGCTCTTCTTTCATGTAACAATTCTGCTCCGGGATCGGATAGAATTAAGTTCAACTTGTTAAAAAACCTCCCTGATGTGGCGAAACATCGCTTGTTGAATTTATTCAATCGGTTTCTGGAGCATAATATTGTTCCAGATGATTGGAGACAAGTGCAAATTATAGCTATTCAAAAATCCGGAAAACCCGCGTCCGACTTCAATTCGTACCGCCCAATAGCAATGCTGTCTTGTATACGGAAATTGTTGGAGAAAATGATCTTGTTTCGCCTTGATCGTTGGGTTGAAACGAATGGCTTACTCTCAGATACACAATATGGGTTCCGCAGGGGCAATGGGACGAATGATCGTCTTGCGTTGCTTTCTTCAGAAATTCAAATGGCTTACGCCGGAAAAATACAAATGGCTTCAGTATTCTTGGACATAAAGGGGGCCTTTGATTCTGTTTCAATAGAGGTTTTGTCAGACAAATTACACTCTCGGGGTCTGCCGCCTCTGTTGAATAATATGTTATATAACTTGCTTTGTGAGAAACATTTGAACTTTTCTCACGGAGATTCGACAGTAAATCGGGTCTCCTACATGGGCCTCCCCCAGGGCTCATGTTTAAGCCCCCTTTTGTACAACTTCTATGTAAGCGACATCGACAATTGTCTTACACAAAATTGCAGCCTAAGACAACTTGCAGATGACGGAGTGGTGTCTGTCGTAGGATCAAACGAATCCGACCTGCAAGGACCCTTACAAGATACTTTGAACAATTTTTCAACCTGGGCCATTGGGCTAGGGATCGAATTCTCCACGGAGAAAACAGAGATGGTGGTTTTTTCTAGGAAGCATAGACCAGCAAAACCAAAGCTTCAACTTTTGGGTAAACCGATCACTCATGCTATGTCATTCAAGTATCTTGGGGTCTGGTTTGACTCCAAATGTACTTGGGGGGCCCATATTAGGTATCTGAGTAAAAAATGCTCAAACTTTCTCCGTACAATTACCGGCACCTGGTGGGGAGCCCACCCAGAAGATCTTATAATGTTGTATCGAACAACTATTCTCTCAGTGATGGAGTATGGCAGTTTCTGTTTTCAATCAGCTGCCAAAACACACCTCATTAAACTCGAGCGAATTCAGTATCTTTGTCTCCGTATCGCGTTGGGATGTATGCCCTCAACGCATACCATGAGTCTCGAGGTTTTGGCAGGCGTACTCCCACTAAAAGATCGCTTCAATTTATTATCTCTTCGGTTCCTCATCCGGTGTAAGGTCATGAACCCATTGGTGATCAGAAATTTTGAGCAACTGATCGAGCTAAATTTTCACTCCGGATTCATGAGCTCATATCATGAATTCATCTCCATCTCCATGCTCATATCATGAATTCATCTCCATGCAGGTTGATCCTTCTTCGTATATTCCCAACCGTGTTTGTTTTCCTGACTACATCAATTCCTCTGTACATTTTGATCTGTTGAAGGAGAAAATCCATGGAATTCCAGATTATCATCGATCGGGGATCGTTCCTACGATCTTCAATGCAAAGTATGGGCGTGTCAATTGTTACCGTTAGCGTCGTTTATTCGTTATTTTTGTATTATTTGTATTTAGTGTGTAGGAAAATATGCCATAAAAATATTTACCCAGTGCTAGGGATTAGGTTAAGACAACATTACACTAACATATGAAAGCTGGAAAAGAGAATGAGTGTCACGCGGAAATAGAGATGGGGATAAGAATGAACAATAGTAAACAATAGTGAGAAAAGTAAGGAAAAGTTGAGAGGAGTGACCGAGGA
This sequence comes from Toxorhynchites rutilus septentrionalis, assembly GCF_029784135.1. NCBI lineage: Eukaryota > Metazoa > Arthropoda > Insecta > Diptera > Culicidae > Toxorhynchites > Toxorhynchites rutilus. Next base: position 2,306,827 of record NC_073745.1, on the reverse strand, counting down.
AAGCGAAAGAAAGAGAGAATGTACAGGGCAGATGAAAGAAGAACTGCCAGAAGAATTCATTTCCTGGCAGCATCGACTATCGCACGGACTGGAAATAAGTACACGGAAAATAAGATTTAAAAATTTTAATTTTAAAAAGAGAAAGATTTGGAGTGATTACACTACAAAATAATCAGTAGTCCTAAAATATAGTGAGTCCACAAGTGGGGAAATATCAGGTATGTACCCAATAAAGGTACAAGTTTGGAAAAAAGGTCCGTACGTAACTCCCACTTTCCTTGCGAACAGGACCCGTTGTTTTAGAGCCTTAAAAGGATCCTTATAACCTCGAAGAGGAGAACGAGCAACGTGCGAAGAACCCATCAAGCGAACAACGATTACGATTCCAGAAAACACCACAAACTGACACGACACGACGATTCCAGGAAACACCACAAACTGACATACACCAACACAGAACTGTAAGGTTAGGTATTAAAAAAACATAAAAATTATATCTACACGCTTTTCCATACTCCACACCCGAGCCTTGATCAGCTTTTTCCCCGAAGAAGCCGACCCTGAGAGCGATTGGCCTCAAGCTCGAGCTTGCCAGCATTAAAAGAGGCCTTGAGAGCCCAACCTCAAAGGTTCCCGTGGCTCAGACCAGGAACCGAGGTGTTGCGGGAGGTCCGTCTGACCCCCGAAGTAATACAACTGTGATAATATGTACTTTACTGATGGGTCCTCTATGAATGAGTCCACAGGATTTGGAGTGTTCAACGAAATTTTTAGCACCTCCCACAGTCTTCAGAATCCTTGCTCTGTGTATATTGCTGAATTGACAGCAATACATTGGGCGCTGCACAGCGTCGCCTCACGACCTGTTGAACACTATTACATTGTAACGGATAGTCTTAGCTCTGTCGAAGCTATCCGTTCAGTGAGGCCGGAAAAGCACTCGCCGTACTTCCTTGAGAGAATACGAGAAAATTTGAGTGCTTTATCCAGACGCTGTTATGTCATTACCTTTGTCTGGGTCCCTTCACATTGCTCAATTCCGGGTAACGAGAGGGCTGACTCATTGGCAAAGGTAGGTGCAATTGAAGGCGATATTTATCAGCGTCGAATCGCTTTCAATGAATTTTATTCTTTAGTCCGTAAAAATACCATCGCTAACTAAGTGGAACGAAGATGAATTGGGTCGGTGGCTTCACTCGATTATCCCTAAGGTTAGCCTCAAACCATGGTTCAAAAGTCTGGACTTAAGTCGGGACTTTATTCGCACCTTCTCTCGACTCATGTCCAATCACTGTTCGTTAGACGCGCTACTCTTTCGTTTTAATCTTGCCGATGGCAATATCTGTGCTTGTGGCCAAGGTTACCACGACATCGAACACGTTGTTTGGTCGTGCGAGGAGTATCTTGTTGCCAGATCGAATTTAGAAAACTCTCTTCGGGCTAGAGGAAGGCAGCCCAATGTGCCGGTGAGAGATGTGTTGGCTCGGTTAGACCTTGATTACATGTCCCAAATATATGTCTTCCTAAAAGCTATCGATCTTCGTGTGTGATTGTCCTTATATCCTTATATTCTCCTTTTCCTTTTCCTTCGCGAGAAATCAAATCCCTTCTTACTAACAATAGAATAAGGTGAAATGTAAATACATGTTAGATATAAGATAGGCTTAAGAATTGAGTATGATGAATGTGAGTGCGAATGTGAGTGTGAACATTGTCAACATATCCTTATATCCCATCCTTTTCCTGAAACAAAATGTCACCCTTCTAAACTCGAGCAAGCCGCGAGTAATCGGTTCTCTACTTCATTAACATTAGAATTAATAAAAAATGTTTATATATACTTGTAACAATACAGATAGGAGTTTGGCTCCTTTAAACTTATGTAACTGAGCCTGTAAAAATAAACGATTTAATAAAAAAAATGCATTGAAAATTTACCTCGAACGCTTTTCCAGCGGTTTTGATATAGACTCAGCTACAGTCGATTATATACTTGCACCATTATTCTACATCTCATAACTACATCAATATAACTTTGGCACCGCATGGAAACAATAACAATGACAATACTTGCAAGTATCAAATATCATGCTACATGTTATTTAGTATTGTCTCAATGGAATCGCACCTCTAGACATCATTCGTACAACGTAAACCAAGCACCAAACAAGCGTTCGTCATAGCATGCATGCAGAGCCATACATCGGTGGCTTGAAGCTACTAGGAATATAAACACTTCTTTTCATTTTGCGCTATTCTCAAAAGAAACGCTTCTGTTAATATAACTGGACTCGAAAAAAGTTGCATTACTTTTCCATGCTCAAGATAAGTGCAGCATCCTTAGTGGAGAAAGTTTTGCTACTGGCAAGCGAAACCAAATCACCAGAACTTTTCCAGAACGACAATTACTTTCTTGGTAACTAAATAAATGAAATAAACTTTTTCTGTTAATCTTGTTACCGACCAATGACACAACAAAAAGGGTAGTTCAATTTGCGAACAAAAATAATGTAAATTTCGTGAAAAACAAAATCTAGTATTTAAGTTAAATATTTGTTTTGTTTATTGCTGGCTGGTTCAACATTGTTTATTGTTGTTAACGTTAGTTTTGTTCCATAAATTGTTTTTTTTTGTATCTACTAACCATAATTATAAGTGTTTGTACTAATTCGGAATTGTAATCTACGACGATTGTCAGTCTCCTTGAGTTTATCGGCGGGAAAAATGATAATGAGTGGATGATGTTCCGGAAGTGGGAGAGAGAGAGGAATGGGAGAGAGGAAGGATTGAGAGAGGAGAGTAGACGGGAAATGAAAGAAGGATCAAGGTTTCGTGGAAGGAAATGTAAAAGACCTCGGGCACTTTAGCTGGAGTCTGGAAACGACGAACAACTATACGAAGATAGTGAAGTAAACGCTGTTAGAAAGTGTATATTTACAGTGAGTGTTATACTCCTGGGTGTGTGACAAAGAAAACAGGGACGTTCCGGTTCACGTCACGCTGTTTCCAAGCGTGCCCCCGGATTAGGAAACCTCCAGCCGCCTGTGCGCAGGTTAAGCGCTGCAGTTAATCCAGCGATTTCTACAACAGAACCGCAATTCGCTGTCAAATCCGTCTGTGGTATCACAGTTCAACCCACGACCAAGGTACGTGCCGAAAGTCTCTCCTCTCTCTCCGTTTCATCAACCATCAACCACGAGTTCATCGAAGAGCCCAACGGTCGACGAACGGCGCCGCAACGAAGAAACTATTGAATAAAAATTGTAAATTGTAAATGATTTAGTAGTTTTCACATATTTTTCCATTTCGAACCAGCCCTATTGAACTTCTCTTTCGGTTGTGGTAGTGTCGTCCGCGGTACAGGGAGTCCCCCGTAGTTCGGAAGCCGACTCTGAGACAAATTAGATAGAGGTGAACTAAGCTGGGCGGTTATGGAGTGGAACTTTCAATCTCAACAACCTCGAAAAGAGTGGCATTGCTTCATTATGATCAAGATTAGCGCAAATGCAATCATAGTTGAAAGTAGTTTTACGGCTGGCACGCGAACCCAAATAACCCAAATACATTCCAGCACGACATTCAATGCATTTCATGCTTGGTATTCCCCAAATAATTTTTCGGCGCACAACCTTAACGACTGCTTCGCCATACCGTCAGTTAAATTCATTGAATGCAATGTCAAAGGCGCCAACGAAGCGCGAAAACAAACAATGTTAACTGCATGGAAAAAGATTAAATATTTGCCTCAGCAGAGATTCATTACTAATACCCTAACGCAAATATTTCCCTCCCGCGTACGCACATGAATATCCATATTGCGATGGCTTGAAGCAACTAAATATACACACACATATCTCCGTTTTGCGCTCTTTTCAACAGAAGCCCTTTCTGTTAATATTGCCGGTCTAGATTAGCTTAGCTGTTATCCTGCGTGGATAGTTTTGCTACCGCCATGCGAAACTAAGTCCAAGACCAAGTTCCAGAACATTTATTTTCTTGGTGAGTCGACGATAGCCTAGCTTGATGATTCTCTATACAATTGTGTAGCTCAGAACCTTTATGTAATGGCGTCAGTTTGGTGCAATGATTGCAATGCCAGAGACATCAGCTCATATCGGGTTCACTGTTCGGGAAATCACACAAATCAGCAGAACAAATGTATGGGAAAATGGAAACGCTTATAGTTTTCATGAATTTTAACCATTTCTACACAAGGAGTTTGTGATGTATAGAATATCAAACAAATCTTAGGGAATTTCCGATTCTTTTAGTATGTAAATCGCCAAAATCCGTTCGCGGCAAAAATAGTTATTAACGTTAACTTTATTTCATAAAAACGTGACCTGTTTCCTGATTTGGCACCCTTAATGAAAGTCGTAGTTCTACGTCAAAAAATAATCGAGTCCAAAATTGTATATAATCGAATCTATATATAATCGAGTCTGTATATAATCGAGTCCGACCTGAATATGGAAGTCAATATCACCCTGTCATCCGCCATATTTGCAATATCCTTCTACGCATATGTTCTAATTGCAACAATGACAGAGATATTGAACTCTATTTCAAAAAGTACGGACGATTCTGTTGCTTACATTTTAAAGATTAGAAGGTTTATGAATAGGAAAATGAATAAATATTGAGCGATAGTATCTGAAATACGTTCGATAAATTCTAGGTTTTATGTTCAAATTATTTTTTTGATAATTATTCCTGATTCGCTCCGAATTAGTTTCTTGGTGTTTTTTGAAAAAAAAATTCCATGCAGAAATGTGGGTTGACCAAAGAACGTGAGCTAATAGAAGCAACCATCATGATTGACGTATGTACATATTTAGATATCTCAAAAACAGAACACAAGCTTTTACTCACCTTGTATGAGAACATCATCCGAGCTTTGAATATCTATAATCGTACTATAATTTTTAATTCAAGCTTCCTTGCAAGTTTACACCACACTGAGCTTGCGGTTGACATGTTTTCAAAGTTGCTTGTGTTGAAATATTTCACATTCCGCTAAAGCTTTGTGGACGTTTAGGGATTTTTTTTCGCATCATACCGTTCGATCCTAGCAATAGCTTGGCCGTTATTGCCAGAGTTTCTCACCTTCAACATCGTCTGATTGGTTGTCCATTTCGCAAATTTGCTCCGATGAGATGTTGCATCTTTTTATTCAATCTTGCAAGAACAAAACTTCCAGGCTACTTACACGAAAAACTAGTAACTCTAAGAAGTTCACGCTCAAAAAAATATGCAATTCCACGACACTTCACTTCCAGGTATGGTAACTCTTTCTTCGTGAGAGGCATTTCACACTGGAATTCATTGCCAAATGAGTTGACTCTTGTAAAATCACAAACACTATTTAAGAGGAAATGTATAGAGCACTTTAATTGTTAAACTCAAGAAATTCTTCAAAGTAATAATTAATAATTTAATAATCAGTAATGCACCATTTGTACGTAAATCAGTGTAACAATTAAAGAGACAAAAGTCTCAAGTTACAAATTAAATTTGAATAAAGAATAAAGAATAATAAGTTTTAGGATGTTTTCGTCCAGGATGATTTCGGGAAGAGAATGGAATGCAGAGCTACTGTTTTATAGTTAGAATGTATAACAGATTCAGTCGACAAATAGAATAGTACTCCGGTTTTGATACGAAGATCGGACGGACCATTGTTGAATGAAGGAAAAACATAGAACATTATTTGGTCGGTGTTAAGTCAGAGCGGACCAAGTCACAAAATTAAAAATTTCGATTTATTAATTACATTGGGTTAAACATTGTGTAAGCTTCATTCTACATTTATCTGATTTGGAAAATCACGCGTACAGGAGAAATAACGTATCGAAATTGCTTTGAACGTTCAATGAAAACCCTTTAGAGCACTGAACTCGTTCTTCTCGAAATCATAAAAATGTTCCATGGTCCGGTCTGACTCAACACCGACCATTTTACACTCTTTTTGGTTTGGTGCGATTCGTGAAAGAACGCCGATTCCTGCTGGGACAGCTGAAAATATTAGTATTTACAAAATTGATCACACTTCGAATAAGTTATTCCTATTGCACACTGGTATCTGGAGTTTGGAACTGAATTTGAATATCCATATCTCAACGAGAATTCCAAGCCTGTTCGTTTGACAACACTGCAAGGTTGCAAACACGCTTCATCTCGGTCGCTATTTACGAAGTTAATTGCACCGCGTTTTTTTCAATACTTACGAAAAATATTTGGTTCGAGTTGGATAGTTCAACTCCCGACAGCAAATTTAGGCATAAAAATGCCTCCGGGATATCCAATATCCAAATCAGATATTTTTTTTTTTTTTAATTCGTTTATTTTGACAGGCTCAGTTACTTAAGTTTAAAGGAGCCGAATTCTTAAATATAATTTTAAAACTATATATATAAACAATTTTCTTACATCTATGGTTAGTAAGGTGGAAAACCGATTACTCGCGGTGTACTCGAGTTTAGAAGGGTGACATATTTTTAGGAGAAGGATGGGATATAAGGAAATTGTAACAATGTTGATGAGCACTCAATTCTTAAATCTATTCGTATATCTATAGTTTATTTACATTTCAACTTATTCTACTATTTATAGCAAGGGGACGAATTACCCGCAAAGGAAGGAAAGGAGGGTATAAGGATGTAGGGACAATCACACACGAAGATCTATAGCTTTAAGGAAAACATATATATGGGACATGTAATCAAGGTCTAACCGAGCCAACACATCTCTCACCGGCACATTGGGCTGTCTTCCTCGGGCCCGAAGGGAGTTTTCTAAATTCGATCTGGCGACCAGATACACCTCGCACGACCAAACAATGTGCTCGATGTCGTGATAACCTTGGCCACAAACGCAGAGATTGCTGCTGGCAAGATTGAAACGAAAGAGTAGTGCATCTAACGAACAGTGATTGGACATGAGTCGGGAGAAGGTGCGGATAAAGTCCCGACTCAAGTCTAGACTTTTGAACCACGGTTTGAGGCTTACCTTTGGGATAATCGAGTGAAACCACCGGCCATATTCATCTTCATTCCACTTGAGTTGCCAGTTAGCGATGGTATTTTTGCGAACTAAAGAATAAAATTCATTGAAGGCGATTTGACGCTGATATATATCGCCTTCAATTGCACCTACCTTTGCCAATGAGTCAGCCCTCTCATTACCCGGAATTGAGCAATGTGAAGGGACCCAGACAAAGGTAATGACATAACAGCGTCTGGATAAAGCACTCAAATTTTCTCGTATTCTCTCAAGGAAGTACGGCGAGTGCTTTTCCGGCCTCACTGAACGGATAGCTTCGACAGAGCTAAGACTATCCGTTACAATGTAATAGTGTTCAACAGGTCGTGAGGCGACGCTGTGCAGCGCCCAATGTATTGCTGTCAATTCAGCAATATACACTGAGCAAGGATTCTGAAGACTGTGTGAGGTGCTAAAAAATTCGTTGAACACTCCAAATCCTGTGGACTCATTCATAGAGGACCCATCAGTAAAGTACATATTATCACAATTGACACGCCCATACTTTGCATTGAAGATCGTAGGAACGATCCCCGATCGATGATAATCTGGAATTCCATGGATTTTCTCCTTCATGAACAGATCAAAATGTACAGAGGAATTGATGTAGTCAGGAAAACAAACACGGTTGGGAATATACGAAGAAGGATCAACCTGCATGGAGATGAATTCATGATATGAGCTCATGAATCCGGAGTGAAAATTTAGCTCGATCAGTTGCTCAAAATTTCTGATCACCAATGGGTTCATGACCTTACACCGGATGAGGAACCGAAGAGATAATAAATTGAAGCGATCTTTTAGTGGGAGTAGGCCTGCCAAAACCTCGAGACTCATGGTATGCGTTGAGGGCATACATCCCAACGCAATACGGAGACAAAGATACTGAATTCGCTCGAGTTTAATGAGGTGTGTTTTGGCAGCTGATTGAAAACAGAAACTGCCATACTCCATCACTGAGAGAATAGTTGTTCGATACAACATTATAAGATCTTCTGGGTGGGCTCCCACCAGGTGCCGGTAATTGTACGGAGAAAGTTTATTCTTTGTTGGCATTTTTTACTCAGATACCTAATATGGGCCCCCCAAGTACATTTGGAGTCAAACCAGACCCCAAGATACTTGAATGACATAGCATGAGTGATCGGTTTACCCAAAAGTTGAAGCTTTGGTTTTGCTGGTCTATGCTTCCTAGAAAAAACCACCATCTCTGTTTTCTCCGTGGAGAATTCGATCCCTAGCCCAATGGCCTAGGTTGAAAAAATGTTCAAAGTATCTTGTAAGGGTCCTTGCAGGTCGGATTCGTTTGATCCTACGGCAGACACCACTCCGTCATCTGCAAGTTGTCTTAGGCTGCAATTTTGTGTAAGACAATTGTCGATGTCGCTTACATAGAAGTTGTACAAAAGGGGGCTTAAACATGAGCCCTGGGGGAGGCCCATGTAGGAGACCCGATTTACTGTCGAATCCCCGTGAGAAAAATTCAACTGTTTCTCACAAAGCAAGTTATATAACATATTATTCAACAGAGGCGGCAGACCCCGAGAGTGTAATTTGTCTGACAAAACCTCTATTGTAACAGAATCAAAGGCCCCCTTTATGTCCAAGAATACTGAAGCCATTTGTTTTTTTCCGGCGTAAGCCATTTGAATTTCTGAAGAAAGCAACGCAAGACAATCATTCGTCCCATTGCCCCTGCGGAACCCATATTGTGTATCTGAGAGCAGGCCATTCGTTTCAACCCATCGATCAAGGCGAAACAAGATCATTTTCTCCAACAACTTCCGTATACAAGACAGCATTGCTATAGGGCGGTACGAATTGAAGTCGGACGCGGGTTTTCCGGGTTTTTGAATAGCTATAACTCGTACTTGTCTCCAATCATCTGGAACAATATTATTCTCCAGAAACCGTTTGAATAAGTTCAACAAGCGTGTTTCGCCACATCAGGGAGATTTTTCAGCAAGTTGAACTTAATTCTATCCGATCCCGGAGCAGAATTGTTACATGAAAGGAGAGCAAGAGAGAATTCTACCATCGAAAACTCGGAATCAAGATCGCACCTATCTTGTGGTATATCTCGGACAATTTTTTGCACAGGAACGGAATCGGGACAAACCTTCCGTGCAAAATAAAAAATCCATCGATGTGAATATTCTTCGCTTTCATTCGTTGAAGAGCGATTTCTCATGTTTCGAGCCACTTTCCATAATTTTTTTCATTGACGTTTCTCGTGACAATCCTCCGACGAAATTTCGCCAATAAGCACGTTTTTTCCCTTTGATTAAGTTTTTAAATTGATCTTCAAGGGCTAAATACGTTTGAAAATTTTCAGGGGTTCCACGTTTCCGAAAAGCTTTAAATGCATTCGATTTTTCTACATAAAGCTTGGAACATTGGCTATCCCACCATAGATTGGGAGGCCTTCGGGAAATGGTGGAACCTGGGATGGGTTTCGTTTGAGCGCGAACCGCGCTGTCGTAGATCAAACGAGAAAGGAAGTTATACTCCTCCAATGGAGGTAAACCATCTCTGGAATTGATGGCTAGAGCAATCGCGTCCGCATATTTTTTCCAGTCAATGTGTCTTGTGAGGCCATATGCCATGTTTATAGATTCAGAAGAATTCGACCCAATGGTGATGGAAATTTTGATTGGCAAGTGATCACTACCGTTGGGGTTCTGGATTACATTCCACTTGCAATCTAACGATAGTGAATTCGAGCAAAGCGAGAGGTCAAGAGCACTTGGGTTAGCAGGAGGTTTAGGTACACGTGTTGTTTCCCCAGTGTTCAAAACGGTCATATTGAAGCTGTTACAAAGGTCATATATCAACGATGAACGATTGTCGTCGTACTGTTCCCCCCAGGCAGTTCCGTGAGAGTTGAAGTCTCCCAAGATCAATCGTGGCTCAGGAAGGAGTGAGCACATGTCATCAAGTTGTTTGCGGCTAACCGCAGCTCTCGGAGGCCAATACAAGCTGACAATACAGAGGTCTTTGCCTCTGATGTTTGCATGACAAGCAACAGCTTCGATCCCTCCTCTCCGCAAGTGGCACAGCGCTCCTTGTTGGCACAATAATCCGAAGTGTGACCAACTGACTTGCATTTGTTGCAAGTCATGGGCTTTGGCACGAAGAGTCGCACAGGTAGTCTCAATTTGTCCACCATAACGTAGTCAGGGAGGGCGGCACCAGCAAAGGTGACTCGAAACGAGTCGGACGGCGTAAATTTAGTTTGGTCCCCATCATGGGAAAGTTTCCCGAGTTGGCGACAGTCCAAGATTTTCACTTCCATTGAGGGGAGCTTCTTGAACTTGCCTTTTCCTTCTGCTTTTATTTGTTCGCTCGTCAGACCCGTTTCAGTTATCACCCCCTCAATTTCTACGTTATGGGAGGGTATAAATGTTCGATATTCGAGAGTGAAATGTTGATCAGCAACAATCTCGTTTGCGTGTTTCCGTTCATTCACGACAACTCGCAATTTGTTCGGTCTAACCCTGCGAATTTCAGATACAGAAGTGTATCTGGCCAGATCTTTCATGATCTGAATCACGTTAAGGTTTTTTCCTTTCGGTTTTGGCCGGAGGAAAACAACCCAAGGGCCAGTTCCAGGTGCATCTTCTGGATAAACTCTGACACGTGGAACGGTGACAACAGAGGGGGAAGACGAGGACGAGGACGAGGATGAGGATGAGGACGAGGACGAGGATTGGGTTGGATCGGAAGCATCAGAAGGGGGAAGCGAAATCGATGGTGGGAGAGGGGGAGTGGAAGTAACAGTAGGTTGAGAAGGGAGGCTTGCAATTTTCTTAGAGGGGGGCTTGGTAGGATGAGCGGATTCGTCCCCAGAAGAATTATCTTCCTTATGAGGGACTCGTTTATGTTTTTTTCCCAGATCTTGTATGAGATTCATTATCGGAGATCTCCATCTCTGGAGATCCTCCACTATTCTCCATTTTACAAAAATTTCTGTCTTATTTCTAAATTATTATTGATTTTAACAATAATCTTAAAAAAATAGCAAAAAAAAAATTATGATAATAATATTAAACAATGAACAAATGAATTGAATAATAATATTAATAATAAATATGTGTACCTTAATATATAAGTTGTTCCAATAATGCGCTCTACTGCCCTAATCAGGGAGAGACAGAGGCTACGCGCTACGGAGACAACACAATAGCGCAAGAATAGCTTACGCAGCCACGTGATGATGAATCCCGTTTGCGACAGTCACGCGATGGCGATCCCGTTATGCCGAATCAGTTCAACAGCCGCAATCCGGCTCGCTGCAAGAGCGCTGCTTCCTTTGTTCCTTCGTTCCACTTCACAAAAGGTCAGGTCGCGGACAGCAATGACCTTCACTCGTACACGATACACTCGTACCAATAGCACAATAGCAAAAGTGGCAACGCACAATACCGACACTGAACTTTACTCGTCAAGAGTTGGATAGCGAATGATTGCTGCTTGTTCGTAACTCTCATTTGTACGTCTTCGGGCCTCAATAGATCAAATCGCGTTCGAATACTCCGACCAAGGAATAATTTAGAAGGTGATTCACCGGTAGTTGCGTGTGGTGCTAGACGGTATAGCTGTAGAAACTTATTGAGATTTATGTGCAACGTCGACGCTGTAGTTCCCATGGCCTTCAGAGCATCTTTAGTAGTTTGCACGTATCGTTCGGCTTGGCCGTTTGTTGCGGGGTGATAAGGAGCCGTTAACTTGTGAAATTTGACTCCACTTTTCTGTACAAACTCTTTAAACTCTGCTGCAGTGAATTGGGGGCCATTGTCCGACACAACGGTTATTGGTACTCCATATCTCGAAAACAACTCATCCATAATACTAATCGTTGATGCTGTCGTGGTGGTATTGGTGACCTTCACCTCCAACCATTTACTGTACGCGTCTACAATAATCAGTAACATTGAGCCTGCCACTGGACCCGCATAATCTATATGTATTCTTTCCCAGGGGCCTTTGGGATACTGCCAGTGGTGTTCACTAAACTTCGGGGGAGCGTGTGCTTGACGAGCACACTCAGGGCACGATTTTGCTGTGTTTTCGATGTCAGCATCTATTCCTGGCCAATAAACAAACGAGCGAGCGAGGCCCTTCATTTTCACAATCCCAATATGTGCTACATGGAGGTCTTTTAACACAAACTGTCGCAGCACTGGCGGCACTACAACTCTGTGTTCGAACACTAAACAACCTGCAGCCAGCGAATATTTCACCTCCGGAGCTTTATAGCCAAATCGTGACAAATCAGAACCGGCTTCCAAAAGTTGAATGATTTTACCAAGACTAGAATCTTTGCGTGTCTCTCGAGCGATGTGATCTGCGCGTATGGGTAGTTGTGCAATTTGACGAAGAGCAAATACGCCGAACTCGTCTTCACCGATGTCTCTTCCCTCACGAAGTGAAAGTTTGTTTACTTGTTCCTTTGTTGGTGGTCGTGTGATACGAGAACAGTAGTCTGCATTTACGTTCTCCTTCGTTGATTTGTACACAACGTCGTAATTGAAATGTGCCAAATAATCAGCATAATTGGCCATTCTACTGCTACACAAATTTGGGAGCGATTTAGTAGGGTGAAGAATTTGCGTCAACGGTTTGTGGTCGGTGATTAGAGTGAATCGGCGAGCGTAGAGGAAGTGAAAAAACTTTTTGATCGCCCACACGATAGCGAGAGCCTCTTTGTCAATCTGCGGATAGCGCTGCTCGGTAGGAGACATTGAGCAGCTTGCGTAAGCAATCGGGCGTTCCAAGCCATTCGCCAGGCGATGTGATAGGACAACTCCTAAACCGGTTTTGCTAGCGTCTGTTGCTAGCAACAAAGGAAGAGCCGGGTTATACTGCATTAATACTTGTGGTGAAATTAGTGTTGATTTAATGTCTTAATACGCTGTCACTCGTTCCGGCTTCCACTCGAAAGCTTCGTCTTGTAGCATATCACGCAGATAACGAGATCGTGTTGAGAGATTAGGAATAAACGAATTATAGTACGTGGTAGAGATGTGCCATCCGCTCATGAGCTGTTCCGAAGAATCGACTCTTTGAAGTGAGTTGACGCGGAACAGCTCGCAAAAAAAATCAAACAGCTCTTCAGCTCACTTTGATGATGATGAAGGAGAGAAAAGAGCTGTAGAATTGAAGAGAGTGTGTGAGCTGTAAGATTCAAATGAACTGACCGTCTCTCGCTCTTCGTGTTAAGACATCAGTTTAGTTTCATTTGTCCCTCGTCTTTTCAACTGTTATATTCGCGTTGACGGCATTGAGCTTTGTTTACCAGTTTAGGGGGCGCCAAAAATAATAATTGGCTCTCAGGCAGAATGAACACGTTTTTAAAATTCAAATTATTAATGAAAATTAACTTCTGTGTATCAAATGAGTATTCTATTTCAATGAAAAACACTTTGTTTGCAGGCGGTGCAAAAATCTCATAAGATTTTTTTTTTTTTTTGAAGAAAACTTTCTATTGTAATGTAAAGCCTCAGTAAAAATGTCGGAAATGTTGTACTCGCCGAGTCTGTTGTAAATAATAGTCTGGAATACGTGTTTCAAGTAATTAATAATATGGTGTGAAAAATTTCATTTGAATTTTAACATTTTCAAACTGGCTTCGTGGCTATCGAGTTTGGGACCCAAATTGAAAGTCGGCACTGACAACTGAGCTGAAGAGCTGTTCATAAAGAACAGCTCATTTAGATGAGCTGATATGATCAGAGCTGTTCATCATGATGAGCTGATTTGCACACCTCTAGTACGTGGCTTTTCCTAAAAACAGTTGTAGCTCCTCTTTGTTTGAAGGACGGGGTGCATAGAGGCGAATGAACTGCAAAGTTTAAAGCCTCTTAAAAACAAAGAAAGAAGAAGAAGAAGGACGGGGTGCATCCCGTATGGCTTCAATGTGTTTGTCTGATTTGTGCAACCCGTGTGCATTTATTTTGTGACCCAGACATTCAAGTACCGGCGAGGCGAAAATACATTTGGATCGGTTTAAACGTAAACCATGGTGCCTTAATCTTTCAAAAACCGATGTGAGGGCTGAGATGAGGTTTTCGTACCCGTCTGCATAAACTATAATATCGTCATAAGAGTTGATGACATTGGATAGACCTTGAAATGCCGTTTCCATACGACGTTGCCAGATCGCTGGAATGTTTGCCGCCCCGTAGACTGCTCTTGTAGGGCGTACCAGTCCATGTGTTGGTGTATTGAGAGTTAGAACATGTTGGAACTCCGCATCAATAGGAAGGAGCGTCCGTAACATCCAGATGACAGAACAAACTGGCTCCATTCATTTGGTTGAAAATGTATTCGATTTTGGGGATCGGATGTTCGTCGATAATCATTCGAGGGTTTACCGTTGGTTTGTAATTGCCGGTGATGCGTAGTTTTCCGTTCTTCTTGACCACAATGTGTGTGGGAGAGGCCCATTCAGAGTAATCCACTCTCTCATAGGCACCAGATGCTAATAAAAAGGACGTCATAGTCCCCGGACATAACGTACAAGTTCAGTTTGTGTGTAGTTGCTCCCAAGGCGCCTAGAAGTATATACTAAGGTGGGCCAACTTGCTAAAACCACTCTTCAGCCATCTTGGAAGTCTACTGTGTTTTGTTTGTAAACAAAACACAATACGCTATTGCCGAAGCTCGCTCGTGATCAGTCTGTCTCTTTCACGCTACAAGCAAATAATTCCCCTTCTACTTTCTTCCGTGCTGTTTTCATATACCGCTCCCCTAACCAACTTAGTGACGAAACGGCCTCACCTAGTACCATAGACCCGTCTTGGTTGCTCCGACGCTGACATTCACTGGAAGAAGACCTATGCACATAATTTTGTGTCCGGGGTAACTGGAGAATTGCCGATCTGTGCCCTTTAGTGTAAACGTGGGTTTGATCGTTCGTAGCTTTTTCTCGCTAATGATGCCGCACGGGGCTCCGGTATCAACCTCCATTTCCAGGAGGCGACCGTCTGTTTTGACACTGACTACCTTTTTCTGGCACGCAGCGACTGAATGAATTTTGCTCAACCGCATTACTTCGTCGACTTCTTCAGAAGGCTTCTCCAATTGCACTTGAGACGTGGAGCGATCCTGTGATTGATATTTACTGGACCTACAAGCTTTGGCAATGTGCCCTTCTTTCTCACAGGTGAAACAAGTTGCATTGCGGAACTTACACTGACTACGTGTATGTTGACCACCACAGCCACTGCATACTCTAGAGTCATATGTTGGTTTCCCACTACCCTTGTATAGGTGTGACGAAGATACGTCATTTGGATTTCCCCTCCGTGTCTTCGGTGGCTCATAACCTAACTTGTTGGTTCCCTCTGGAACTAGCGATGGTCTTACCGTTCTCACTTCTTTAGCTGTGTTACGGGTAGCTTCAATTGTGTGCGCAATCTCGAAAGCGTCATTGAATGTCGCCGGTTTCTTTGCTATAATTTCGTCGCACAGTTCGCGTGAATCGAGACCGTGTAAGAGCTGTTCGATCAACATTCTATCAAGGAATTCTCCATATTCACAATGCGCAGCACCTTGTCTGAGCCGGAGAACGAAACTGGACACGGATTCGTCGCTCTGTTGCACGATCTCCCGAAACTTTATACTCTCAACGTATTTATTCTTTGGCTGGTCGAAGTGATTTACTAGTGCCGATCGAAGTTCGTCGAACGAGATGTCCGCTGGATCGCGAGGACTTATCAGGAATTTGATGGCGTTATTCAATTCTGTACCCATATGCACTCGAGCATAGTGTGGGTATTGTTCTGCCGGAATCTTACTCAATTGCAGAGACCATTCAAAGCGCTTGAAATAGTCAGTAACGGATGTGTTGTCCGAAATACGGTATTCGGGAACAGAAAACGAAGGTGGTTTCACGGGTGGCACCATTGCATCTCCGGCAGGATAATTTGCCCCAAAGTGGATTGGATGGATGACTTCAGGGCGTCGGCTATCATTTTTGTGAGAGATTGCATTAGCTCTGCATTCGGGTCTTGGGAAGCCATTTTGCTTTTCGTGGAATCGAAGCGTACGCGACTTTTTTTCGACCGAAAAACTTTTACTGCTGTATCCCACTTCTGACACCAAAATGTTACATATTCAGGAATCACAGAAGTGTTAACCACATATACGAAGATATGTTACTACTTTTATTGAAATACTGTATTAATTTAAGCGAATAACAATTTTTAGAAATCGGGATAAAGAGAACCGTGTGTAGCTTTTATTCGATCTATATTTTTATAACTGCAGGCAGTGGCGCCAGAACGATTTTAGGATAATCTAACACTGTTTGTATATACAACACAGTCAGCACACTAAAACAAGCCCAAGTTCAATATTACACCTATGTGCCTTCCGAGGAAGTACCAGTGAAGATAGTGCTGTCTGGTTTATCTCTATTCGATCTCGCTGAGTTAAAGAAAGAGCTTATTGATTGTGACATTCATCCCATCGACGTTAAAATACTGTCGGTGAAGAACAACAATGTGGAGGATAATGCTTTGTATCTTCTACATTTCCGTAAGGGGACAGTGAAACTCCAAGGGTTGAGCAAAATCAAAACACTTTTCAACGTCGTCGTTAAGTGGAGATACTTCGTCAAGAAAACTTCAGATGTCGTTCAATGCCATCGTTGCCAGCGTTATGGACACGGAAAAAGCCGTTGTAACATGATTCCTCTGTGCGTTAAATGTGGAGAAAAACACGAAACCACCAACTGTAAACTGCCTGCGAAAGCCGCTCTGCAGGAGAAAGACCGTGCAAACCGAGCTCACGTGAAATGTGCCAACTGTAGCGGAAACCATACGGCTAATTTTCGTGGTTGTCCTACCAGAATAGAAAATCTGAAGCAGATTGAGGAACTTGCGTCAAAGAATAAGGGACATAATTTGAGCAAAACACCACATCGCAACGAAAGCAATAGAAGTAGTTATCATGAGGTCCGATTAGGAAGCTTGGTACAAAGTGATACAAACTTCCAAAAGCACAAACCTCTCTATTCAGATGTCATTCGCAAGCAAAATCAACAGCTACATGGAGAAATAACTTCAGACCTATTCTCAATCTCAGAATTCCTCTGTTTGGCACGTGACATGTTTCAGAGACTGCAAGGGTGCAGAAATAAACAGCAACAATTTCTAGCTCTATCGGAGCTTATGATCAAATATATTCATAATGACTGACCAGCTCAAACTTAGAATGCTTAATTGGAACGGTAGATCAATTCTTCGTAAGCAACTAGAATATTTCGAATTTTTAAACCGTCATAACATCGATGTTGCGAGTGTTACAGAAACCTGGCTGAGACCATCAAACTCTTTCTTTCACTCGAACTACCATAGCCTTCGCTCAAATAGATTGCGAGAGGACACTGACAGGGGTGGTGGAGTCATGCTTAATATTAGAAAAGGACTGATTTTCAAACAAATCGACATCAACACAAAGGTCATCGAAACATGCGGAATTCTTTTGAACGATAATGGCACTGCAATAAAGATCGTTGTTGCTTACTTCCCGGGAGCTAAACGTAGGAACGAATGGCATCAGTTTCGCAACGATCTACGGTTGCTTACCCAAGATGATATCCCTACGTTCATAATAGGGGACTTGAACGCTCGCAGTCGTCAATGGAATTGCCACCGAAGTAACAAAGCTGGAACTCAACTCACTCAAGTGATGTCTGCAAGAAATTATTACATCCACGTACCAGATACACCATGGATGTTGGATGATATCAACAGGAAGAGGTAGATCATCTACACTAGACCTGACCTTATCTAACAATCTTGTGGACATGACAAATCCAGTGGTTCATAATGAACTGTCTTCGGACCATATGCCTGTTATATTTACGATTGATTCAAGGATTCCGTTTATACCAGTTGTGAAATCGACATACTGCTATTCCCGTGCCAACTGGCCAAGATACCAAAGAATTATTAACAACAGTTTCGATCTTAATGCCCCAATAATCACGGAACTCAATGATCCGGCATCAATAGATGCTGCCATAGAAAATTTTTCTTCCACTATTCTGAATGCAGAAACCATAACCGTACCGAAAGTTCCAATTCGGTCCCACGATGTTCCAGAAATCACGCCATATACGAAAGCATTAATCAGCCTCCGAAATCGTCGTAGGCGACAATGGATCAGAACAAAAGATCCTTTTTTCAAGGCCATCGTAGAATCTCTCAACAATCGGATCCGTGAAGAGTGTGCAAAGACGCGTTTCCAGAAATTCAGTGATACACTGAATACATTAGAACTTAGAGATGCTCTTCGTAAAAATTGCAAGTATAGTCCCCCACTGAATAACGATGGACTCCTGATAGCGTCTCCTTATTCCAAAGCAGAGGTTTTAGCTGAGAATTTCTTGAAAGCGCATAACAACACTCTAGAAACCGATCTTTGAACTTCTAATGCGGTTGCGGACTCGATCCGTCATATTAGCGAACTATCAAACCCTTTTGACACCTCATATCTGGTGAGACCAAAAGAAATAAGACAGCTTGTGAGACTCTTGAAAAACAAAAAATGGAGATGACAAAATCCGCAATCAATTGATGAATCGCCTGCCACGTAAGGCTCTGATTTTCCTAGCAAAAATATTCACAGCATGAGTACGTATTTGCTATTTCCCGGATGCCTGGAAACATGCTGTTATTATTGCGATCCCAAAACCTAGAAAAGATGTAACAAATCCAGCGAACTTCAGACCCATCAGCTTGCTCTCAACCCTAAGCAAGCTTTTAGAACGTATAATTCTAAAACGAGTAAAGGGTGTATCACATCAAATTGCATCACGGAAAAAACGCTGTAGAAATTCCAGTAGACCGATCCTTTTGAAAATTTTAGACAGTAAAATAAAAACTATTAAACAACTTTTGGCATTTTCTTTTTATTCATACTTCGAGCCCAAGCCCGTATGCTCGCACCTTCCTCTTTACCCCGTCCATAAGGTTCTGTACAACGTCAGGTTGTAGTTTTTTGTAACAGAAATCTATTTTCTCTTGAAGTCCGCCTCCGATTTGACAACTTTTGGGTTCTTCCGGAGGGCCTGCTCCATAATCGCCCAATATTTCTCTATTGAGCGAAGCCCCGGCGCGTTGGGCGGGTTCATTTCCTTTGGCACGAAGGTGACCCCGTTGGCTTAGTAACACTCCAACACGTCCTTTGAAAAGTGGCACGAAGCGAGATCCGGCCAGAAGATGGTCGGGCCCTCGTGCTGCTTCAATAGTGATAGTAAGCGCTTCTGTAGGCACTCCTTAAGGTAAACCTGCCCGTTTACCGTGCCGGTCATCACGAAGGGGGCGCTTCGCTTTCCGCAAGAGCAGATCGTTTGCCACACCATGTACTTTTTGGTAAACTTGCATAGTTTCTGCTTGCGAATCTCTTCCGGAACGCTGAATTTGTCCTCTGCGGAGAAGAACAACAGGCCCGGCAGCTGACGAAAGTCCGCTTTGACGTAGGTTTCGTCGTCCATTACCAGGCAATGCGGCTTCGTCAGCATTTCGATGTACAGCTTCCGGGCTCGCGTCTTCCCCACCATGTTTTGCCTTTCGTCGCGGTTAGGAGCCTTCTGAACCTTGTATGTACGCAGGCCCTCCCGCTGCTTGGTCCGCTGGACGAATGAACTTGACAAATTCAGCTTATTGGCGACATCCCGGACCGAACTTCTCGGATCACGTCAAAACTGCTTAACTACGCGCTTGTGATCTTTTTCACTGACGGAGCATCCATTTTTGCCGTTATTCACCTTCCGGTCGATGGTTAGGTTCTCGAAGTATCATTTTAGTACTCTGCTGACCGTGGATTGGACGATTCCCAGCATCTTACCGATGTCCCGATGTGACAACTCCGGATTCTCGAAATGAGTGCACAGGATTAATTCACGACGCTCTTTTTCGTTCGACGACATTTTTCCAAATTTACGAAAAATTGACAGTGAAGCATGGCCAACGTGATCTATACACTCTTATCTGATTATAAACGAAAGCTGAAGATATAATTCCTAAAAATTAAATTTCTACAGGGTTTTTTCTGTGATTCAATTTGATGTGACACACCCTTTAGAGCGACATTGTGAGGCGGCTCAAGTGATTCCTGATCAACAATTTGGATTCAAGCGGAGACACTCTACGAACCATCAACTGTTTCGGCTAATAAAAGACGTTAGATCTGGTTTTGGTTCCAAGAAATCCTCGGGAATGCTGCTTTTAGATGTTGAAAAGGCGTATGATTCCGTTTGGCAGGAGGCCATACTTCATAAAATGGTTGTCTCAGGATTTCCAATTCAACTCATCAAAATTATCAAATCGTTCGTCAAAAATCGCAGTTTCCAAGTAATGGTCGATGGGATACTTTCTGAAATGAGAAGCATACCATATGGAGTACCACAAGGCTCAGTTATAAGCCCAACACTTTATAATATTTTTACAGCTGACATAGTTATGATTGATGGTGTCCAGTACTACATATTTGCAGACGATACCGCATTCTTGTCCACCGATTCAGATCCGGATAAAATTATAAACAATCTACAAGCCGCTCAAAATGCCGTGGACGAGTTCCAAAAAAAAAAATTGAAAGTGAAAATCAATCCTACCAAAACCCAGGCGATCTTTTTCACAAATCGACGAAACTCGAGATTCCTCCCGAACCGTGGTGTTGTTACTTGCGGGCACGAAGTAGAATGGTCCAAAGACGTAACATATTTAGGACTATACCTGGATGAAAAACTAAAATTTGGAGTTCACATCCAGAAATCACTGCAAAAATGCGATAGACTTGTCAAAAGTTTATATCCACTGATCTGTCGTCATTCCCGCTTGAGCATTGTCAATAAACTTCTGTTGTACAAAGCTATAATTCGTCCAATCATCACCTATGGTTTCCCAGCATGGTGCAAATGTGCAAGAACTCATCGCAAGAAACTACAAATCAAACAAAATCGTTTACTGAAAATGATGTTAAACTTAGACCCCTTCCATCCGACCGAGGATCTTCATAGACTAGCAGTCTGTTGCCTAAATTCTGGACAAGCTGCAACTCATCTCCGAACCCCTTACTGCATAACATCTCTCCATCTCTGATGTGATTTTTTACTTTTTATAACTTGTAAAGGTTTTTTATGTAACTTAGTTTTCCTTTAATGTTAATTTTGCACACTAGTACTTAAGATAACCATCATATTGAGGAAGATTCATATACTGTTGAAAGGAATTCCAAATCTCAGTTAAAGAAAAACAAATTTTGAATATGTTTAATCTATATATATATATATATATATATATATATATATATATATATATATATATATATATATATATATATATATATATATATATATATATATATATATATATATATATAAATGGAGTGATGTCTGTCTGTCTGTCTAACTCTTATAGACTCGGAAACTACTGAACCGATCGACATGAAAATTGGTATGTAGGGGTTTTTGTGGCCGGGGAAGGTTTTCGTGATATTTTGAGGCCCCCCCCTCTCTAAGGGGGGGCTGCCATACAAATGAAACACAAATTTCTGCATTACTCGGAAATTAACCAAGCAAACGAAACCAAAGTTGGCATGTGGAGGTTTTAGGATGCAATAAATGTTTCTATGGTGTTAAGATACTCCTTCCCGCTCTCTTGGAGGGGGCTGCCGTACAAATGAAACACAAATTTTTGCATTACCCGAGAATTAATCAAGCAAATTAAACCAAATTAGGCATATGGAAACTTTAGAGTACAATGAATGTTTCTATGGTGGTTAGATACCCCTCCCCCCTCTCTTAGGGGTGGCTACCATACAAATAAAACACAAATTTCTGCATTACTCGAGAATTAATCAAGTAAATGGGCGGGACGAAGTTTGACGGGTTAGCTAGTGTAATGAATAAAATAAATATGATCTCGTGAATTCCAAGCCCTATGTTTGGAATCTACACTAAGGATCTGGATCCCAACTCTTAGCATGTAATGTATCATCTGTATCTGAAATCGAAATCTTCTATTACTTATAAACTACTAGCTGACCCGGCAAACTTCTTCCCGCCCAAAATTTATTTTTTTCGTTATCACATCCACGTTTTCTTACTAAGCGCTAATACTACACCCAAACTAGCGTTGGCAGAAAACATGCCATCTTTGGCAGAAAAGATGCCATTTCCTGGTCATGAGAGTCAAATGCGCAAATAATGAGCTATTTCGAAGCTTAAAAATGGTTTGTATGTATGCGTGCAGACATCTCTTTCAGTTTTCTTTTCTTTTTTTTTGGGATTGTGCAAAAAAAAAGTCCATACGACGTCAATGGGGATCGAACCAAGGCCGGCTGGAATGCGAAGTTACTTTACACGACCACGCTATTATAAAGGAGCGTGATAATATTACACCACATCATAAAATGAAGTTTGAAGGTGTTTTCTAAGCCGATAAAGAAGAACATGAACGAGAATATATATTTTTCTCGGTCTGGGCCGTGTATTTGGCAAACTATACGAAAAGCTTTCATTTAAATGTGTCTCCTGTTTCGCTCCCTCATATTGGCTCTAGCATATCTATATATATAAAAATGGAGTGATGTCTGTCTGTCTGTCTGATTCTTATAGACTCGGAAACTACTGAACCGATCGACATGAAAATTGGTAAAACCCCTGTTTTTGGGGCCGGGGAAGGTTTTCGTGATATTTTGAGACCCCCCCCCCTCTCTAAGGGGGGGCTGCCATACAAATGAAACACAAATTTCTGCATTACTCGGAAATTAACCAAGCAAACGAAACCAAAGTTGGCATGTGAAAGTTTTAGGGTGCAATAAATGTTTCTATGATGGTTAGAAAGTCCTTCCCCCACTCAAAGGGGGGGCTGCCATACAAATGAAACACAAATTTCTGCATTACTCGAGAATTAATCAAGCAACTGAAACCAAATTTGGCATGTGGAGGTTTTAGGATGCAATAAATGTTTCTATGGTGATAAGATATTCCTTCCCCCTCTCTTAGAGGGGGCTGCCATACAAATGAAACACAATTTTTTGCATTACTCGGAAATTAATCAATCAAACGAAACCAAAGTTGGCATGTGGAGGTTTTAGGATGCAATAAATGTTTCTATGATGGTTAGACAGTCCTTCCCCCACTCAAAGAGGGGGCTGCCATACAAATGAAACACAAATTTCTGCATTACTCGAGAATTAATCAAGCAAATGAAACCAAATTTGGCATGTGGAGGTTTTAGGATGCAATAAATGTTTCTATGGTGATAAGATACTCCTTCCCCCTCTCTTAGAGGGGGCTGCCATACAAATGAAACACAATTTTTTGCATTACTCGGAAATTAATCAATCAAACGAAACCAAAGTTGGCATGTGAAAGTTTTAGGGTGCAATAAATGTTTCTATGATGGTTAGAAAGTCCTTCCCCCACTCAAAGGGGGGGCTGCCATACAAATGAAACACAAATTTCTGCATTACTCGAGAATTAATCAAGCAACTGAAACCAAATTTGGCATGTGGAGGTTTTAGGATGCAATAAATGTTTCTATGGTGATAAGATACTCCTTCCCCCTCTCTTAGAGGGGGCTGCCATACAAATGAAACACAATTTTTTGCATTACTCGGAAATTAATCAATCAAACGAAACCAAAGTTGGCATGTGAAAGTTTTAGGGTGCAATAAATGTTTCTATGGTGGTTAGACAGTCCTTCCCCCACTCAAAGGGGGGGCTGCCATACAAATGAAACACAAATTTCTGCATTACTCGAGAATTAATCAAGCAAATGAAACCAAATTTGGCATGTGGAGGTTTTAGGATGCAATAAATGTTTCTATGATGTTAAGATACTCCTTCCCCCTCTCTTAGAGGGGGCTGCCGTACAAATGAAACACAAATTTTTGCATTACCCGAGAATTAATCAAGCAAATTAAACCAAATTAGGCATATGGAAACTTTAGGGTGCAATGAATGTTTCTATGGTGGTTAGATACCCCTCCCCCCTCTCTTAGGGGTGGCTGCCATACAAATAAAACACAAATTTCTGCATTACTCGAGAATTAATCAAGTAAATGGGCGGGACGAAGTTTGCCGGGTTAGCTAGTATATTATACAAATGATATACATGTATTGAGGAGTAGAACATTTTATGTTATCTTTCAGCTCATTTAATGTAATAAATCGGGATGCCAGAAAATGTGCTAAAAATTAACTTTGGGTGCACCCTTTAAAATTACTTTTTACTATAAAATTCCTAGTACTTCTACCAGAACTCGTCATTTTAATATCAGATTATTTTCAGACACAATTCTCGTTCAAGATATTTCAACCACTTGCAAATAACATGTTTCTCCGTTACATGGAATAAATGTTTGATACAGAAAATATGACAGAATAAAGACAGCCCTAAATCAGAAAATTCCTCTCTCGAGTTTTACTCTTATCAGCACATTCGGCGATCCATTTTTATTTATATAGATAGAAGACGATATAGGAGTTCGTTTTATCACATTAAAATCCATTTCCATTTTCGAACGAAGATCAATTTCGTTAGCGCAAACATTTTGTGTTTCATTTGTATGGCAGCCTCCCCTTGAAGAGGGGGAGGAGTGTCGAACCACCATAGAAACGTTTATCAATCTCTAAAGTGACCATGAACGTTTAGCAAACTAGGTTCTGGCTTTCGTCTTGTGAGGTGTCAGACTTATTTAATTTATCGATTATTGTTATTGATGTATTTTATGATTCAGACCTTGAATCACCTGAATCGGAGTCTTATACTTATGCGGAAAACTAGGTTCCAATAACATTTGTTAAGTTTTATTAACTAATAACAAATGAATAAAATCGAATTTGAAATATATGTAGAATATATGTATTACTTATTCTTGAGTATAAACTATATCTGACATTCATTTCATGACAAATTGTTCATAAATTTTCAAAACACTGATTAATATAATCCCACATAAGCTTGACTGTTTTGACGGATAGAATGACCGCGTAATAATTTTAAGCAGAAAACAGGGAAATAACTCCTCGAATGGGGGTCGGTCACATGGCGCAATTGGGATGGAGAAATAGCGTCGGAGGCGAACCCCGGTTTCGCCCCGGTTCATTCAATGCCCATATAAACCCCTGTGAAGTCGGCAACATGGGCAGCACAAGGAGAAAGTGTATGTTTGTTGAACTACATTTCCTTCCTATTCAGCGATGACGACGAAAGTGTAAGGGGATGCTGGGGTACATTAAGTAGTTTTGTGGCATGTTTTAACCTGAGACGAGACATGACAATAGGGGGCCCATTCCGGACCACTTTAACTGTAAAACTCGGACCACTTGCAACTCGGCTCCTGATTGGTCGATTAGGAAATTAATTCACAAAGTAAATATACATAAATGGGATTTTTATCATTTTTACAGTGTTGCCAAATATATTTCAAATTGAATAATAATTGCATTCACATTTCAACTTAACGGAAATTTCTATTATCGATTGTTTGTATATTTTCGTTTCTATTATGTCCTGTGTTCAGTTCCCGAAGAAAGGGAAACATTGCATCGGAATTTCCACCCTACACCTTTTTGTAATTCTCCTGCCATCTAGCATAGCATAATAGCATCGGCCTAACGGAGAAGAGTATTATTTTTTTTTTTACAACCGTAAAGCAGTTAGCAATAAAATTAGAACCAAATAACAAATATCTTCCGAGGCAACAGAAAATGTTTTGTTTTATCTGTATTTTAGTGACTTTCATTTGGTTGGTTCGTCACTTTGCTTCCATTTTTGGAAGAATGTCGGGAGTGAGAATTAAACTCGTGACCTTTAGCGTGAGAGGTATGGATGTTACCACTACGCCAGATCGGCTCCACGAACAGAAAAAATATTTATAATAATGTTGGAACCTTAATGAACCGTACATACATACAGATAAAAACTGAATATTTTGGGAATGCATCATTTTATCAATATTAAACTACTGTTAGTATTTGAACGATATCAGGGTTGAATTATAAGATCTTCACGGTGACTTCACGAAATGAAGTGTATCCGCGATGAAAACGATACGTTCTCGACATCGGGATAAGAAATAAGTTTTTGACAAATCTTACTACTCTCTATCAGATTAGTCGGCCCGAAGGCGCTTTTAAATTGCTAAAATCTGATTGAAAATTTTTACTTGGCGTTATTTATTTACTTGAAGCAATTTTTTTACCCTAACTTAACCTATTTCCTATACACCTTCCGATATTCTCACTAAAACTTATCATTATAATATAAAATTATCTTCAGATACAATTTTTGTAAGAGATTATTTTACCACATGAAGAAAACAAAGCTTCCCATTCACATTGAATACTAATTTGATACGTAAAGGGTGTGTCACATCAAATTGCATCACGGAAAAAACGCTGTAGAAATTTAATTTTTAGGAATTATATCTTCAGCTTTCGCTTATAATCAGATAAGAGTGTATAGATCACGTTGGCCATGCTTCACTGACAATTTTTCGTAAATTGCACTCATTTCGAGAATCCGGAGTTGTCACATCGGGACATCGGTAAGATGCTGGGAATCGTCCAATCCACGGTCAGCAGAGTACTAAAACGATTCTTCAAGAACCTAACCATCGACCGGAAGGTGAAGAATGGCAAAAATGGATGCTCCGTCAGTGAAAAAGATCACAAGCGCGTAGTTAAGCAGTTTAGACGTGATCCGAGAAGTTCGGTCCGGGATGTCGCCAATAAGCTGAATTTGTCAAGTTCATTCGTCCAGCGCGACAACCAAGCAGCGGGAGGGCCTGCGTACATACAAGGTTCAGAAGGCTCCTAACCGCGACGAAAGGCAAAACATGGTGGGGAAGACGCGAGCCCGGAAGCTGTACACCGAAATGCTGACGAATATATATATATATATATACATATATATATATATATATATATATATATATATATATATATATATAAATGGAGTGTCTGTCTGTCTGTCTGATTCTTATAGACTCGGAAACCACTGAACCGATCGACATGAAAATTGGTATGTAGGGGTTTTT
This sequence comes from Toxorhynchites rutilus septentrionalis, assembly GCF_029784135.1. Taxonomy (NCBI): domain Eukaryota; kingdom Metazoa; phylum Arthropoda; class Insecta; order Diptera; family Culicidae; genus Toxorhynchites; species Toxorhynchites rutilus. The sequence goes on along the minus strand of NC_073745.1, from coordinate 2,279,719 downwards.
GGGGCCGGGGAAGGTTTTCGTGATATTTTGAGACCCCTTCCCCCACTCAAAGGGGGGGCTGCCATACAAATGAAACACAATTTTTTGCATTACTCGGAAATTAATCAATCAAACGAAACCAAAGTTGGCATGTGAAAGTTTTAGGGTGCAATAAATGTTTCTATGATGGTTAGACAGTCCTTCCCCCACTCAAAGGGGGGGCTGCCATACAAATGAAACACAAATTTCTGCATTACTCGAGAATTAATCAAGCAAATGAAACCAAATTTGGCATGTGGAGGTTTTAGGATGCAATAAATGTTTCTATGATGTTAAGATACTCCTTCCCGCTCTCTTAGAGGGGGCTGCCGTACAAATGAAACACTAATTTTTGCATTACCCGAGAATTAATCAAGCAAATTAAACCAAATTAGGCATATGGAAACTTTAGGGTGCAATGAATGTTTCTATGGTGATTAGATACCCCTCCCCCCTCTGTTAGGGGTGGCTGCCATACAAATAAAACACAAATTTCTGCATTACTCGAGAATTAATCAAGTAAATGGGCGGGACGAAGTTTGCCGGGTTAGCTAGTATGAAATAAATATTCTAAGTAATAAATTCACACGTTATCTGCACTTGATGAGATACAATAGTACCCGTTGGCGTTCCGAAGTTGTGAAGGGAAAATAATGGGTGTTTAGGACTTATGATGAACACATTTTAAGAAGGGAAACCGCGAATGAAAATTGACTTTCCTGTATCGAACGTGTTTTATATGTAATACAGCAGCACGTATTATTATCAGAAAATCTCAGAAAAATGGATAATAAGTATTTAAGAGTTAACAGAGTTTGCATCATTTGCAATTATAGATGAATTTTAGTACCGTCATCCGGGGGCAAATTAATCACCGGGGTGAAATTGATCAATCGTATTACTGAAAACAAACACAAATTTTCAGAGGTATTATCCAATTTAATTTTAAACTTTTTTAATCTGACATGTTCGATAATCATCGGAAGGTTTTTTTTTGTCAATGGCTCTTAACGAATCACTTATTAAATTGCATGGAAATTAACATTAATAGAATAGCATTTTCGTTTCCATTTTTAACTATTGTAAAGAAACATAATTTCAACACACCAAAGCAATATTTATAGACGTTAAACGCATTAATTCACTTCTAGCCGAAACTTGATGAGTTGAATGATGCGAACATATCTGCGATCTATCGAAAAAAGGTTGAGTTACACTGTTGGTGACTATTCAAAGGGTTTTTGGCCACAATTGGATAACCCTAATGGTCTCCGGTGACCCGCAGATCAGTGTTCAAATCGAATTATGGAAAGGCATGACCACACCTTTAGGTGGATTAAATCAGGTTTTTGTATCCTCAAACCCTTGAATTATAATTAAAATGACCGTAGGTGAAGAAATAATTGATTTTCTATACAATATTGTGCATATGATACTAGAAAATCCTATAAAACATAGATTGATCAATTTCACCCCGAAGCTACATTTTGAAATTTCCAAATTAATGCCCAAGGATTTTTTCGAACAAAATTTTCCATAACGTTTTGTAGTGTTAGCACCAGTACTGATTTTAAAAATAATTGGGTATAAATCTAACATAAAAAATCGGAAATATTCACATTTTTCTGAAATTAGTGATCAATTTGCCCCCGGTTTAATAACGTATAAACGTAATAAAAAAAATAAAACGTTTTCGTTATTTTTTGTATGACATAAATCCAGAATAGCAATGTATTTAACCGAATTTTTTTAAAGCAGCCCTTTTTAGTGGCAGCTTAAAACTATTCATGAAATTTCCCAACGACAGACAAATTGCCATACCATATTCTTCTCTATAATTTTTCTTCTTTTCACCCTTATCATATACTAGCTGCTCCGGCAAACTTCGTCCCGCCTAAAATTTAGTTTTCGTTATCACATGTATGTTTTCTTACTAAGCGCACGTTCATGGGTCCAATCGCAGAACTGTTCATTGATTGATCTTCTAATCTACCCTTTAAAATAACCTTTTACTATAAAATTCCTAGTACTTCTACCAAAATTCGTCATTATAATATCAGAATGTTTTCAGATACAACTCTCGTTCAAGACTTTTCAACCATTTGCAAATAACATGTTTCTCCGTTACATGGAATGAATGTTTGATGCAGAAAATATGATAGAATAAAGACAGCCCTGAATCGGACAACTCCCTTCTCGAGTTTTGCTCTTATCAACACATTCGGCGATCTATTTTTATTTATATAAAAATATATAAGTGCGATAAAACGCATTAATATTCCATTTCGAACAAAGATCAATTTTTATGTAATTGTAGAACATATGGGAATTGAATTTTCCGAATTTTCCCTTATTATTTTTACGGGACCCTCTCTCTGTTGCAGAGGAGGGAGGGGTTTCATACCAACATACAAACATTTCTGGTACCTAAAAACTCTCACATCCCAAATTTGGCTCCATTTGCTTGATAAGTTCTCAGGTTATGCAGAAATTTGTGTTTCATTTGTATGATAGCCTCCTCTTAGAAAGAGGGAGGAGGGACAAACAACCATATAAACATTTATTGGCCCTTAAAACCGCCATATGCTAGATTTGTTTCCATTTGCTTGATTAGTTCTCGAGTTATGCAGGAATTTGCGTTTCTTTCGTATGGCAACCCCTCCTTAGAGAGGGGAAGGGATGTCGAACTATCATAAGAACCTTCCCCAGTCCCAAAAACTCCTACATACCAGTTTCCATGTCGATCGGTTTAGTAGTTTCCGAGTCCATAAGAATCAGACAGACAGACAGAAATTCATTTTCATACATATAGAACCGCGGAACCGCGAAATATCTAGTAGACTGTAGAGAATTCCGTTGTTCAACAATTACGAGTCTAGGTAGGCGGAATGAAAAACGTCAATTATTCAAGTGATTTTCGGGCTGTTGAATACACGCGTAGTTCCAAGAATGTCTAGAACTTATCCCATTGATGTCTTGAAGTGAAGGCGACAGGCGTATAGTCCCAAAGGCAATTTAAATCCGTGCCGGAGAAGAGAAAATAGGACTTAGTAATAAAACTAAAAATGTAAGCATTTGTTAATAATTTATGAAAATTTACTATAAAATAAATATGTTTTAGCTTTGAGCGCATTAGAGAAAATCCGCTACAGAGAAGTTTTTACTCGGCCATTGCAGTTCGAACATTTCTCAAAGATTTTTAAATCTTGTTCGGAAGGTCGCAAGATGTCAACTCCGGCTTCTATGGACGATAGAGTCACACCATGTGGAATATGTCAGCAGGCGCCCTCTATCGAGCGTGCGATCACAAGCCATCATGTGATGATTGTGGAATCTGGTTCCACTATTGCTGTGTAGAGGAGGATGAATCAACAGAACATCATACATGGTTCTGTCACAAATGCCTCAAAAAGCGATTCCGAAGCTGTAGGGGAAGCAACACCGTGTCATCAGGGCAGAAAAAGAGCAGAGATCTGGAACTCAGGCGTTTGCAAGAGGAACTTGCCTTGCAACAGGAGTACATGCGGAAAAAATACAAAATAATGGCGTCGTATCTCGGCGAAGAAAGCGACGACGACGACGATGGTAGAGAGAGCGCTCGGAGCTCGAATGTGAGTAGTGTTAATAGGACCAAAGCGTGGATCGACAAGCATTCAGGAGCGGAGGAAAACCCTGTTCCGTCCAAGGCTCATAGGCTTGACCCAATCCCGACCGCTAGGGAAAGTAACAATGAAAGATTCGAGGAGAACCAACCGTTAACGTCATTTGGTCGTCCGAAGTCATGTATTCCGTCACGTTATCAACCCGTGCCGTCAGTGAAGGGAGAACCGCATGTAACACCGTCATTACCAACACCATCGAAACATCATCCTGAAGAATCAAGAAGAAGCAATCAGAATCCAGTCCCGAGCAGTTACCCTCAAACAAGTTTTCCGTTGACAAATGGACAGTCATCGATTCCTCAGTCCGATCCTATGGAACCCAGAATGTTGGGACCTAATCCGGTTCGAATTATGGCTAGACAAGTGTGGCCAAACAAACTTCCTGCGTTTTCAGGAGCACCTGATGAATGGCCGATTTTCATCAGTTCATACGAGAATTCAAATGCAGCGTGTGGATTTTCTGATGTGGAAAATTTGATAAGGTTGCAGGAAAGTCTGAAGGGTGCGGCCCTCGATACTGTTCGAAGTAGATTGGTGCTGCCCGCAAACGTACCGAAGGTAATGGAAACATTACGAAGAGTTTTCGGGAAACCAGAAATTTTGATCCGTTCGTTAATTTCGAAAGTACGGGGAATAGATCCACCAAAACCAGAACGTCTTGATACTGTCATCAGGTTTGGTATGGCAGTACAACAATTGTGTGACCATCTGGAGGCTGCCAATCAACGAGAACTTCTATGCAATCCCGTTTTACTCCAAGAAATGGTAGATAAACTTCCCCCTAGTTTCAAGCTGGAGTGGGTACGTTTTAAGAGAGCCTTCTGTCCAGTGACAATGCGGACTTTTGGAAATTTCATGGAGCAATTGGTTGAAGATGCAAGCGAGGTGACATTCTTAAATCAAACGGGTTCGAACAAATTTGAGAAGAACCAAACAAAGGAAAAAGGATTTGTGCACACTCATAATGGTACGCAGATGGAACCAGGAGGCAGATCGAAACCAGGTTCTTCGGTTGTGAAGGATGACAAGCCATGTGCGATATGCTCCAAGCCGGGGCATCGAGCGCGCAACTGTGAGGAGTTTAAAAAGCTGTCTCTCCCGCAACGTCTTCGATTGGTGGAAACCCGGAGGCTTTGTGCCTTGTGTCTTTACAATCACGGTAGCATGCGATGCCGGAACAAGTTCCAGTGCAATGTAGCAGGTTGTAACGGCAAACATCATTACCTGTTGCATCGATCTGATAGCGGGGAGGAATCGAGCTGCATGGTGCACCATAAGATATCGACGTCTTTCGTTACATTTCGCGTCATACCGGGCTCACTGATTAACGGGAACAAGCGTGTCGACACGTACGCTTTTCTCGATGAGGGTTCATCCAAAACGTTATTGGAAAAAGACGTGGCAATGAAGCTAGGACTTAAAGGAACCGTTAGGCCTCTAGATTTGAAGTGGACATCGGGGGTGACTCGAACCGAGAAGACATCGATGAGGGTTAATTTGACCGTAGCTGGAAAAGGGTTGTCTGAACAGTATTCATTGAAAGATGTGCACACTATCGAACATTTGGATTTGCCAAAGACAGAGTACGAATTTCGGAGAGGTGGTTCGTGAGTTTCAACATTTGCAAGATTTGATCGTTGCTGATTTAAAAAATGTTGTACCGGCGATATTGATCGGGTTGGATAACATGGACCTAATGGCACCTATTGAATCGAGAATCGGAAAAGCAGGCGAACCAGTTGGATTGCGTGGCAAACTCGGGTGGACGATTTCCGGACCGGCGCGGGTGCAGCGCGGCCAGCGAGGAGTATTGCGGCATACATCGGTGTGACGAAGTGATGGATCAAGTGTTGGTAAAATACTTTACAACGGAAGAAGCCGTAATTAATTGTGCATATCGGGTTGAATCTGATGAGGACCAAAGGGCTCAATTCAAGATAGAACTGAATTTGCGAGAGAAAGGTGAAGCATGCATTCGAGGACTTCATCGAGAAGGGGTACACTCACGAAGCAGCATCAGAGGAGATCTCCAAAGTAGAACCGGGCAAACCATGGGATTTACCATTGAATGGGGTAACCAACACCATGAAACCGCGAAGAATTCGACTGACGTTAGGTGCAGCGGCGAAGGCAGGGGGGATATCTCTCAATGACATGCTGCGCAAGGGACCGGACATAGTGGTTTCATTGGGTGATGAACGTGAAATGAACGACGACATCTTCATGACAACAATGGCCGAAATAGAACATATAATAAATTCTCGCCCGCTGACATACTCCGGAACAGATAACAAAGAACTGGAAACGATCACAACAAAATATTTCTTCCATGGAAACTCATCTGAACAGCATCACCCATTCCATGTATCAATTACGCTGGCGGAAGAACTGAGAAGTAGTTACAAGCGAATGCAAGTACTAGCCAAGGAGTTCTGGGACTGTTGGTGCAAAGAATACTCTGCAACACTGAACCAATGTAGTAGGTGTTACGAGGATAGTCGGACACTGGGAGTAGGATACTTGTCATTAATGATGGATGATGGTAAAGCGGGTACAATTATCAGGGGCATCGTAGACGAAGTATTCATCGGACAGGATGGTCGTGTTCGTCAAGCCTTGACTAGAATGACTAATGGATGCTTTCGAAAACCTGTGGCTAAACTAGCGGTTCTGGAGTTAGGAGATAAACCTGTTGACCGTACAAAAGAGTAATACGACCAGGGTTTATGGGCTGGGGAATGTTGGAACCGCGAAATATCTAGTAGACTGTAGAGAATTCCGTTGTTCAACGATTACGAGTCTAGGTAGGCGGAATGAAAAACGTCGATTATTCAAGTGATTTTCGGGCTGTTGAATACACGCGTAGTTCCAAGAATGAACTTATCCCATTGATGTCTTGAAGTGAAGGCGACAGGCGTATAGTCCCAAAGGCAATTTAAATCCGTGCCGGAGAAGAGAAAATAGGACTTAGTAATAAAACTAAAAATGTAAGCATTTGTTAATAATTTATGAAAATTTACTATAAAATAAATATGTTTTAGCTTTGAGCGCATTAGAGAAAATCCGCTACAGAGAAGTTTTTACTCGGCCATTGCAGTTCGAACAGATGTATTACTTTCATATTCATCATACAATTTTGCTTTTTATTGTGTTTGCAACTTAATTTGTTCTGTTTTTTGCGTGAAAAACACACTTATTTGAATAATAAAATAAATCAAAGGTGTATTCTAGTGTAAAGGCACGAATTTCGGACGTTTTTTCGAGCTCTATACAGATAAATAATATACAAAATTAGAATAATTGCATGCTGCTGAAGTGAAGGGGTTCAAGAAAAGTTGTGCCATGGCGTACACGATTCCAGTTCTTCTCTTGCTTTCAATTCGTATGGAGCATGATTATTTATTGCACCTTGAGCTATATTGTGAAAACCGAACGAACTAAGTTGCACATCCGATAATTTCCATGACTGTTAATTTCACCTAAGTTCACCATCAATCGATTTAATTTCACGTTTTACCATCGATTGTCGGATCGAAACTATGATGATATTTTTGAGGAGTTTATATCATTAGAATAATATAAATTGGTCTTTTAAGCTCCAAAAGTCTTCTGCGGTCAAAGATGGATGAAATCATGTTCATTGTATATTGTAATTTTAAGAAACATGACGAACCTATCGGCGCTGGAATGCATTTCAGTAGTATTAGAAATAAAAAAATAATATATTAGCACAAAATTTCTGCCAGTAAGTTAGTTTTTCATGGTTATCATCCCCTACTTCCCTTATTCACCGGTTGTTCGTCCGCATCCTTCTTCCCACAGCGCAGTTGTTCCCACCGCAAGCCTTTCGTGCTATGTTTTTATGCTACTGGTGCAGCACAGTAGCCGCCACCGAGACTGCGAGGACGAGTTTAATGGCTTGACATATTTTACAGTGACTGTCGCCGTCACTTCTCGGCAGACATTGGGGAGGTGCAGCTTAGTATGTACTGCCGTTCCTCCCTCGTGCTCCCCTCCTCCCTCTCCCCCCGGGCGACTCGATCGACTTCCTATGTACCGTTATGGGAACAGTGGCGACGGTTGCCGGAAAAGTCATTTCCCCGTCAGTCCTGCAACGCTTGCAACACTACGCGGCAGGCAGCCAAAAGATAAATATTCTATATGCCGGCTGTGGCTGGGAAGACTTTTCCGGAGTGCTTTGACTCCTGTTGGCACTGCGGAAATTTTCGAGGGTCTGTCTGGGTGGAACAGACTTGCAATCGAAAAGGGAGGGGGGGTGGTGGGGGCGATGGTTTTGCTAGCAATGGGGTTCGAATGTTCCAGAAATGGCTTCCATGAGGAGATGGGTAGTTTCACAACGTTGTTTCGGTTTATGTGGAGTTTGGCCCTTTGGTGTTGGAATTGAGGGAGTTGAGAGGGGCTTCAGAATTCACTTTTATTTGTTTCAATAAGGAGTGGGAAACGCCTGTGTAATTATTTATGCGATATTTAATAATATCGCATTAGGTTTGTATTATTTTGTTCAGTAGGCTGGATAAGAGTAAAAGGTGGCTTCAGTCGAAATCAATTGTGAGAATTTTAAGGTTAATGTCGTTCATTCTTTTACTGAAATCATTTCCCAGACACGAAATAAATAATGATTTCAAGTTGATTTCTAGAAACAATCTGTAATTTATTGTTACGACTTTCCTTCGCAAAGGTGCTTGAAATTTATGGCTTAAACTTAACAGCATACATATTTTTTAAATCATTTTTATTTATCAGATTTGTGATATAAATGTTATCATATTTTCATCAGTTGTGTTTTCTGATATCTGGTCTATGGGAAACTTGTTTTCATGGGACATATCTGTGGTTCACTCGGTAGGAAGTCTTGTTTTTTTCCGATCAATATATTCTCCCACATCGTTCCGTTTTCTTCGCGTGATATAATGGAAACGTGGTAATTGGAAACCATTTTTTTTCCTAATAAAAAATCTGTATTTTTTCTCCAATATGTATAATTTAAACACTTTATTCGTGTAAAATAAATGCATAATGTATAGGAAAACATTTAATACGTTATTTATCATATGAGTTGTAATCTATATATATATATATATATATATATATATATATATATATATATTTTTATCCCATTTATTTATTTATCAGGCTCATTAGCATTTCATCTGTAACAGAGCCGGGTTTTTATCGTGTACATGTACATATGTTAATGTTTCTATAAATTGTAAATTACACAGTAGTAGTAAGTAGCCATTTAGGCGTTAGGTTTTCTGTTCCATTACATTATGGTAAATTACACTGTAGTAGCCATTTAGGCGTAAGGGTATTCTATCTGTTCTTCCATTGTTCAGCACACCGGACAGCGGAGACAGTTGATATTGATTATTATTGAGTTATTTGTAGAACAGCAGCCCGGTGTTTCTTGCAGAGCAGAGCAGTTGTATGGATGAATCGATCTTTGTTCCACCGTGGATCGATCTCCATAGCTGATGATGGTTGCGTGGACGTAGTTATTCTATAAGAACACAAAGATGGTCACAATTGAGGGCCCTGAGTTTGAACTCACGATCGATCGCTTAATAAGCGAACACGTAGCCAAGTGGCTACGAAGACCCCCTTTATATATATATATATATATATATATATATATATATATATATATATATATATATATATATATATATATATATATATATATATATATATATATATATATATATATATATATATATATATATATATATATATATATAAATATATATATATATATATATATATATATATATGGTGACCGGAATAAATCGCCACAGTAAACAACTGCAACAGAAACAACCGCTTAGAAAAAGTGTAGTAGGCTAGAAATATTTGGCGCGGGAAAAACATCATGTGCCTCACATTTCTATTATAAATTTATTCTCTTGTTCTCGTTTTTCGAAATTTATTCTGAGGACAATGTAATGGGGACGAAGTCCCCATTTGGCGAGGATAAGGAATCGAGGCGGCCCATGCCGCCAAGATGACGCAATCCGAGTCCACCGCCGACCCGCCGTCGGAAGCGGCGGTGTCTCGCACGCAAACCTGGGATCCACTGATTGCCCGGTTAGTTTGAAACATAGGATACGATCCTTTAGCAATGTCCGACCGAGCTCTAGCGAGCGTCGGACGGTATACGTCTGCCCGGGGCGTTACGTTTGCCTGGGGCGATACGTTTGCCCGGTTAATTCTTGTTTTGAAATACAATACCGCGCCACAATATTTATAGCCTACTACACATTTTATAAGCGGTGGTTTCTGTTGCAGTCGTTTTCTGTGGCGATTTATTCCGGGAACCATATATATATATATATATATATATATATATATATAAATGGAGTGATGTCTCTCTGTCTGTCTGATTCTTATAGACTCGGAAACTACTGATACCGAAATTGGTATGTAGGGGTTTTTGGGACCGGGGAAGGTTTTCGTGATATTTTGAGACCCCTCCCCCCTCTCTAGGGGGGGGGCTGCCATACAAATGAAACACAAATTTCTGCATTACTCGGAAATTAGCCAAGCAAATGAAACTAAAGTTGGCATGTGGAGGTTTTAGGATGCAATAAATGTTTCTATGGTGTTAAGATACTCCTTCCCCCTCTCTTAGAAGGGGCTGCCGTACAAATGAAACACAAATTTCTGCATTACTCGAGAATTAGTCAAGCAAATGAAACCAAATTTGGCATGTGGAGGTTTTAGGATGCAATAAATGTTTCTATGGTGTTAAGATACTCCTTCCCCCTCTCTTAGAAGGGGCTGCCGTACAAATGAAACACAAATTTTTGCATTACCCGAGAATTAATCAAGCAAATGAAACCAAATTTGGCATGTGGAGGTTTTAGGATGCAATAAATGTTTCTATGGTGATAAGATACTCCTTCCCCCTCTCTTAGAAGGGGATGCCGTACAAATGAAACACAAATTTTTGCATTACCCGAGAATTAATCAAGCAAATGAAACCAAATTTGGCATGTGGAGGTTTTAGGATGCAATAAATGTTTCTATGGTGTTAAGATACTCCTTCCCCCTCTCTTTGAAGGGGCTGCCGTACAAATGAAACACAATTTTTTGCATTACCCGAGAATTAATCAAGCAAATGAAACCAAATTTGGCATGTGGAGGTTTTAGGATGCAATAAATGTTTCTATGGTGTTAAGATACTCCTTCCCCCTCTCTTAGAAGGGGCTGCCGTACAAATGAAACACAAATTTTTGCATTACCCGAGAATTAATCAAGCAAATGAAACCAAATTTGGCATGTGGAGGTTTTAGGATGCAATAAATGTTTCTATGGTGTTAAGATACTCCTTCCCCCTCTCTTTGAAGGGGCTGCCGTACAAATGAAACACAAATTTCTGCATTACTCGAGAATTAATCAAGCAAATGAAACCAAATTTGGCATGTGGAGGTTTTAGGATGCAATAAATGTTTCTATGGTGATAATATACTCCTTCCCCCTCTCTTAGAAGGGGCTGCCATACAAATGAAACACAATTTTTTGCATTACTCGGAAATTAATCAATCAAACGAAACCAAAGTTGGCATGTGAAAGTTTTAGGGTACAATAAATGCTTCTATGATGGTTAGACAGTCCTTCCCCCACTCAAAGGGGGGGCTGCCATACAAATGAAACACAAATTTCTGCATTACTCGAGAATTAATCAAGCAAATGAAACCAAATTTGGCATGTGGAGGTTTTAGGATGCAATAAATGTTTCTATGGTGTTAAGATACTCCTTCCCCCTCTCTTAGAGGGGGCTGCCGTACAAATGAAACACAAATTTTTGCATTACCCGAGAATTAATCAAGCAAATTAAACCAAATTAGGCATATGGAAACTTTAGGGTGCAATGAATGTTTCTATGGTGGTTAGATACCCCTCCCCCCTCTCTTAGGGGTGACTGCCATACAAATAAAACACAAATTTCTGCATTACTCGAGAATTAATCAAGTAAATGGGCGGAACGAAGTTTGCCGGGTTAGCTAGTACAATATATTATTACTCTATGCAACATTACATATCGAAATTATTGTTGCAAAGCGTTTCTCACAGCAATTTCTCGCATATTTCTTAAAAACAGTATAAGATTTAAAAAAAAGTTATTTGTTCTGTGCATTCAATCTTGGAACTCAAATTATTTACTGTTATTTTGTATGAACTGCCTTCTGCTGATGATATTTGATCACATAATTCAAACTTGTTATTTCCAGTTGATTCACTTCTAATTGCATACTTCATTCATTCCTTTCATTCCTTTCATTCCTTTCTAGTCGCCAATTCTCTACACTGATAACATGTGACACTGTGACTCATTCTTTCTTCTTCAAGTACCGGTACAACAATTTGAGTCTCAGGAGCTTTAATTAAATATTTATAAAGTTGTACAGTGAAATTTCCTTTTTGTTAACTGCACCACACCTACTCGCTTTCAAGATTTGTTGATTGTTAATTGTGGTGCCAAGACTCGAATAGTCTAAAAAAATCAAAAGTAATACATCTTTCAACGTTCTTCAGTGTCTTGTTCAGTGTTTCTGAATAGAGCATTATTGCCGTTGCTAATTTTTCTCGGTTGATAAGTTTTATATTTCAAATTGTTCCTTGGTCCATTGGTTGAGCAATAGAAGCTGCATTCGGCATTTGCAGAAAAAGCTCATATTAATTTATTATCAGATAAAATGTATTCCCCTCAATGGTGCGCAGTGCAGTTATCCGCCATATTAATAAAACGGCTTTAGGTTGTAGTTTTTTTTTGTTAAAAACTGATGAAATCCGGAAGAAACTGATTTTGGAACCATTGAAATGAAATAGTTGCCGGTTCATCAAAACAACAGCAGAAACTCGGTAGTACTTTGGAAGTGACAATTTTTCAAAACATCGAGGATTATTCGATCTTTCAATTATTATCAATGGCAGCTTAAGAGTATCGGAGAACTAGGAACACGATATGAAAGTTATTTGGTTTTTCCAGTATTAATTCCAGCAAGACTTTTTTCTCCGAATAAGTTAATGTCATGTTTCAATGTTTTGAAAAGTAAACTAAATTCGTCGCATTAATAGACCTGGTTGAAAATATCTATTATTCGATAATCGGCCGAAAACATTCCGCCACATGTAATATTTAAAAAAATTAAGGCACTACTAAACTAGAATGACGCATGTGCTCCAAAATTACGTACAAATTTCTTAGTTAACAAGTGAATCATTTTTTAGTTTTCAAACTTAAAAAAAATATAATCTTTTATTTTCAACTTTTTTCTTTGTTTACGTAAGTCTTGTTATGGAAGTGGTCACTTCCTATAGCGTATAAGTCGGATACCGTTAACTAGTTAACACGTTAAGCTTCTTGCTGCGATTTCCATTCAACCCGCATCAAAAGCGTTTGCACAATATCAGTGCCGGTCCCAGTTCCCAAAGATACTTATTGTATAAATAGAAAATAGTCAGCAATTCGACTAGAAACCAGTCGCATTTTGTAAAACATCCGAAAACAAACCGTAGGGTAGGGTGGGGCTAGTTGGTCATATGGGTAAGTTGGTCAGTGACGATATCTTGGAATCTGAGCGTCCAAAAAATTAGCGATCTATGGATGAAAAATAGCGAATTGCTGATACAAAAAAATAAGCAAAACTGTAAAACTTTTTATTGAGTAGGTTAAAAAATACGGACATGGTTCCGATATCGCCAAAAATCACTCACGGTTTGCGTATAATAAAATGTGTTCTAAAACTGGCCATGAAAACCATGAAAAAAATCGGCTCAAACGCAAAACAAAGCTTATTAGAACTCACAATAATGCATTGAGTCATGTAGCATACCTGGAGCCTATTTCTATATACTTTGGGGCGAACGGTACAAACGTCATCAAAACAAAAGCAAGCAAGAATGCAAGCGGTTGTGCGTCGCAGGGATGCCAGGTGATTTTTTTTCCAAAAATCTTAACATGGTACGAGAAAATGTCTTCATCATAATATCGGAGGAAAGTTCTTCACACAAAAACGGAACTGTGATAACTCTATTTGCATATTTTAGCTTTGCAATTTTGGTTGTAACTCAAACCATATCCATGAAACTAATTGTAGAAAAGGCATGTAACCGGAAGACCTTCGATTTGTGAAGTGATCGTTTGAAAGATCTAGGTTAATCTATTGTATAGTAGGGCCAAAATAATAGAAATTCAATGTCAAAATCATTCGAATTTTCGAGCGCAAATTATCTAATGTCTCCTAGAGAGACTATGTATTCGGACCGCTTCGATCGCTGAGACTAAAGCTCTATCTTTTTGACGATATTTGCGGCCAATAGTTAGAATTTCATGGAAATAATATCTTTTACAAATCACGTACGCTATCATACTGAAATTTCTTCACATATCTCATAATATCGTCAAAATGTCTTCAAAATGGAGACATGTCTTCAAACCTGGCATCTCTGGTTCGCCACAAAGTGGAAGAGAGACGAAATCGCTAGTAAAGATTGTCTGACTAATTTTCAACGATGATAATTTGAAATTTTCATTAATTTGTTTTATTACTTGCTACATTATATTAGTTAACTATTTTTGTTTTGATTTAATTAATTTATTTATAATGAAGGAAACTTCTAATGGAAAAACGCTTATTATTTGCTCAAAAATAACATGCCTATTATTGACCAATTTACCCCGTGTGTGGGGTTAGTTGGTCAATTTATTCTGAAATACAAAGACGTTAAATAAAAGAAAAATGTCAAATAATTGAATCTCTGGTTATTTTTTATTGAAAGGGTAAAAGGTAAGCTTCATTGTGGTACATAACATTCTAACGCAAAACTTCGTACTACAAAGTTATAACCAAATTTATTCAAAAATGACCAACTAGCCCCGCCCTACCCTATATGTTTTTATTTTATTATTTTGTAACTGTCAGTCCTAGTCAGTCAGCGCTTTCCTACACTGAGAGAAATAATTAGTAAATATAACGAATTTTTTGGTAAATACTACCAATCTATAGTCATTTTCGACCGTACTAATAAACACATATGTCAAGCAGAACCATGATTCGGAAGCCCAATATCGGCTACATTTTCTCGCCGAAAATGCACGTATCAGAATTATATCCTTATTATACCTCCGTATTGCCTTATGGGAACAATGAAAATGGTTAATACGCGCTTTTCTCACCAATTTTCAGAAATGACAATTGGATAGCTTACTAATGTTATCGAGTAAAATATACTAATCTCTGGTAGGGATGCGGGTTTGTTGACAATATGTACAAAAAATTTGTACATTCTACTAATTTTGCATTACCAAATGTATTTAGTAGTTTTCGACCGAGGATTTTTCTAAGGGTACCAAAAAGCTCAAAGTGTTAAACGGTCACACGATTTTATTTCTATCTCATCAACACCCTATATGATTGAAGGAAGGGGTGGGATAACTAATAAATGATATTTGTCTAATTATTCTCTACCTTTAATACATTATCTGTATTATAATTATGTTTAATCACACTTATTTAAACATACCATCGATTCGATTCACGTCCCTAAAGATTTTTTTTCTCGCCTATTTGTCGTTCCAAAGGAATAAATAAAAACTTCAATTCGCAAAAGCTATCGTAAAAATGTTTCACTAGCTACAATCCAATGGAATTTCAACAATTGACGAAATAGAATACTGTATTACTGATTCTTTCACGGATGAAT